>NC_080065.1:180164116-180531254 GCF_949987535.1 Balaenoptera acutorostrata
AACACCATGCTGTTTTCCACAGCAGTTGCACCATTTTGCATTCCCACCAGCAATGCACAAGGGTTCCAATTTCTCCTCATCCTCACCAACACTAGTTATTGTCTGTTTTTAATTTAACTTAGTTTATTTTTTATAATAGTCATCCTAGTGGATACGAGGCAGCATCTCACTGGCATCACAGTTAAAAAGCCTCTCAAAAGTACAGAGTGGTTTTCTGTTGTCTTCTGGCTTCTGGTGGTTCTAGATGAGAACGCTCTCCTTGGTTTCCCTCTTGGTTTTCCAATTCATGACATTCCAGGTGTGGCAGGCATGTGTCTCTTCTCGGGGGTGCGTAATGGGGGGAGTCTGAGAATCAGGAGCCCTTTCCTTCAGAGACACAAGCCTGTCTTCAGCTCAGGAAATGTTTGCCCATTGTGGTTATATGGCTCTGTCCCCTCTGTCACTTCCAATTTCTCTTTCTAGAGTGTCAGGAAGAAGCCCTCCCATTTGGGAGCTCCTGCCTTGGACGTCCAAGTGCCTTTTTGTTAAATTTATTTTTTAATTAAAGTATAGTTGATTTAAAATGTTGTGTTAATTTCTGCAATATATCAAAGTGATTCAGTTATACATATATAAACATTCTTTTTTAAAAAATATTCTTTTCCATTATGGTTTATCACAGGAAATTGAATATAGTTCCCTGTGCTATAAGTGGGACCTTGTTGTTTATCCATTCTATATATAATAGTTTGCTTCTGCTAACCCCAAGTTCCCACTCCATCCCTCCCCCCACCACCTTGGAAACCACAGGTCTGTTCTCTATGTCTATGAGTCTGTTTCTGTTTTGTGGATAAGTTCATTTGTGTCATATTTTAGATTCCACATGTAAGTGATATCATATGGTATTTGTCTTTCTCTTTCTGACTTACTTCGCTTAGTATGATAATCTCTAGGTTCATCCAAATAGGATTATTTCATTCTTTTTTGTGGCTGAGTAGTATTCCATATACGTACCACATCTTCTTTATCCATTCATCTGTTGATGGACACTTAGGTTGTTTCCATGTCTTGGCTATTGTGAATAGTGCTGCTATGAACATAGGGGTGCATGTATCTTTTTGAACTACAGTTTTGTCTGGATATACACCCAGGAGTGGGATTGCTGGATCATATGGCAACTCTATTTTTAGCTTTTTGAGGAACCTCCCTACTGTTTTCCATAGTGGCTGCATCAAGTTACATTCTCACCAACAGTGTAGGAGGGCTCCCCTTTCTCCACATCCTCTCTAGCGTTTGTTATTTGTAGACTATTTTTTTTTTTTTGGCTGCGCCATGCAAACATGCTTGCAGGTTCTTAGTTCTTAGTTCCCCGACCAGGGATCAAACTTGGGTCCCCTGCAGTGGAAGCACGGAGTCCTAAAAACTGGACCTCCAGGGAATTCCCTGTAGATTTTTTAATGATGGTCATTCTGACCAGTGTGAGGTGGTACCTCATTGTAGTTTTGATTTCCATTTCTCTAATATTTAGCGATGTTGAACATCCTTTCATGTGCCTGTTGGCCATCTCCAAGTGTTTTTTTGACCAGCGTTTCTTCCATCTCTCCTCCAGGCCAGCACTTTTGTTGCCAGCAATGGCCACCCTTCCTTGCCCTGGGCTGAGTGACCACTCGACCACATGATGGCTAAGTCACATCTGCCACCCCCAGAGGATTCTTAGCGCTCCCCCAGAGCTCCCTGCATGCTCTTGTGGATGTGCTGTTCCCATCCTCCCCATCACTCTGGCTTCAGAGGGATCACGGGGGACAAGTGGTCCCCTGTGCATCTCAGGCTCCTGCTCTCCAGTGGCTGATCCTGTCGAGGGTTGTCATTACCCATGCTTCTCCACTCTGTCCCGTGTTCCTTCGGGAGACAGGCTGGTTGGGTGGGAGGGGACAAGGGTGACCATATATTGATAAGTATTGAAGCTGAATGATGGCGCCGTGGAGGCCCATCACGCTGTCTATATATTCACTCTACTTTTGTATATGCTTGACATTGTCCATAACAAAAAGATTTCTGGAAACCCTGCATGATGTCTAGTGTAGGATGACCCCTGTACCAGGCTATATCCTGAAGCACTGTCTGAAATGACCGAAGGTCTAGCCCCTGTAAGTCCACCAGCAGGCGACTAGGTAAATAAATCGCAGTTCAGCCCACCAAAGAGTCCTCTGCAGACATAAAAAAGAAGGAGCGAGTTATCTCGGAACTGACACAGAAGCAGTACCGAGATGTCTTAATAAGTGAAAAGAGCAAGTACATTCGTAGCAGATTATTCACAAGAGCCAAAAGGTGGAAACAACCCAAATGTGTGTCAGCTGGTGAATGGATACACAAACTATGGTACATCTATACAATGGAATATTATTCAGCCATAAAAAGGAAGGAAATTCCTATACATGCCACAGCGTGGATGAACCTCGAAATCATTATTAATAGTAAAAAAAGCTAGATTGAAAGGTTACATATTGTGTGCTTCCATTGATATGAAAAGTCCAGAATAGGCAGAGCCATAGAGACAGAAAGTAGATTATTGGTTGCCAGGGGCTGGAGGGAGGGGATAATGGGTACTTGATTTCATTTTAGGGTGATGAAAATATCTTGGAACTAGATAGAGGTGATGGTCGCACAACACTAATTGTGGACTTTGGTTAATTTGATGTTATGTAAATTTGTATCTTAATTTAAAAAACAATAGGAAAGATACATGCACCCCAATATTCATTGCAACACTATTTAAAATAGCCAAGACATAGAAGCAACCTAAATGTCCATCAACAGATGAATGGATAAAGAAGATGTGGTACGTATATACAATGGAATACTACTCAGCCATGAAAAAGAGTGAAATAATGCCATTTGCAGCAACATGGATGGACCTAGAGATTATCATACTAAGTGAAGTAAGCCAAAGACAAATATCATGATATCGCTTATATGTGGAATCTAAAAAATGATACAAATGAACTTACAAAACAGAAATAGACTCACAGACATAGAAAACAGATTTATGATTACCAAAAGGGAAGGGGGGGGAGGGATAAATTAGGAATGTGGGATTAAAATATACACACTACTATATATAAAATAGATAACCAACAAGGACCTACTGTATACCACAGGGAACTATACTTAATATCTTGTAATAACCTATAATGGAAGAGAATGTAAAAAAAAAGAATATGTATATGTGTGTATATATATATATATATATATATATATATATATATATATGTATATGAATCACTTTGCTGTACACCTGAAATTGTAAATCAACGATATTTCAACAAAAAATTTTTTAAAAAGAATATATATATGTATAACTGAACCACTGTGCTATACACCTGAAACTAACACTATCATGTAAATCAACTATACTTCAATTAAAAAAAATAAATTCAAGGTAAGTTAAAAAAATAAAAAATAAATTTTATCCCGGTCCCTAAAATAAATAAATAAATAGATAGGGACTTCCTTGGCGGTCCAGTGGTTGAGACTTCACCTTCCAGTACAGGGGGTGCGGGTTCGATTCCTGGTCGGGGAGCTAAGATCCCACATGCCTCATGGACAAAACACCAAAAAACATAAAACTGAAGCAATACTGTAACAACTTCAATAAAGACTTTTAAAATGGTCCACATCAAAAAAAATTTTTAAAAATTAAAATATATATACATACATATATAATTTTAAAAACAATAAAAATGATAATCATTAAGAGGCACTTATTTGGTTGACAAGTAAAATAAATGTTTACACAAAGAAAAAAAGGAAGGATGGAACAATGCATATGGGGGTTAACATTTGTGTTCATTGTTAAAGAGAAAAGAATATATATGTTTCTGTATCAAAGAGACACAGGATTCTGCTGTCTCCCTCTGCCCAGGAGATTGAGATTTGGGGCTTTGTGACCTGGATTCAGTTCTGCCTGTGATCTTTACTGGCTCTGGGGACAGGGTGAGTGCCTTGGGGCTCTGTGCCTCCGTTTTCCCATCCGTGTAATGGGGATAGCAGAGTCTGCCTTGGGGGTCTATTGTGAGAATGGTTGGGGGGGAGCTATCATTCCTGGAGAACCAGATGGGGAAGCCCTCGGCGTCCAGCTGCTGTCTCTGCCCCTCCCAGCCTGCTCCTGACCTTCCCGGGAACTCCAGGACCGGCCACCTCCCCAGCCTCATTCCCAGGCATCCGGCCAAAATCCCCGGCCAATGTGCTCCATCCTCCCTGAGCCCAGCTGCTTCCCGTGCTCAGACAAAGAGAACTCTGTCCCCAGACCACCAGGCCTGGGCAGGATCAGTGCACCCCACACAGCACACACTGCACTCCCATCCCCCCCACCGTGTCTCTGTCCCCAGCCCTGGCCCTGTGCCCCTGGACACGCTCTGCCAGCCCTGGCTCTGTCCTTCCCTCAGGCCCACGTTAATGGGGCATTTCGGAATCTTCTGCTCCTGGACGCACACAGTTGAGTTCTGTCTGCAAGAGGCAACTCCAGGACAGCACAGAAAGTTGGGGTGGGGGGATGTGGGGAGAAACAATAGAGCTGGAATGACTTAGACGTCCCATACTGACCCTACAGGATGACAACAGTGTGGAGGTCCTCAGGGTAGCATGAATGGTGTGGCACTGTGACAGGGACAAGTGACGATGAACAAGAACAGGGGGTGATGGAGACAGTGTGACAGCAACAGGTGACAAGGAGGAGACAGCAGGACAGCAACAGGTGACATGGTAATAAGAAAATACCCTAGGGATTGGTGTAATGTTGGTAGGGCAGCCATATGACGGTGACAAGGGACAGTAAGGAGAGCGCTGCAGTGAGAGATGACAATATTAAGACACTGCCGTGGTAATGGGTGACAGTAGGGAGATGGTGGGGCAGGAAGAGTGTCTGATGACAAGACGGGGACAACACAACATATAGGACCTTTGCCATCTCCTTGGCCATCAGGTGACTCAGATGATCTTTCCCCGGATCTGGAAAGTGCCCCCTTCACGAGGCGGATCCCATGACAAAACAAGACACCAGACCCCATTCTCCCAGTTCCCTTGAAGCAAGATGGGGACATACACCCCCCACAGTCCTCCAGCCAGGTAACTCTGCCCCAAACTTTGATGGACGCTGGCATCAGAAGCGGGGCCCCCTGGACTCCGTTTTGCTGAGGGTGGCACTGGTTTCCAGTGTCCAGGATCATTAAGCACCATTTGAGCCCGGGGAGCAGAGAGGGGACGGATGGTGCCTTGGTGGGACCCGATCTGTGGGCGATTTGGTGGTGACTCTGCTGGCTGCAGAACCCCCAAGCTTGGGTCTCCAGCCTCCCAGGGATTCTGCACCTGACCAAGGGTTCTTTCTGCCGTGACCGATTTCTGCTGCTTGCAGTTTAAGAATCCTGACACCCTGGGTGACGGTACGACTGTTAATGGGTGACAATGTCACAGCAATAAGGTAAGGGTATAACAGTGACAGGAGACAACATGAATGTCCCAGGCAGTGGAGCAAACCAGAAAACAGCAAGGTGTCCCATGGATGGGTGACAGTGAGAGGGCGATAGCAGTGGGTGACACTGACAGGTGACCCTGTAATAGGAATTTGGTGGTCATGCAATATTGACAGGGAGACTGTGTGAATGCTCTACCCTTATGACAGTGTTGGGGTGCACGAGGATCCTGGAGGGGGAGTGAGAGCCTAAATGTCTCTTCATGACAGTGTGATGTAACAGAGTCATATCGGTAATGGACACCAGTGTAGCAGACTCAGGCAGTGGAAGGCAAGGTGGTGTGACAGTAGAGAGGAGGGTGCAGTGGCAAAAAACACTCACTCCCTGCTGTCATTAAGAACTTCCACGTGTCACTGAGACTTCCAACAGCTCCACACCACCTCTGTCTCGCCACATTTGATGGATTCCTTCTACCCTGGCTTCCGGAGAGCGGGTAGGGAGAATTCTAGAAGGAATCACTGCCTGATCTACCAGCCTACCTCTGGGTTTAGCCATCGAAGTATTGGTCATGCCGTGTCCCTGGCGTGGGACTGTACCTCCCCACATTCCACACGTATGCTGGGCTGCTTCTGGGGCAGCCGGAACCTATCCCAGTGCCCGTGTAAGGCACACTTGGCGGCTGAAGAGCAGACCAGGGTGGACCTTGGCAAAGGAGCCTAAGAAGCGGTGACACAGGCGTCCCCGAAAGCTGGCTCATCCATGACAGCCCCCGGGCCTTCCCACGCTGGAATTCCACACCTCTGTCAACTTGATCCTGGGGTTCCTTTCCTAGCTCACTCTCCCCACACCTCACCTCCCCTCCTGACCGTCCTCACTGGCCCCGGAAACCCCTCTCCCTCAGCCAGGATGCCCTGAATCTTGTCCCCAAAGTTTCGCTCTGCCTCATGCCCCCCTAGCCCAGCCCAGGAGCCCTCACTGCTCCCCAGACCCAGTTCTAGACCCCACAGAGCAGCCTTCAGAGTGACTCCTCTTCCTGGAAGCCCACCATGGCTCCCCTCAGAGGTGGGGGGACACTACTGAGGGCTCCTGGCCTCTGCTTACCCCTCCTTCCCTTTTCTCCCCTCCCCAAAAGCTCCAGTTTTGCTCAATTTGCGCATGTTCCATACTCTCCTGTCTCTAGGCATTAGCCTGTCTTTCCCCCAACTTTTCGTATTTGCTCTTTTCCACTGAGCCTTCAAGGCTCCCATTCCCAGGCAGAATGCTCCTTTCTGGGCTTCCCTGATGGCGTAGTGGTTAAGAATCGGCCTGCCAAGGCAGGGGAAACGGGTTTGAGCCCTGGTCCGGGAAGATCCCACACGCTGCAGAGCAACTAAGCCCGTGCGCCACAGCTACTGAGCCTGCGCTCTAGAGCCCGCGAGCCACAACTACTGAGCCCGCGTGCCACAGCTACTGAAGCCTGCGTGCCTAGAGCCCATGCTCCACAACAAGAGAAGCCACCACAATGAGAAGCCCATGCACCGCAACAAAGAGTAGCCTCCGCTTGCCGCAGCTAGAGAAAGCCCGCCCGCAGCAACGAAGACCCAACGCCGCCAAAAATAAATAAGTAAAAAAAAAAAAAAAAAAATAGAACGTTCCTTTCTTTCCCCCCTCCTGGGGTCCTTCTCTCTGGCCCAGGAGTGTCATAGAGTCCAGGTCTGTCTCTTGGGACCCATATTGGGAGATTATAAAAGTTATCTCTCTCGTAGAGTTTTTTTTGGTGATTAAATGAGATAATGTGTATGAAACTCTTCACACCAAGTCTGGAACATAAGCACCTGCTAAATATCACCTCAAATTGTTATTTGCTATTTATTTATTACATTCCAGAAGTACTTTGATGGAGGCATGATCAGCACAATCAGCTTTGGGAATTCAATAGGGTAAACTAACAATTTCAGTGTGGGGAATGGATTTTTGAACTGGGCTTTGCCAGATGCATAGGAGTTTGCTGAGTGGAATAACAGCCTCAGGTTCAAAAAACAGCTTCTGACTAATCTGCAGATTCAGGCTCACTGGTCTGGTGGTGTCTGTTCTCAGAGGTGGGAAAGTAGTGGGGAAAGCTAGAAAGTTTTGTTTGGATATAAGCTCCAGCTAGGGAGCAGAAATTCTGAAATTCAGCCCCTGTGACAGGTGGAGAAACTGAGGCTCAGAAAGTCTAGAACTTCTGGATTCTTAAACTCTTCATTTTGAGAATCCGATGAAAAATGTGGACCTCCTCTCTAGAAAATGCATCTTTGGCCAACGTTTTGCCTACATTTTTAGGGGCTTCCGGATCTCAGTCTAGTTAAGAATCCAGGCCCCAGGCGCCAGGTAAGTTTCCCAAGTCACACTTGGAATTCTCCTTGCCCGAGCGAGGCGGCGGCGGCTCGGGAGGACATAGAGTGGGCCTCCAGGTGAGTCCCGGGACCATTCAAGCCTGGTTGTCTTCCAGGCCACCCCAAATCGCAGCCCCATCTCAGGGCACCGCCACTCAATTTCTATCCGAAAACGTGGTCCCCCCAGCCACCCCACGCCGCGTCTCAGCCCACGCCTACGGCTCTATACCCCCCATCCCATTTCTTCAGCCCCTCGGAGTTTCTCCCGGAGCCCCAGGCCCTCCCCCAGCTCCAGCCCCTCCCTCCGCCCGGCATCGGAGCCCCCGGCCCCCGCCCCGGGAGCTTCAGAGGTGCAAACGCGCCCTCCCCCAACTCCTCCCGCCCCCGACTCCCCCCGTGTGGCAGCTCTGGGCTGGGAACTCGGCGGGGTCGGCCTCTCGGTTTCGCGTTCCCGCCCCGGGCCCCCGGCGCCGCGCCGAACCGGCCCTCCAACGCCGAGCCGCGCGCGTCCGCTCGCCGCGCCTGCCTCCACACGCGCCGGCTGGCAGGTAGGGGAAGCGCGGGACCATCGGCGGGCGGAGGAACCGGAGAGCAGCGGGTGGGGGTGAGGCAGGGGCGGGAGGAGGGGGCCGGGGCGACGGAGGGGGAGGGGATTCCTTTGTTTGCAGCCGGCAGCCCCGGACCCAGCCCCTTCCCCTCCCCGCGCTCCGCTCGGCGCCGGCATGGGGCGCGGGGACCTGGCGCGGGCGGGAGGGGCTCGGCCCGGGTGCGGGTGCGGGCGCGGGCGGCGGGCACAGCCGGGCTCTGACCCGCAGGTGAGGGCGGAGCCGAGTGTGGTCGCGGCTCCCGGGCCTGCGTACCCGGCCCTGCCCCGTGGAGAACGCGGCTGGCGGACTCTGAGGACGCGTGCCCCCTCCTCGTCGGCGGTGCCCGGGATTCCTCGCTTCCCGCCCCCCCCTCCCCCGGTTACCCCGTGCAGTGCGCGCCGTTCCCCCGCTCATTCATTCCACAAACTCCCGGGCGCGGTTCTCAGAGGCAAAGTGGGGGGTGAGGGAGGAGTTGGATCAAGCCAGGCCGGAGATGGAGGCCCCGTGGGCCCTGAGTCTGCCTAGAGAAGGCGTCCTCGGAGTGCAAACCAGCCGGGACAGCCTGGGAGCAAGAAAGGGGTGCCCCTCACCAGCCGGGCGATTCTTTCTCTCTTCCCCGTCAAAGGTGACAAAGGTCTTTTCTTTCTCCAAGGACCTTGGGACCACCAGGTCAGACTCTCATGTTACCCCAAGGCCCAGAGAGGGGCAGCGACTGGCCCAAGGGCACACAGCAGACTCCCCGTCTGTTCTGCACCCAGGCCCAATTCTTCTCCCTGGTGCGGAAAGTGGGACTTGAAAGGGGCCCCCCATGAAGGCCACTTGGTCTGCCTTTTGTTCCCTGAGGGTTCATCTTCCATCCTCCTAACCTTTGCCTGGTTATCTCCTCTGCCAGGATTGGACGTGTCCCCATCGCCTCCCTCCCATCCTTCTAGGTCCTGGAGAGAGCCAGCCACCTCCTCTCCTGGAGGGTAAGGTACCCTTGATCTTCTTTCCCTCCCTCCCCTCTGCCTGGGCTTCAGCTCCCACTCAGCCCCTCACTAAATGTGTGATGGCCTTTGTTTGCTCCTCTGTGAAGTGGGCACAAAAGCTGTCCCTTCCCTGCTGGGCAGAGGGGTGTTCTGTCCTTTGGGAAGTTCCAGCCTGTGCCCCCTGCTCCTGGAATCCTTTCCTCTCATCTGGATGCCTGCCCCAGCCTCTTCAACTGCGTGCTTCCTCTGGGGCTCCTGCAAGTCCTTCCACACTCCATCAAACACCCATTTCTGCCCTTGTTCCTCCCACTTAGAGCCCTTCAAGGGCTCTCCATTGCCCTTGACGTACAAGTAGAAGCTCCATTACACAGGTATGCACTCCTGAAACACCTTGGCTGCCTGCCACCCCCTCCCCTCCACTCAACGGTCCACGATCTTCTTGCCTCTGCTCTCAGTGTGCTGTGTCTGCCCCGACACCCTTCTCTTGGATGACTCCATCTCTGAGACATCACACCTCCTCCGAGAAGCCTCCCCTGACTGTTCACCTGCTTGCGGGTCGGGCTTGGATGCCTCCCTGGGCTCCCACAAGCCCCCAGTTTCTCCATCCCGGCAGCCGTCCCACTGCTTCTGGTTCTCCTGGGTGCCCCGTGGCCAAGGGCTTCTTGCTGAAGTTGACTCTGCTTCCTCTCCGCAGCCTCCAAGGGACACGTCATGGTTCTGGAGGGTCTGTGCTTGACAAGGAGAAGGGCCGGCACCCACACCATGGCCCGGGACCCCTTGGCTCGGCTCCTGCTGGCCTGGACAGCCCTGTCGTGCGTGGCGGGTGTCCAAGGCCGTTGGGATGGGGCCGTGGAGCCTGCAGGTCTCGGACGTGTGCGCAGGCGTGGCAGCCCAGGCTTCTTGCAGGGGTGTGTGGTACCCGGGATGCTGAGAAGCCCCTGGGGTGTGGGCTGGGCTGGGCTGTCCTGCTAGGTGGGGGGGTATGAGGCCCAGGGGATGTCCAGATGGGCAGGGGCTCACCAGCCATGCCTGCTCTCCTGAAGGCCGAATGTGTGTGGCTCCCGATTTCATGCCTACTGCTGCCCCGGCTGGAGGACGCTGCCCGGTGGGAACCAATGTGTCGTGCGTGAGTGTCGCTCCCTTCCGGAGGTGGGGGGCGCAGGCAGGGGACACTGGGGCAGTTCTCTTACTTACTGCCAGCAAGTCCAGCCTTGTTTAAAAGTGGACTTGGCCTGGGACGTCTGGCTAAGCCACAGGAATGGCCCTTGCTTCTGTCTGCAGGCTCCCAGGGCACCCGCCCGTGTTTCTTTGTCGTACAACTTCCCTTTGTCTGTCTGCTTGTTGGTCCGTCTGTCTGTCTCAGTCTCTGTCTCTTTCTGTCTTGGTCTCTCTCTGAGTCTCTGTCTCTCTGTGTCTGTCTTTTTCTCTGTGTGTGTGTGTCTCTCTCTCAAGTCTCTCTGTTTCCCCACTCCCACCCCATTCTAATGTGTCTAGAATCCGACTCTGCTCCCAGGAGACGCCCCCTCGCCTCCTCCCCAACAGTACAGCCAGCGCCCCAGCACCTCCAGCTTCTGTCCTTACTCCTCAGCGTTTCTGGCCCAAAGAGCACCTCTGTCTCCCAATGGATCCAGCAGAGCCTCGGCCCCCGGGGCACCCATGGGGTGGGGATGGCGGAGGATTCGGGTCCTGGCCTTGACCGTAGCCTGCTACCCTCCAGCGGTCTGTAGGCACGCCTGCGGCGAGGGCTTCTGCTCCCGACCCAACCTGTGTGCCTGTGCTGATGGGAAGCTGGCCCCCAGCTGCGGGGTGAGCCGAGGTGAGCAGGAAGTGACCCCCCCCCCAGGACTTCCCTGGCGGTCCAGTGGGTAAGACTCTGTGCTCCCAACGCAGGGGACCTGGGTTCGATCCCTGGTCGGGGAAGATCCCGCATGCCATGTGGCGAGGTCAAAAAAAAAAAAGTAAAAAATGAAAAAAAAAATTATAAGCTTAAAAAAAAGAAAGAAAGAAAGTGATCCCCCCAGGGGTGGGAAGAGAAGGTGAGAGGCTTCCCGAAGCTTCTGGGAGCCCAGGCTGGTTTTGCTGAAGGACCAGAGCCAGGCTGGGCGCACCTGGTCCCGGCGCCTTGTACATGCATCTCGGGGCCTTCCTGTGTGTCCCTCTTCCCCGCCCGCAGGGTCGGGGTGCAGTGTGAGCTGCATGAATGGGGGCAGCTGTCGAGGGGAGTCCTGCCTGTGCCAGAGGGGCTACACAGGCACCGTGTGTGGGCAACGTGAGTACCCACCATGCACACCTGGGCTTGGGACCCCAGAGGTCAGGTCTCTGCTGCCACCTGCCCACCGCCCACGGGTCACTCCTCTGGGACCAGGATTGGAGGGGACACACTCATTGTCACAGTCTTATCTCTTGGTCTGGGCCGGATTGTGGGGATTTCTGGGTGAAGGAGGGCTTGCTCGGGCCCCAGCTCCCTCTGCTGCGGGGGGACCTCAGGCCACACACATCCCCACTTCCTCCACAGCCGTCTGTGACCACGGCTGCCACAACGGGGGCCGCTGCATCGGGCCGAACCGCTGCGCCTGTGTGTACGGCTTCATGGGGCCTCAGTGTGAGAAAGGTACCAAGCTGAACGCGGGGCAGGGGTTTGGGAGGAGGAGGGCTTCCTGGCAGCCCCTGAGACGTGGCCAAGCCCTGGGAGGGTCCAGCTGACCTCCTTCCTGCTGTCCCTGCTGCTGTGAAGGGCAGAGAAACTGTGCTCCAGGGAAGGGAGTCATGGAGGGCTTCCTGTAGGAGGGATAAGTCGGAGTTCATGAGATGGACACGCCCCCTCATGTTGCATCCTTACTGTTGAAATGATCCCACGGGCTGAGGTGGGTGGAGGTCACCTGTTGGGAGGCTGTTACCAAGACAAACACGGTGGAAACAACAATGTTTTGTGAGAAGTTGGATGTTGGGGGGTGGGGTGGTCAAGGGGAGGGATGGAAGCAGGGACAAATCCCAGGTCTGCTCTGAAAACTGGAGGGAAGGTGGTGCAGCCGGGGGTAGGGAGGGGGAAGACCCTGAGGCTCAGTGTTGGCCGAGGAGCCTGTGGGTCACCCAGGAGGCAGCTGGGCACCCAGGCCTGGGGCTGCCCCGTCCACGGGGCTGAAGCCCAGAGGATAGTTGAGGTTCTTGGGGAAGAAAAGGGAGGGCGATTTAAGGGTCCACCAGAGAAATGGAGGCCATGGGAGGCTGAGAATGAGAAAGTGGACAAGAGCAGGTGGTGTTGGGGATGCCCAAGCTGGCGAGCTTTTCAGCTGTGGGAGCCATCAGAGTGCCGTGTGTGTCCCAGGAGCCCGGGAAGGCAAAAATGGGCAGAACCCTGGGACTCACCCCAGCGTGAAGGGTGCTGCTGGGGATGGAGGCCCATCTGTGGCCGAAGCTGGGTTGGACAGGGTATAGCCATGAATCAGAAGCTGGAGGGGCTGGGGGTTACCTGGGTTTGAGAGTGAGCATTTGGAAACTGGATTTGGCAAGAAAACAGAGTTGGAATTCAGGCTGACATGGGGAGCAGTCGGGATGGCTGAGGGAAAATGAAGGTTAGTGGAGAGGGTGGGAGAGGAGAGGCCTGGAGTGGGGCGTGGGGGCCCCAGAGAGAGGCAGGGTTGGGCGCCGAGGCAGGAGTGAGTGGGGTTCCAGGGTCCCGGATGACTGAGGTGAGATTCTGGGGGCTGTGTTTTGCTTTAGGAAGTCAGGACTGTCGCGGGTCTCCCCTCCTTCATACAGGCCTGGGGGCTGGCTTTGGCGTCTCCTTCTGGAAGGGGCTTCCCTTGGTCCAGTGCCAGCCCCTTGATTGGAGCCATCTGGAGGATGGAGCCAGGAAGTCACATCTGGGCCCGTGCACGGCGGTGGGCGGACCAATGAGACCACCTTCAGCTGGGTGGGGAGGGGGTGTCAGGGATGCAGAGTTGTGGGTTCAGAGCATTTGGGCGGATGCTGGGTCTGGGAGATTTGGCAGAGCCAGATGTGTGCTCAAGGATGAGAGAGGCTCTCCAGCGGGGCATCCATGGGTCCCTGCCCGGGCTTGAAGGGAGGGTGAGCCTGGGGGAGTGGTGGGGGTCTCCAGACATGCCCTGGGCTTTGTAGGCTTGGAGGTCCTGGCCTCTGTTGGAGGTTGGTTGGAGAATGCTTTGGAGAGAAAGGGTTTTGAAGGGTGAATAGGAGTTCATCAGGTAAGGAAGGGGAACAGTATGAGTAAAGGCTTGTGGTCAGGAAAAAAACCTGGTGTGTTGGTATAGGGAGGCTGGGAAGGTGGCTACTGCCGTGGCCCAGGCGAGGGAGGTAGAGGCCTGAGTTGGGCTTGCCGGGATGGAAATGCAGAAGACTATGGGGTGGGGGCAGCCTGAGGCCAGCTGCCCACATCCATCTGCCCTGCAGACTACCGGACAGGGCCCTGCTTTGGTCGAGTGGGCCTGGAGGGGTGCCAGCACCAGCTGACAGGCCTCGTCTGCACCAAGGCGCTCTGCTGTGCCACTGTGGGCCGGGCCTGGGGCTTCCCATGTGAGCTCTGCTCTGCTCAGCCACACCCCTGCCGCCGGGGCTTCATCCCCAATATACACACGGGGGCCTGCCAAGGTGAGTGGGGGGCCCAGTGCGTGAGGACCGAGGTCCTGGGAGCCAGGGCTGAGTGGGAGCCCTCAGCAGCCTTGGTTTCTCCCTCTGACGTGCCTCTCATTACCTTGCAGACGTGGATGAGTGCCAGGCTATCCCAGGCCTGTGCCAGGGGGGCAGCTGTGTCAACTCTGTGGGTTCCTTTGAGTGCCGCTGCCCAGCTGGACACCAGCTCAGTGAGAAGAGCGCCAAGTGTGAAGGTGGGCGACGGGGAGAGGTTCAAGCTGGGACCTCCTCTCCGCTCTGGGCGGCTCAGGCTCCCCTGCAAGGAGGAGGAGGTGAAGGTGGGGTAAGGCTGGTGGGGGGCTGGACCCTAACCGGACATCTATCTACATAGACGTGGACGAGTGTCTCAGCGTGCCAGGCCTCTGCTCCGGGGGCGACTGCACCAACACGGTCGGGAGCTACGTGTGCACCTGTCCCCGTGGTTATGCCAGCAGCCTGGACGGTACCCGTTGCCTCGGTGAGCCAGGGCCCAGGGGGGCTGGAGGGGCAGAGGGCAGGTAGGAGACAGACCCTCTGCTCATCTATCTCTGCAACCCTCTGGCCCTCGGGCTCCTCTAGCTCTTCGATTTCTATGTCCTTCTGTCTTTTTTGGACCCCGGTTTCCATCCCCTCGTTAATTCTGGTTCCCTACCCATTGGCCTTTGTGCTCTCTGGACCCCAGTCTGAGAGGCCCTCTAGCCCCCATCTCTATGCCCTTTAGCTCTCTGGTCCCCTGTCTCGGTGTCTTGGCTTCACGGGCCTCCTGTGCCCCTCTGCCCCTCGGACTCTATGCCCTTCTGGCTCACTGGTTGCCTTTCTTCCCTTTCTGGCTCCCGCCTTTATGCCCCTCTGCCCCTCTAGCCCCCATCTCGATGCCCCTCTAGCCCCCACCTCTATGCCCCTCTGCCCCTCTAGCCCCCATCTCGATGCCCCTCTAGCCCCCACCTCTATGCCCCTCTGCCCCTCTAGCCCCCATCTCGATGCCCATCTGGTTATCTGGCCTCCGTCTTTACGCTCTTCTGCCCATTAGCCTTTCTGGCCCTGTCTCTGTATCCGTCTTTCCGCTCCCGAAGACTTTTTAAAAGTACCCCATCTTCCCCCACACTGTGTTTGAGGTAAACTGAGGCCCAGAGAGGGGAGGTTTGCTTAAGCCAAATCCGCAAGTCCGGAAGAGAGAGCTACCCACACCCCAACTCCCCAGACCACCCCGCTCCCTACCCCCAGCCAGGGTGGGGTCGTCTGGGCTGTGCCTTCCCCTGGGCTCACCCTCCTGGCTGGTGGGGGGGATCCTTGGGCTCTCACTCCCTGTCCTGCTGTCTTGATGAGCTGGTCATTAGACTTCAGAGGTTGCCAGTGGCCAACAGGGCCGGCCAGGAACACTTGTGGTGGGGCATGGGCAGCGTCTTGGTTTGGGGAGGTGGGGTGGGCTTGGCAGGTCTCCAGCACCACTCGGACCTCTCAGGCTGGGTCTCTACCAGCCAGGACAGGGAATATTGTGTCTGGAGTTCTGCCAGTGTGCCATGGCCAGCGCCAGACCTATTTATTCCTCCACCTCTGGGGGCCATCTTGGCTGGCATGGAGGCTACCTCTGGGCACGTCCCCTGGACTGTGGGGCATTTCCCAACTACTAAGTAGCAGAGCCTAGATTTGAACCAAAGTCAGGTGTCCTCTGAACATGGGCTTGGAATTCAGTCCTGGGTTCCAACTGCTACTTAAGCTGCTTGCATACTCTGTGACCTTGGGTGAGTGACTTAACTTCTCTGGGCCTCAGCTGCCTCATCTGTGAAATGGAGATAATAGCAGTACTAAACCACATGGGGAGGATTAAATAACAATTTATGAAGAGATTTGCCCAGGGCTGGATGTAGAGGGCACTTAATACACATTCACAAAGACAGGGGAGCAGGGAAGTTGGGGTTGTGACTGCTTAGCAGGTCCTGATCACAGTAGGCGCTTAATAAGCAAAGGCAGCATCATTTTCGTCAAAATTCTTACATTTTGTCTCATCTTCCCTACTTGAGAAGCAGCTGCTTGGTCAGGTCCCCTGGGGTTCAGGGATTTGGGTTTCCATCCCGCCTCGCTCTCCAGCAGCTGTGTGACCTTGAACAAGTCTGTTGACCTCTTCTCTCCTGGGCAGGCCCAGTCCTGTTCGTGGGCCAGGGGTGGTGCTGGGAGTGCAGAGCCTCGACTCCCACACATGCACCTGGGGACCCCCCCCCCACCAGGTGCATGGGGTATGGCTGGGGAGGTGGAAACGCTTGCTGTTTTCTCCGCCTCGGGCAGCTCAGGGACAGCTGCAAGGGCCCTCCCGGCTGGTGGGAGGGGTTTTTCCGCTGTGGGCCACTGGCCAACATTTGTGGGTTTTCAAACCTAAAAATATGCTCTTCTGGAGTCGGAGCTTGAGAAATATGATCACCGTGTAACGCTATCAGGCTCGCGGGCACAGTGGAAGCGTCTGTGGTTCTCGTACCTGGGGAGTCTCTGCCTCAGTCTCCCCAAGAGTTGCAGCCATCAGTCCACCAGTCTGCTCCCCCAGCCCCTCCTCAAATTCACAGCCTCTTAGGTTTCCCCAGAATGCCCAGGGCTGGTAGGCGGGGACACACAGATACAGATCCCAGCATCTCTGCTTGAGCACCCAGCATGACTTCTCATCGGGGCAACCCCCTGAACCAGGGGTCTTCCTCAGTGTGGTTGAATACCCACAGTGACAGGGAGCTTCCTAACAATGCCAGCTTTAGATGTTGGGACACTTTTGCTCAGCATGAGCCCAAGTCTCCCTCCCTGGGGTAATTTGGAAATCTTGGTAATAAGATCCTCAGTGAGGATCAGCCACGTGCCAGATACGGTGCACTCTGCAACACTCTACCGAGGTGAGGTGGGTGCTCTGGGCATCTCCTATCCATGGATGGAGAAACTGAGGCACAGAGAGGCAAGGAGGTCTGTCCTGCAGATGGTGCTGGTAGAGCTGGGATTTGAAGTCTGTAACGGATCCTCCCGACCCCCCACCCCCTTGCAGACCACCGTGCTGGCACCTGCTTCTCGGCGCTGATCGTGGGCCGCTGTGCCGGAGACCTCGCTGGCCACTATACCCATAGGCAGTGCTGCTGTGATACGGGCAGGTGCTGGGCAGTTGGCCCGGCCCCTGAGCTGTGTCCTCCGCGGGGCTCTGGTGAGTGGCCTGGGGCCACCTCCCACCTTCCTCTGCCCCCAGAGCTTGGCCTGCGGGTTGGGATCCCGGGGCACAACCGAAGGCTTGTCTTCCAACCCCGCTTCCTTGCAGATGAGTTCCAGCGACTGTGTGCCCTGGGGCTCCCACTGCTGCCCTCCTACCCAGGCCCCTTCCCCGGCCTCCCTGGCTTCGGATCCAGTGGCAGTGTGGGTCCTGGCCTGGGGCCAGCCCAGCACAGGCCCCACGGCTCCAGTGGGCGTGGGGTTCCCAGCTTGGGCCTTGGTGATGCCAACATTGGTGAGGACTTGGGATCCAAGGCTCCTCCCTTGGGGGAAGGGGGTCCAGACCTCAGAGACAGAGAGTCAGGGCTTTGGAGTGTGGGTCCTGGCCTGGGCAGTAGGGATGAAAGTACTGACAGTGGTCTGGGGCTGGTGGTAGATTGGGGATCCAGGCCTCCAGGTCAGGGTTTGGGTTTTGGGTGAGGGTCTAGGGCTGGGGTGGGGGGCTGGGGGTCTCAGCCAGGGTGGAGGTGTGAATCTAGGGCAGGACTCTGGGCTGAAGTGGGAGAGCTTGGCCATAGGGGTAGGGTTCCAGCTTCTTGAGTGGGTGTCTGAACCTGGAGGTGAGGTCCAGACCCAGGGGGCCAGCACATGCTCGGGTGCCCCACGTCGGCCCTACTCACAGGCACAGCCACGCTGAACCAGACCATTGACATCTGCCGACACTTCACCAACCTGTGTCTCAATGGCCGCTGCCTGCCCACGTCTTCCAGCTACCGCTGCGAGTGTAACGTGGGCTACACCCAGGACGTTCGGGGGGAGTGCATCGGTGAGCAGCGGCTGGGGCAGGGGTGGGCTGGGGGCAGGGGGAGCGCCCTGGCGGGCTGGGGCTCAGGGTCCTCTGCCTGCAGACGTGGACGAATGTGCCAGCAGCCTCTGCCACCACGGAGACTGCGTCAACACCCCCGGCTCCTACCACTGCCAGTGCTGGGAGGGCTTTCAGGCGACGCTCACCAAGCAGGAGTGCGTGGGTATGGCCGTCCATCGGAGAGTGGGGGGTGACCGGGAGCCTGGCTGATGGAACCTGCATCTGAATTAGAGCCTGGGGGCTAGGAGGACGCCTGCTGACTGCCCGCCTGCCTCCCCACCAGACATGGACGAGTGCATCGCCAGCAGTGGCCTCTGCCACCACGGCCGCTGCGTCAACACAGCAGGCAGCTTCCAGTGTGTCTGCAATGCAGGCTTCGAGCTCGGCCCCGATGGCAAGAACTGTGTGGGTGAGTTGAGGGTGAGCGGGTGGGGAAGCGGCTTCTGGGCCCCAGTAGCTGCCTTTTGCATCTTGCCGCTCCTGCTGCATCCCCCACCTCCCCCCTCACGGTGGGTCCTCTGCTCCCCTTTCTGAGCCCAACCAGCCCATCTGAGATCCTCCTGTGGTCTGTCCGCCCCCTACTCACTCCTTCATTCTCTCCTTCCTGAATTCATTCCCTGAATCCCAGGAAGGGGCCTTTGGGGTAAGACCATGCCATCAGCTGCCCCTGCCCCTGCCCCTGACTCATGGGCCCTCACCTGTCCTCGAGAGAGTCTGGCCTCTGAGAGAGGTGGGTCAGGACCGTGGAGAGCGCCCCGATCACAGGCTCCCTGCGGGGTATGGGGGTGCCACCCAAGCTCCCCACAGCTTGTAGGGGCCACTGGGGACTCCCTTTATTCTTTTCTGTCATGCTCTCTGAGGAGACCTGCCTTGCAGTCTTCCCTCATCAGGAAGGATTTTCTTCCTTTCATTCTTTTTTTTTTTTTTGCAGAGCATTTACTTTCTATTGATTTTTAGATACATTTAGAAAGTTGACTATTAAATTAGGTATTTTCTTAGCATTAACTTTAGGTATAGTAATTTATGTCTGTGCATAAATCATTATTATTTTTATTTGCATTGTTTTTTATTAGTTAGATATCACCTACTGAGAGTAATTTTGATTAATTCATTGTTTTATAATTTTACCATCATGTCTTTCTTTTTTTTTTTTTCAAATTTTTGGCTGCATTGGGTCTTCGTTGCTGCACACGGGCTTCTCATTGTGGTGGCTTCTCTTGTTGTGGAGCACAGGCTCTAGGCGCACAGGTTTCAGTAGCTGTGGCGCGTGGGCTCAGTAGTTGTGGCTTGTGGGCTCTAGAGCGCAGGCTCAGTAGTTGTGGTGCACTGGGCTTAGTTGCTCTGAGGCATGTGGGAACTTCCTGGACCAGGGCTCAAACCCGTGTCGCCTGCATTGATAGGCGGATTCTTAACCACTGCACCACCAGGGAAGCCCTACCGTCAAGTCTTTAATATTTCCTTCAGATCTCTGCATAGTCTGTAACCAGTAAGAGTTGAAATCCTTAATCAGTGTTTTTCTTGGTACATATAAATTTTATTTTTTTAATTTATTTTTTGTAGTTGAAGTGTAGTTGATTTACAATGTTGTGTTAGTTTCAGGTGTACAGCAAAGTGATTCAGTTATACATATACATGTATCTATTCTTTTTTGGATTCTTTTCCTTTATGGGTTATTACAAAGTACTGAGTATAGTTCTCTGTGCATTCTTTCATTTTTTAAAAACCTTTTTAGCATCTTTATTGATACATCATTCCATACCATAAAAGTGGCCATTTAAAGTGTACACTTCAATGGCTTGTAGTACAAGCATCACCACAATCTAAGTTTAGAACCTCTTTATCACTTCCTGTCCATTAGCAGTCATTCCAGAATCCTCTCTCTTCCCCCCCAGCCCTCGGCACTAGGCTAATTGACTTTCGGTCTCCATGGATTTGCCTGTTCGGGGCATTTCGTGTAAATAGAATCACATACTCATGGCCTTTTGTGACTGGCTTTTTTCACTGAGTATCATGTTTTCAAAGTCCATCCGTGTTGTAGCAGGTGTCAGAACGTCATTCCTCTTTATTGTCAAATGACATTCCATTATATGAGTAGACCACATTTTGTTTATACCGTCATCAGTTAATGGCTATTTGGGTTGTTCCCACTTTTTGCTGTTGTGGCTAATGCTGCTATGAATGTTCATGTACGAGTTTTGGTGTGGACCTTATATTCATTTATTCTTTTCTTTCCTTCCCTCCCTCCCTCCCTTCTTTCCTTCCTTCCTTTTGGTACAGTCCTTTATTGTTCAAAACTGATACTTTGGTAAGCAAATCATTTCTGCACCCACCGCCTTCCTTTAAATTAGACTGTTTTCTTCTCAGCTGACGGTTTTTGCCCTTTTCTTTTTAAATTCAAGTGAGATTCACACAAGATAAATTTAATCATTTAAAAGTGAAAAATTCTGTGGCGTTTATTTAGTAGTTTCCAATGTTGTGCACCCACATTTACTCAATTTTTTTTCTGCAGGAAAGTAAACGTAGCATTTTTAAGTGAACAATTTGGTGGCACTTAGGATATTTCCAAGGTCGTGCAATGACCATCTCATTTATGCAATTCTTTTTTGCATTTTTAAAAATCGTGGCACAATATACATAGTGTACAATTTACCATTTAATCCTTTTTTTTTTTTCCATTATAGTTTATTACAAGATATTGAATATATAGTTCCCTGGGCTATACAGTAGGACCTCGTTGTTTATCTATTTTATGTACAGTAGTGTATATCAGCTCCATTCTTACCCTTTTTTAAGGGAACAGTTTGGTGGCATTTAGTACATTACATAAAGTCATGCAAACACTACCTCATTTTTTCCATTTTTTTTTGCATTTTTTATTGTGGTGAAATATACATAACATAGTTACCATTTTAACCATTTTTAAAGGAACAATTGGTGGCGTTTAGTGCAATGTTGTGTAACCACCACACCTCACTTATTCGACTTTGAACAACTATTTATGGAGCATCTACGGTGTGCCAGGATGGAAGATGCAGACTCGAGCTAGTGGCCCCAGTCTTGCCCCAGGGGAGTTCACACTCCAGCAGTTCACTATATCCAAGTCGACATAGTCCCCGACAGTCACATTTTGTCCTGTCAGGCTCGAACTGCCCTGGGAAGGGTCCCTGGAAAAGTGAGAGGGCGGGGCTGGTCTACCTGGCAGGGCTGGCCCAAAGAGGGGTGACTGCTGGGACCCTGCTGGGAACCAGCCTCTCCCGGTGTCCCCAGACCACAACGAGTGTGCCACCACCACCATGTGTGCCAACGGAGTGTGCCTGAACGAGGACGGCAGCTTCACGTGCCTCTGCAAACCCGGCTTCCTGCTGGCGCCCGGTGGCCGGCACTGCGTGGGTGAGGCTGGAGGCTGGACCACAGGGGAGTGATGGGGATGGGGAGGAAGAGGTGAGGGGAGGCGGCAAGGGCGGGTGGCGGGGGACTGGGACCTGTCGCAGTCGCCCACGGCCCCCCGCAGACATCGACGAGTGCCAGACACCGGGCATCTGTATGAATGGCCGCTGTACCAACACCGAGGGCTCCTTCCGCTGCCACTGCCTGGGGGGACTCGCGGTGGGCGCGGATGGCCGCGTGTGCGTGGACACCCACGTGCGTAGCACGTGCTACGGGACGCTCGACAAGGGCTCCTGTGCCCGCCCCTTCCCCGGTGCCGTCACCAAATCCGAGTGCTGCTGTGCGAGCCCCGACCACGGGTTTGGGGAGCCCTGCCAGCTGTGTCCTGCCAAGAACTCCGGTGAGGGTCGGCTGCCCCACCTCCACCCGCTTTCCTTTAGTTCTTGCTTCTAGTTTATCACCCAGGGGGCAGGAGGGGACAGTGGTGGGGGGCTTGGTTCCTATGGGGTGGGGGGGGGATTTCTCTCCCCAAGAAGACACGGAAGGAAGTTGCTCTTCCCATTGGGGGGGCATCTTAGTCTCAGACCCTCGCTCAGCTCCAAGGGGCCACGTCTTGGGCGTGGTTTGGGTTCGGCAATGGCCAGTGACCCCTCTCGCTCTGCTCCCGCCACCCCAGCCGAGTTCCAGGCCCTGTGCAGCAGCGGTCTTGGTATCACCACGGATGGCAGAGGTGAGCGGGGCAGCGCTGGGACAGATGGGTGGGGTCGTGGTTGGGCACTGTCAGGTCGCTGGGGCTGCAGTAACAAAGTACCGTAGGCTGGGAGACTTCAACAACAGACGTTTATTCTCCCACAGCTCTGGAGAGGCTAAAAGTCCGAGATCAGGGTGTGAGCAGGGATGGCTCTTTCCGAGGCTGTGAGGGAGAGTCTGTCCCATGCCTCTCCCACAGCTTCTGGCACTTCACTGTTAAATCTTCAGCTGGTAGAAGCATCACCCTGATCTCTGCCTTCATCTTTTTTTTTTTTTTTTAAGTTTACAATGTTGTGTTAGTTTCAGGTGTACAGCAAAGTGATTCAGTTATACATACATATCTATTCTTTTTCAGATTCTTTTCCCTTATAGGTTATTAAAAATATTGAGTTCCCTGTGCTATACCGTAGATCCTTGTTGGTTAACTGTTTTATATAGAGTATTGTGTATATGTTATTCCCAAACTCCTAATTCATCCCCAGGCCCTCTGCCTTCATCTTGTTTTTTCACGCCGTGCAGCTTGCAGGATCTTAGTTCCCCGACCAGGGATTGAACCCGTGCCCTTGGCAGTGAAAATGCAGAGGCCTAACCACTGGACCACCAGGGAATTCCCCCTCTGCCTTCCTATTGACATGGGGTTCCCCTTGTGCGTCTGTGCTCAAATTTCCCCCTTTTATAAGGATACAGTCATATTGGAATGGATTGCTGGTCCACCCTAATGACCTCGTTTTAACTGGATCACCTCTGTAAAGTCCTTGTCTCCAAACAGAGTCACATGCTGAGATCCTGGGGGTTAGGACTCCAACCTATGACACCATCCCTTCCTGAAACAGCCTTTCTGCCTGAGCAAGAAATAAAAGGACTTAGAAGAGTCAGTTTTCCCATCCACTGCTAGGCCATCAGGGCAGGACAGATGTCCACCCCTCCCCCACCCCCCTGTCAGTTAAAGGGACAGATTCTGCAGCCAGATGCGTGGGTTCAAATCCTGACCCTACTATTTATTGATTGAATAACCTCAGGCAAGTTACCTACCATCTCTGTGCCTCCTTGTCTGTACAGTGGAGATAACGGTAAGACCCATTTCAGGGATGTTGTGAGGATCAAATGAGTTAATATGCTTGGCACAAAATAGTAAACATCCTATAATGGTAGTGATTATGATTGCACTTTTTTTTTTTTAATTATGTTGCTGCCACATAAACATCTGTTCCATGAGTTCCAAACTGGGGACAGTTTTGCCTCCCCTCCCGAGGGGCCATTTGGCAATGTCTGGACAAATATTGGGGAGGGTGCTACTGGCATCTCCTGGGTAAGGCTGGGAATGCTGCTCAACATCCTACAATGCACAGGACGCCCCCCATCACAGCAAAGGATGATCTGGCCCCAAATATCCACAGTGCTGAGAAACCCTGGTTTCAAGGGGAAGGAGGCAGGGTCTAGGCTGGAGCTCTGGCCCTGGGGGACATGGCTTCTGGAGCCTCCAGGGAGCCAGGGCAGCTGCTGACGCCCTCCTCCTGGTGCAGACATCAACGAGTGTGCCCTCGACCCTGATGTCTGTGCCAACGGTATGTGTGAGAACCTGCGGGGCAGCTACCGCTGCATCTGCAACCTGGGCTACGAGGCAGGCGCAGCCGGCAAGGAGTGCATGGGTGAGTGTGCCCGGCAAGTGGAAGGGCAGGGGGGTGGGCCGCCCCCACTGCATACCCCTCACCCCGCTCTCCCCCCCTCACCCTGCAGATGTGGATGAGTGTGCACTCAACAGCCTCCTGTGTGACAACGGGCGGTGCCGGAACAGCCCTGGCAGCTACAGCTGCTCCTGCCCCCAGGGCTTCAGCTTCCGGCAAGACACGGAGACCTGCGAAGGTACAGGGTCCCGGGGCACACAGCCACGCACACATACATGCAGATACTTATGCACGCTGCATGCTGTGGGTACACACATGCTCAAAGACACATGTATCCCTGCATTCACACACACAGACACGCTCAAAGGCATACATGTATTCACACTCAGTCTCACAGTTACACACACTCGTAGGTACACAATACCCACATTCACACACTTATTCTCACACTTTACACGCATGCTCACAGCCACAGTTACACCCTCAAAGGCAGACCCTTATGCACTCAGACCCTCTGACATTCACACATGTGTGCATATGATCACTCAGTTACATACACCGGTACTCACACAAAACACACTCACATACCTATATTCACACTCACAGACATTCCCAGTCACACACCCTCACGTGCACACTCTCAAAGACATGTGTGTGCCCACATTCTTTCACTCACCCTTTCACACACTTAGGCTCACAGCCACACACACTTATGTGTGCAGTCACACACACCCTCACATACCTGCACAGTTGTGCACTCACATGCTCACACACTCACGCTTATACACAAGAATACGTGCCCATCCTCCCTCTCACACACGTGCACTCACTGACACATACACATGTTCAAGTGTGCATGCTCGCCATTGCCCACACACACTTTGTTGTGATGACCTTGCCCATCGCATAGATCCCTTGGCACTCACAGACACCTGCGCGCGCGCGCGCACACACACACACACACACACACACACACACACAGTCACGAACAAGTTTTCCGTCTGGCCCCACCCCTCCCCTGGTCCTTTGTCTTCTTTCCAGCTGACACCCCTCCCCCACCCTGGCCACACCCAGGCCTCCATCCCCTCTGGGTTTTCCTCCTGCCTCTCACCTGTCGTGTGCCATGACCGACCCTTTGAGGGCCACGGTTCCCCACCGTGCCTATCCCTCTGCACTTTTACGTGTGTGCGCTCCCAGGACCCTGCACGTCAGTGTGCTTGTGCAGGTGCACAAGACGATTCAGCGCAAACTCACGTGCGTCTGAGCCTGCGCAGTCCGTTCCCTTGTATTCTGACCGCTTGCGCCCCCTGCCTCTGGACTTTGGCAGCCGTGGGGAAGAGGGGCCCCTGGTCAGGTGGGGTTCCCCCTCCTGCAGCTCAGGACTCGCTGGGGGGTGGGGCGGCTGGGGGGGGGGCTGTCCCTGCAGACATCGACGAGTGCCTGTCCAATCCGTGTGTGAACGGCGTGTGCCGCAACCTGGCCGGCTCCTACGCCTGCGAGTGCGCCCCCGGCAGCCGCCTGGGACCCTCCGGCACCGTGTGCTTAGGTGAGAGGCCCCACGGAGCAGCGGGGACCCCGACGCCCCTGAGTAGGCTGGGTCTCTGCGGGTCGGCGTGCAGGTGTGGGCCCGCCGGGTGAGACAGCAAGCCCCTCCCCGCAGACAGCACCAAAGGCACCTGCTGGCTGAAGGTCCAGGATGGCCGCTGCGAGGCGAACCTGCACGGAGCCACCCTGCGGTCCGAGTGCTGCGCCGCGCTCGGGGCGGCCTGGGGGAGCCCCTGCGAACGCTGTGACATGGGTAATGCCCTGGGGGGGGGCTCTGGGGCTCCCACGCCATCGGGACAACTTGGGTGGGACAGATCCCCTGTGTTTGAGTGGAGAGAGTGACTCCTCTCCCCAACCACAGACCCCGCCTGTGCCCGTGGCTTCGCCCGCGTGAAGGGGCTCAGCTGCGAAGGTAACCCCCATCCCCACCCTCTGCGGTTCGCCCTCCAAGCCACACGTGGGCGAGTGTCATGGGGGCTGCCTGGGGCCCCTCCCTGAAGCCATTTGAGATCGAGACATTCTCCCTCCTTGGTACCTGGGTCTTCCCCACGATCCGCCAGCCCCTGAGGCTGGCACTGCCCCTTCCCCCTCCCCAAGGACCACGTGGTGTCCTGAGGCCCCAGGGGAACAGCTCCTGGGAGCCTCCAGCCCTTGCCTCTCCTACTTGCCTGCCGCTGCCCAGATGTGAACGAGTGTGAGGTCTTCCCGGGGGTCTGTCCCAATGGGCGCTGCCTCAACACCGCTGGCTCCTTCCACTGCGAGTGTCTTGAGGGCCTGACGCTGGATGCCACGGGCCGGCTGTGCGTGGGTGAGTGCGGGCTGGGTCCCCATGCAGGGCCCCCTGCCCTTCATTGCCTCCACTCCCAGCGGCTGGAGACCCCTCCTAGGGACAAGCGGGATCTCGGGGGTCCTCCAGGACCCTCTGCTCACTGCCCACCTCCTGCCCACGTGTCTCCAAAGACATTTGTTTTGGCGGATGCATCTTCTTGACTGCCCTTCTACGGAAGGTCATTGCAGATGGCAAAATCTCGTGGAATAATACTTGCAACCTTTGTTTATTCTTTCTTGTTACCGAGTAAGGTTTACACGGGGGGATTTGAGCAGGAGGCACCTCTAGCATGAGTGCTAAGTGATGCTGGTGAACCTTCCTCAGCATCCAGGGCTCAAACCCTCACTCTGAATGGCTTACCCTCAGTCTCAAAGGCTCTGAGATATTTTCCCCCTCGATGAGGGCTTCTTGCTTTGTCCCTATCAGCATCTTGAACAGGACATTTCTTGGCCAAAAGCATGTGCCGGCCAGCAGGTAGCACTCCGAGTTCTATCAGCTTTTCCTCCTGTAGTCCCATCAATCCATTGGTAGCCTCCTCGGGGTCACCTTGGAGCCTGGTCAACATAAGGCAGATGGGCCCTGATGACCCTTCTCAACTTTGATTTCCTTCTAAACTGAGCTTCAGGTGTGCACCGGGTCTTCTTGCTGATTCCAAAAGGTGAGCAAGGAAAGAAAGTAACTGAGTAAAGAGAAAAAAGCCATTGCTGAATTCACGGCCAGGTGAAATGGCTCCGTCTGGTCAGCCCTGGACCAAGGCACTGGGTACACGGGAACTTAAGACAGATCCCTGTGTGTCATGGCACTTCTGCTTATCTTTATTTTTTCCTAAAGATTCTGTAACGGGGTCTTGTCCTCAAAGAGACCCACTTTAAACGTATGTTCCTTTTGTAAAGAGTAAGAAGTTGTCTTAGACCAGGGATCAGACAACTGTTTCTGCAAAGGGCCAGAGAGTAAATATTTTCAGCTTTTGGGACCTCACAGTCTGTTGCAGCTACTCATCTCTGCTGTGTAGTGTAAGAACAGCCACAGACAGTACAGAAACAAATGGATGTGGCTGTGTGTCAATAAAACTTTATTTACAAAAACAGGAGGCTGGCAGCCCAGGCCGTAGTTAACCAGCCCCATTCTTAGACCCTCATGTCTGGTGCTGAGGAAGGCTTATCCACTCCCAAATTATTCTAAGGGAGTTTTACAGGTTAAACACACACACTCTGGAGCCAGATGGCCTGGTTTGAACCCCGCTCTACCTCTTACTAACTGTTTGGCCTCAGGTCAGCTACCTAATCCTTCTCTGCTTCAGTTTTCTTGCCTGTAAAATGGGCATGATGATAATATTTTCCTCTTGGTGTTATTTTGAGGATTCAATGGATTGATGAGCTTAGAACAGTGCCCATCACATAGCAAGCACCTAGCAGTGCAAGTTGTTATTATAGTGTAACTTTTGGATTATACCATTATTCAAATGTAACTGTTGGATTATATCATTTTTAAAATGAAACTGTTGGGAATTCCCTGGTGGTCCAGTGGTTAGGACTCGGTGCTCTCACTGCTGGGGGCCCCAGGTTCGATCCCTGGTCAGGGAACTAAGATCCCACCTGCCACGCAGCGCTGCCAAAAAAAAAAAAACAAAAGGAAGTATTGGATGATATCGAATCTCAGCATGAGGAAGTCACTCTTCCCGTTGGGGAGGAAGTTTCACAAGAAGCTGCTGAAGGAGACTCTAATGCCTGTCCTGGCAGGCACAGTGTGGCAGGGGCAGGACTGGTGATGGCCCCTCCTTGCAGATGTGCGCCTGGAGCTTTGTTTCCTGCATTGGGATGAGGATGAATGTGGGGCTGCCTTGCCCGGCAAGTACCGGATGGACGTCTGCTGCTGCTCCTTGGGGGCCGCGTGGGGGGCCGCGTGCGAGGCGTGCCCTGAGCCTGAGTCCCCAGCGTTTGCCAGCCTCTGTCCCCGGGGGCTGGGCTTTGCCAGCCGGGACTTCCTATCAGGCCAGCCCTTCTATAAAGGTGTGTTTGGGCTCAGGGAGCCTGGTGGATGGGGAGAGGACACAGCGTGGGCAGAGGCCTGGAGATGGGAAGTGTGTTTGGGAGAGAGCAAACATCTGTGGCCAGAGGGGTGAACGCTCAGGAGGTGGGGACCCAGAGACATCGGGGCAGCGTGACGTTTTGTGCTCCCATGCTGCAGATGTGAACGAGTGCAAAGCCTTCCCCGGGCTGTGTGCGCACGGCACCTGCCGCAACACCGTGGGCAGCTTTCGTTGCTCCTGTGCTGGGGGCTTTGCCCTGGACGCCCAGGAAAGGAACTGCACAGGTACGTGCCCGCATCTGCCTCCTGCGGTGGGGGGCGCCTACAGGGATGGGGGCCATAAACTAGAGGCACCTAAAAGACAAGAACTGGCCTTTTCCTGCCTGTCTACCTGCCTGCTCTGTGACCGAGGACAGCTCAACACCCTCTCTGAGCCTTTGGGATCCCAGCTATAAAAGGAGGGGCTGGCAGAGGTGGCCTCCAGGAGCCTCCAGGCTGAAAGGAAATTCCCTACCCTCGTCTGGGGTGCAGTCACGGCACCTCTGTTAACCTGGCTCAGTTCAGCGGCTTGGGGCTCCCATGCACCCCTGGGTGTTTGCAGATGTGGAGGCCCAGCCCGTGCCCACTCTCTCCACAGACATTGACGAGTGCCGCATCTCCCCTGACCTCTGCGGCCAGGGTACCTGCGTCAACACCCTGGGCAGCTTCGAGTGTGAGTGTTTCCATGGCTACGAGAGTGGCTTCATGATGATGAAGAACTGCATGGGTAGGCAGCCACCCCGGGAAGGGTGGTGCTCGGGGGTCTCGGGGCCGAGCCGAGGGATGGGGGTGACATTGCTGTGATGGATGTAGGTGGAGGGGGCCGGAGTGGGGAGAAGCCATGATCCAGCTGGGACACGGCAAGTGTGGGCGTCATCCCTGTAGGCTGCTGGACATTGGGTGTGTCATTCAGATGAGAAGCCTGGGAACCAAGATTCGGACAGGTCTCCCAGGGGGTCGTAGCATGAGAAGAGGAGGGGGCCCGGGACAGAGGAGCCTCTTCCCCTTTCATTCACTTTTTCATTCAGTGAACATTTCATGTGCATCTACTCAGGGGAACCACAGAGAGCTCGGCAGCAGAGCCATTTTCTTGGAGCTCATGACCTGATGGGGAGATGGATGTTTAATAAAATAAATCCCCAGACAAATGCAAAATAAATAGCCACTGTCATAAGCACTTGAAAGGGCCATATGGTGCAGTGGGAGCATAGACCCCTAGGATGTATCCCATTCTGTGGGGCTGAGAGAGTGGGAGTAATTGGGGTGAAGAGGGACTGAAGAGTGGCTTGAAGAAAGAACAGTGCGTGCAAAGGCCCCGGGGTGGACGTGAAGGATAGAAGGAGCTGCTGTGTGGAGGGCCGGGTGGGAGGGGGAACAGCACCTGAGGGGTGGAAGGAGGCCCATGAGGCTGGAGTGGGAGGAGGGTGGGGGTGGGTGGTGAGGTCCCCCACTCCATGTGCTGATGCCTGGAGGGGCTGGGCCTTGACTTCCCTCTGTGTCCTCCGGGGGGGGGGGGTGCTTCTCAGGGCCTCCTTCAGCTCCAGGAGTGTCAGCCTGTGTCCCTGATAATTCTGAGAATTCCAGCTTCCCTCCCAGTCTGACTCCCATGGGTCACCCAAGTCCCAAAACTCCAGGCACTTTCAGCTTCAGCCAGGGTGACAGGGTTGGGGGAGAGGGGCACAGGGAGAAGCTTCCACAAGCCACATCACACCCTGCCAGGTCAGCGTCCTCACACCTCCTCTCTCTCTCTCTCCACACGCCCAGACATGGATGAGTGTGCCCGGGACCCACTGCTGTGCCGGGGAGGCACCTGTACCAACACGGAAGGGAGCTATGAGTGCCAGTGCCCTGCTGGACATGCGCTGGTGTCCAAGGGCACTGCTTGTGAGGGTGAGTGTGGGTTGCATGAGGGAGTTGATGGGAGTGTGTGTTTGTGCATCTCCCTGAGTACATACTTATGTATATGTGTGCACACGTGTGTCAGTCTCTATGCATGTGAGCGGTCGCATGCATGAGGTAGCATGGGTGCAGGTCATTGTGCGTCCGTGTGATATGACTGTGCGTGGGTGTGAGGCAGGGGGAGTGTGTATTTGTGTGTCTGTGTGAGCATGCAGGTGTGTATCTGGGAATGTGTCTGTACAGGAGTGTGTGCATGGGTGTTTATGTGTGAGTCTGTGAGTGTGTAAGTGTCTACACAAGGATGCGTGTTCTTATGTGAGGGGATGTGGTGTTTGTGCATCTACATGAGCTTGTGAGAGAATGTGTGTCTAGGTGTGGATGTGTGTTTGCACACGGGTGGGTGTGTTTGTGGCTGGGGATGTGTGCATGTGGGTGTGGGGGTGTGTGTCTGTCGAGGGTGAGTGTGTTTGCATATGAGTAGGTGTGAGGTGTATTTGTGAGTCTTATGAGTGTGCATGTAGCTGTGAAGGTGTGTCTATTGAGGGTGATTGTGTTTGCATGTGAGTGGGTGTGAGGGTGTGTTTGTGTGTGAGCTGTGTGCACGTAGGTGCATGGATCAGGGTGTGGGTGTTATCTGTTGAGCGTGAGTGTGTATTCAAGAGTGTGTTTTGGGTGAGCCTTGTGGGTGTGCATGTGGGTGGACACGTGGATCTGGGTGTGGGTGCGTGTTTGTACAAGGGTGAGGTGTGGACTCACACCTGTGGTGGCGCGTGGATGCCAGGAGCATGAATGCATTGGAGTGCACACGTGTCCGAGTGCCTCGGGGTCCTGCAGATGGCGGCTGAACACAGGCCGGGCCTTCCCTGGGGCCCCTCCCCTACCTGCTGTCCCCACCAGCCATGTGCTCCCCCTGCAGACGTTGATGAGTGCTCCCTGAGTGACGGCCTGTGTCCCCACGGCCAGTGCGTCAACGTCATCGGTGCCTTTCAGTGCTCCTGCCACGCCGGCTTCCAGAGCACACCTGACCGCCAGGGCTGCGTGGGTGAGACCGCGCCCGCCCCCAGCCCCAGCCGAGGCCCCCACTACCACAGCAATCTCTCCAAGTCCCTGCCTCTGCTGGCCCCGCCCCCTAGTCAGACCCCTGCTTGACCCGCCCCCGGCCCCCCATCTCGCTCCCACCTCCCCCTGCCTCCCGTCCCACCACGCCCCCACCTCGCTCCCGCCACGCCCCACCTCGCCCTGCCTCCCGCCACGCCACGCCCCCCACCTCGCTCCCACCTCGCCCTGCCTCCCGCCACGCCCCCACCTCACTCCCGCCACGCCCCCACCTCGCCCTGCCTCCCGCCCTGCCACGCCCACCCACCTCACTCCCGCCACGCCCCCACCTCGCCCTGCCTCCCGCCCTGCCACGCTCACCCACCTCGCTCCCACCACACCCCCACCTCGCCCTGCCTCCCACCCCGCCACGACCCCCACCTCACTCCCGCTACGCCCCCTACCTCGCTCTGCCTCCCGCAGACGTGGACGAATGCCGCTCTGGGAACGGTGGGTGCCACGTGCACTGCCTTAACACCGAGGGCAGCTACCGGTGTGGCTGCAGACACGGCTACTCGCTGATGCCCGATGGGAGGGCGTGTGCAGGTGGGTGGGCGCGGCCCCCTCCCTCCGCCTGGGATGGGGAACACACCTTTCCTGACCCAGATGCAGCCGGCCAGACCCGGGACAGGCCGCTGACCCTGCAGCAGGGTCCCTGGGGCTCCCCCTCCATCCCTGCCTGCCTGCAGCCCAGCCCCCCACCCTGCTCCCCCAGACGTGGACGAGTGTGAGGAGAACCCGGACATCTGTGACGGGGGCCAGTGCATCAACGTGCCGGGGGGTCACCGCTGCCTCTGCTATGACGGCTTTGTGGCCACGCTGGACATGAGGACGTGTGTAGGTGAGGAGCTGGGACTACATACAGGTGGAGGAGGCAGCTTCACAATTCACCCACCAGACCTTCCACAAGGAGGCCACGTGGGCAAGACAGACTCCAGTCCCGTCCCCGTCACACGCGGGCAGGGGAGATGAGGCTTTGCACTTGGCGGTCTGCTCCTGGCCACCTGTGCCTAGAGCCCCTGCACCAAGACCCGTGGGATCTCATTCACAGCAGCAGAGGCCCTTGAACCTTGTTATTTTATGAAGTTATTGAACACTTACCGTGTACCCAGGGCATACAGAGGCGCGTGCCCTGTTCTGAAAGCAATGTATAAGATCACTGCAGACCAAGGGGTTTTCTGCAGAGGAAGGTGAGCTAGATGGAAAGACACTGTATTCTCTGAGCTTTGCTTGGGGACCCAGGCTGTTTGGGCCGTGATCACCGTCCTGTCCTGGCTGCAGGTCATCACGGGGCCCAGAGAGCAGATGTCTACTGGGTGCCCCATCAGGGCAGAGCTGGGGCCAGCGTGAGGAAGTCCCAGGGAGATGTGTCCAGCCCAGGGCAGCTTAAAGCATTCCTGATCACAGGTGTCTTAGGAAACACTGAAGAAAAGGGGGCTTAGGACCAAGTTAAATAGGAAATGCTGCTTCCTCCATCCCTTCTTGCAGATCCACGTTGGCATAAAGGCTCTGAAAAGGCCTGCAGGAGAAAAAAATCCAGTTAGCTTTGTTTAACTCAGCGTTGTCTAAATGTATTGGTATAAAATCCTTTTGGGAATTCATGTCCGGTGAGTTCCACGGAATATGTGCTGTAGACTGTTAACTGAATATTTGCGGCTGCCCAGTGGTGGAATTGGGGGAGTTCCCCACCCCTGAAGATGGGCAAAGAGAACCCCGATGCAGGGGACCCATGTGGCAGGGCACTTAGCAAATGCTGCTGCGTCCCCACCCTCACCTGCTTCCTCTCTTGTCATCCCACAGACTTAGACGAGTGTGACCTGAACCCCTACATCTGCCTCCATGGGGTCTGCGAGAACACAAGGGGTTCCTTTGTCTGCCACTGCCAGCTGGGTTACGTCGTCAGGAAGGGGGCCACGGGCTGCTCCGGTGAGCTGGCGGTCAGTGGAGCAGGCGAATGGGCCCCCGAGGGGCCAGCTCAGGGTTCATGGGGTCTGCCCCATCCCTTGGAGCAGAGCACAGCCAGACCTCATTCTTAACACACTTCCACTGGTGGGGCCTCATGTTAACGCAAAAAAATAGGATCCGATCACGTGCCCCTGGGGCTCCCTTAACAGCTCTGTGGGGGGAGCTCTGGATCCCTTAGTATCCACATCAGTTCCCAAAGCATGCAAGCCTGATGCTTTTAAGTGGTATAGGGATGAACATTTAAACACTTCCGTAGTTCCTGTTTTAGCTTCCTAGGGTTGCTGAAACCCCTGACCACAAACCTGGTGCCTCAGAACCACAGAAATCTACTCTCTCTAGAATTAACAGTTCTGGAGGCCAGAGTCTGAAATCATAGTGTCGGCAGGGTTGGTTCCTTCTTGGGGGCCCAGAGGGAGAATCTCTCCCATCCCTCTCTCCTCACTTCTGGTGGTGGCCATTGGTCCTTGGCATCCTTGAACACACCATTCCAATCTCCACGTCCATCATCACAGTGTGTTCTCCTCTCTGTGTCCAAATTTCCCTCTTCTTATGAGGACACCAGTCATTGGTTTCGAACCCACTGTAATCCAGGATGACCTCACCTGATTCTGGTTACACCTACAAAGACCCTATTTCTAAAAAAGGGCACATTCAGAGGTTCTGGGAGTTAGGATTGGAACACACTTTTTTTGGAGAACATAATTCTACTTGCCATAATTACATAGTTATTTTAATGCATAATAGAAACAAACCTTGGAAAACAGCATCAAACCCATGATTTCTTAGAGGTCGTTGTTATTTTTCTTTTAAAATATGTTCACGTGAGTAAAAATGGGAGGCAGTGTGAAGAAACTTTCAGTGAACAGCAGCTCATTTAGGTGGTGTATGAACATGGCTGAGATAAGGGTGATGCAAAATTGGTTGAGGATTAGACACACTGGTTTAGAAGGAAATCCTGCTTTAGAGAGGGAGTGTGTGCATTAGGACAGTTACTCTTAGTGTCTACCCTAAGTCATGCTGCCATTTCAGACCATTTCTGGGGGCTGCTGGGAGTCATGCCCTGTTGGGTTTGGGGGTTTTCCTCGTGGGCTCTGGGTGAAGGTGGAAGCTCCCGCAGTGGTGTGGGGACATGTCTGGGCCAGCCCTGCCCTAGGGACGATCCTTGCTCTTTCCCTTGCTCCTGCACTGAGTCTTGCCACTCTGTACCTGAAGCCCTATTTCTACTGGGCCCAGGTTTCCTGGGGGTGTTGCATCCTCCACCCCCTCTCCTGGTCCTGCCCCTCCTATGCCTGGGTCCCTCTCCTCTCAGATGTGGACGAATGTGAGCTTGGGGGACACAGCTGTGATGGTCACGCCTCCTGCCACAACATCCCTGGGAGTTTCAGCTGCAGGTGCCAGCCAGGCTGGGTGGGGGATGGCTTCGAATGCCACGGTGAGTGCCTGAGGGCAGGAGGTCCGGGCAGAGCTGTAGAGGTAGGTGGGGTGGTGGGGGGGGAGGCAGGAGGCGGGGAGGGGTGGCTGGGCTCAGGCATGTCCAGGGGGGCCGGTCAGGGCTGGGATTGGAGGGTCTGCCTCCCTGCAGCCCCTCAGTGCACACACCCGGGGGACTCCGGGTTCCATCTCCTGCAGACCTGGATGAATGCGCCTTCCAGGAGCATGGGTGCAGCCCGAGAGCTGACTGCCTCAACACCCCCGGCTCCTACCGCTGTGCCTGCCCCCCGGGCTTTGCTGGGGACGGCTACTTCTGCGAAGGTGAGGTCGGGGGTTGGGATGGGAGGGCTGGAGGGGCCCGAGAGGGACAGCCATGGGGGCTGGATTCCGAGGTGGCCACAGTGGTCAGTTGGCTTCCCGACTTGCACTGATCCACCCACCCACCCCGTGGGTGCCGGAGAGGACGTGCCTTCAGCATTTGGGGCCACAGGCCAGACCCTGAGTCCGTGGGGGCAGTCTTCTCCCCTGGACTCAGAATGCATGGAGCCTTCTGGATGTGGGGAGCAGGAACGCTTGCTTACTTCCTGGCGGCCCTCCACCCCAGATCCTGCGTGACCAGGTCCCCTGTCTGCTCCCTGGCCCTGACTTGGTCACCTGCCCTCCAAGTTCCCCGGGCTACTTGCTAGCTCCCTGGAACCCTGGGTGACTGAAGGATTTGAGTGACAGGGGCCACCTGCCCACTCCAACTGGGTCCTGGCCAGCCGACCCCCAGCTCTCCGTCTCTGGCTCCCCTTAGACAGGGACGAGTGTGCGGAGAACGTGGACCTTTGCGAGAACGGGCAGTGTCTCAATGCCCCCGGGGGGTACCGCTGTGAATGCGAGATGGGCTTCAACCCCACAGAGGACCAGCACGCCTGCCAGGGTGAGGTCTGGGGCTGCCGGGATGTGGGCGGGACCCTGGAGCCGCTGGCACTGGGGGTGGCAGGAGCAGGATGCCAGGTGGGCTGGGCTGCGCTGAGCTGGGGTCCGCCCCCCCCAGATGTGGACGAGTGTGTTCTCGGGAACCTCTGTGTGTTCGGGAGCTGTGAGAACCTGCCAGGCATGTTCCGCTGCGTCTGCGATGAGGGCTACGAGCTGGACCGCGGAGGCGGCAACTGCACAGGTGTGGGGTCCATGGGGCTGGGGAGGGGCGGTGCGGCTCACTCCCTCACTGCCCACAGATCTCTTCTCACATGTCCTCTCATGGAGGGGGCCTTGTGTGACCGCCGTCTCCAGCAGTGCTCCTGCCCCGTTAACCTTCATCATCCTCATTTATCATCCCCTGAATAAATGCAGTGGATCAACAAAGTCGAGCTCCCTCCACCACAGCCATCAAAATGGTCTCCCACCTGTGTGTCCCAAACAGGGTTCGGCAGACGTTTTCAATGAAGGGCCGGACAGTAAATATTTTCAGGTTTCGGCCATACAGTCTCTGCCCTGTTGCTCAGAAACAGACACAGGTGATAAGTGAATGAATGAGTGTGCCTGTGTGCCAATAAAACTTTATACACACAAACAGATAGAGGGCCGGATTTGGCCCACAGGTTGTAGTCTGCCAGCCCCTGGCTCAAAACATGTCCTGAATGTTGCTTTTTGTAGGTTAGCTCGTGGAATCTGGGGGCAGGGAGAGCTGTCAAGGGCAAACCTCCAGGCCAAGTAGAACAGAGCAGGGGAGGGCGTGGGGTCGCCTGGGACAGGGCAGACCCCAGAGGCTGCTGTCCCATCAGGCTTTCTTTCTTCCCGGGGGAGGATGTGACCTTGCCCCTAAGCCTGGCCCCCAACAGCCAGGGCTTGACTCCCTGGGAAGAAGGCAGGAGGGAAGTGGGTCAAGGGAGGGCTCCCTGCTGACGGTGCCCCCACTCCACAGATGTGAATGAGTGTGCAGACCCCGTGAACTGCATCAACGGCCTGTGTGTCAACACCCCTGGCAGCTACCTCTGCAACTGCCCCCAGGATTTTGAGCTGAACCCCAGCGGGGTGGGCTGCGTGGGTGAGCACGCACTCCACTCCGGGTGGGGTTTTGGGGTCAGTGGGCTGGATGGGGCCATAGCCTGGGTCACCCAGATCAACCTGCTCCTGACAAACAGGCCCTTGGCCAGAGTGATCATCTCGATCGTCTGTTGAGATACAACCTTCTGCTCTAGACAGACAGACAGACACATGCATAGAGTCACACATGTACACAGAAATATGCACACACAGAATTCCACAGTCACACACAGAGACACCCATGCACACACAGACACACATAGAGTAACACACAGTTACACATACACAGAAGTGCAAACACACACACACACACACACACACACACCATTTCTCCCCCACCACTTGCTAACCATCCCTTTCTGCCTGTTCAGACACCCGGGTCGGGAACTGTTTCCTGGACACACAGGACCGAGGGGACGGTGGCATTTCCTGCAGTGTGGAGATCGGGGTTGGTGTCACCCGAGCATCCTGCTGTTGCTCCCTGGGACGGGCCTGGGGCAACCCCTGTGAGCTGTGCCCGCTGGCCAATACCAGTGAGTCCCTGGGGGAGTGGGGGAGGGGGAAGGCAGAGACCTAGCCCTGGTCCAGGGTCCCGCAGGGCTTAGGGGGTCATCTCTGCTAAGGGAGGGACACTGGGAACCAGAGAGGGAGGAGGGCTCGCCCTGGGTCACACAGCATATTCTCAGCAGTTCATCGTCTAGGTCTCTCCCCAAAGTCTCCTTCTGCCATCTCTTCCTGCAAATTCTTTGTGTGTTTATATTCACTTGCTCACTCAGTCAATCAACAAACATTGAGCATTCCTCTGTGTCCTTTCCTAGGGGTGGGGACCTAGAGAAGGATGAACCACAACCGCTGCACACTGCCCCTTACCCGTAAACCAACAGTCCCTGGACTGTTGAGAGTGGAACTATCCTAAGGGTCTGTTTGAGGCATAGTGATGGGTCAGGAGGAAGCCATGGAGAGGAAGGGGTTAAGGGAAGCCTTCCCAACATAGGGACTTGAATGAGGTTTTGAAGGATGAGTAGGAGTTTTCCAGGCAGAGTAGGGGAAAGGGTGTGGGGTGCAGTGGGAAGAGCATGTGCAAAGTCATCAGGTGTGAAGTAAGGAGGCAACTGTCCACCTATTCAGGTGTGTGTGTGTGTACATCCAGGGTCTTCCTTTCATGGGGGAAACTTGTGGTCACACTAGGGTCTGGTTTTGGATCACAAAGAATCCCTCCCTACCCCCAGCTACTACCACAAGATCCATCTGCTCACATGTTGAATTGTGAGCTCATGTTTACACACACACACACACACACACACACGCACACACTGGATACCCCAGGATTGGATCAATGTCTCTTGGCCCCAAGAAGCTGAGGAGGTAAGGGGATGTAGTTTCTGTGGTAAAGGGATGGAAGGCCCACTCTTGAGCCCTTTCTAGGGGACCTCCCCTCCCCTGATTCCCCTGAGCTTTGCCCAAATGCCCCATCCCACAGCCCCTCACAAGCACCTCTTTCCCTTGCAGCTGAGTACAGAACCCTGTGCCCGGGGGGTGAGGGCTTCCGGCCCAATCCCATCACCGTCATTCTGGAAGGTGAGTTCCTGGTAGACCGTCCACTGATTGACCTTCCTCTCATTCCCCCCTCAGCAGAGAGCAGAGTTGGGCAGCTTTGGGGTTGAGGGCAGATCCTCTCAGCCATCTCCTCTTCCACCTATTGGTTTATTGATTCATCCTTCTATCCAACCCCCATCCACCCATCGATCCATTCGTCTCTCATCTACCCACCCATACATCCATTCCCTATTTATCCATTCTTCCTTCCTTCTTTCCTTCTATCCATTCTTCCTTCCTTCTTTCCTTCCATCCATTCATCCATCCGTCCATCCATATATATAAGTACATTCATCCATCTACTCACCTACCCACCCACCCATCCATCCACTCATTTATCTTTTCGTCCATTGACCCATTTGCTTATTCACCCATCTAGCACTTTTCATATCCACCCATCTACCCATCCACACATCCATCCTCCCATATCCATTCATCCATCCATCCATCCATCATTCTATCCATTCATCCTTTATTCCATCCATCCTTTATTCCATCCATCCATCATTCCATCCATCCACCCACCCATCCATCCATCATTCCATCCATCCATCCATCCATCCATCCAGCCACCCTTTTATCCATGGGGGTAATGAGATTGGAGAATTCCATCAAGATGGAACTTTGATGGATGGATGGATGAAAGGATGTTCTATCCAATGAAGGGAAAGAGGATGAATTCAGGGTGACATTGACCCAGGAGAGTCTGGGTGCAGCCTCCAAATATCCAACAGCTCTTGGGTATTCTTTTTTTTAAAATTTATTTATTTTATTTTTGGCTGCATTGGGTCTTCATTGCTGCACGTGGGCTTTCTCTAGTTGCGGTGAGCAGGGGCTACTCTTCACTGCGGTGTGCTTGCTTCTCATTGTGGTGGCTTCTCTTGTTGTGGAGCATGGGCTTGCAGCGCATGGGCTCAGTGGTTGTGGCTCGCGTGCTCTAGAGCGCAGGCTCAGTAGTTGTGGTGCACGGGCTTAGTTGCTCCATGGCATGTGGGATCTTCCCGGCCCAGGGATCGAACCCATGTACCCTGCATTGGCAGATGGATTCTTAACCACTGCGCCACCAGGGAAGTCCCTGAGTATTCTTAAAGAAGCAGGACTGACTCTCCAGGACCCTGGAGAGCCTAGGGCAAGGCATGGGTGTCCCCCAAGTCCTCTGCTTGGATTTACCTTCCAATCACAGCTTCCTCACTTCCTAACAGACATTGACGAATGCCAGGAGCTGCCAGGGCTGTGCCAGGGGGGCAACTGTGTCAACACCTTTGGCAGCTTCCAGTGCGAGTGTCCACCTGGCTACCACCTCAATGAGGACACCCGCATCTGTGAGGGTGAGCTTGAACCCACCCCATCCTCCCTACCTTCCTGCCCAGCCTCACCTCCTTTTCAGGTACTGGGGCCTCACATGCCCCTCGGAGTCTGCTCACCTGCTTTGCTGCCTGGGGCCCATTGGAAGGGTGGGGAAGGCTTCCTCGGAACGTCCCAATCTACCCTCTGCTCTGCTGCCCCCTCCCCGTCTCCCCATTGCCTGACCTCCAGCCTCCTTCCCACTCAGAAATGACCTGGCTTTATCTCAGCAGCCATGCCCTTCTTCCTTTGAGCAAAAGCTGAACAAGGCTCAGAGCTAAGAGGAGGAAGGGAAAGACACCAAAGGAACAGCGATACCTTTCCTTTTCACTTGTCTCCTTACTGTCCTCTTTTGCATCTTAGTAACAATCAACAGTTAACTGGTGTCTGTGATTGCGTGTCACCACGGTGCTGAGCATCTGCATTTGTCATTTGTTCATTCACCAAAACAGCCTCATGAGAAAGATGTTCTTATTATGACCCCATTTTTCAGATGCAGAAACTAAGGCTCAAGGGGGTTAAGTCACTTGAGATACCAGCTAGTAAGTGATTGAAACTGGCTTTGAGCCCAGCCATTCTTAACCTTGAGTCTGAGCTCTTTTGATGCAATATATGAAATTCCTTCCTTCCTTTATTCATCCATCCATCCATCCATCCATCTATCTGTCCACCAATCCATTCTTTTTCTTCTTTTCAACAATGTTAACTGAGCACCTGCATGCAACCAGACACTGACATCAGCACACAAGGACAGTAGATCTTTCACTCTGATCAGCACTCTTTAGAAACTCAAGGAAATGGTGAAAGAAGGGAGAGATCTAAGATTGAAAGCCCAATTTCCTTTCTACATGGAGGTGGGAGCTGTCAAACCAGAGTCAGAACCCAAAATGCTTGAAAAATATCTCATCCCTCCCTGCCTCCCTTATTCCGTAGACTCTCAAGGGAAAAAGGGAAACGTCCTGTCATCAGATATGGCCCTGTGCTGCATTTCTTGACTGTCCCAGGGCAGGGAGACTTCAACCTGAATGTTAACCTTGGCCGTGGAGCCTCGCAGGGCCAGTTTGTGCCCTTGAGGGCTGCAGGCTTGCAGCATTTCCCAACTTTCAGACTCAAGGGCCCTGTACTCCAAAGGGTGCCATTCCCCCACCCCCCCCACTCCCGCTTAGTTTAATGCTCTGCTGTCGCCATCTTGAAATTCTTCATATACTTTGCACTGGACAAATTCTGTAGCCAGTCCTTGTCAAACATTTTGTCTAACTCCTAGAATCACTAAGTCATATGGTAATTCTATGTTTGACTTTTTGAGGAACTGCCAAACTGTTTTCCACAGCAGCTGCACCATTTTGCATTTTCACCAGCAACATAAGAGGGTTCTAGTTTCTCCACATCGTTGTCAACACTTGTTATTTTCCATTGTTTAAAATATTATCCTAGTGGGTGTGAAATGGTATCTCATTGTGGTTTTGGTTTGTATTTTCCTAATGACTAATGAGGTTGAGTACCTTTGGAGAAATGTCTATTTAGGTCTTTTTCCCATTTTAAAATTGGATTGTTTGCCTTTCTGTTGTTGAGTTGTGAGAGTTCTTTATGTATACTGGATATAAGACTCCCATCGGATATGTGATTTGCAAAGAGTTTCTCCAATTCTGTGAGTTGTCTTTTCACTTTCTCAGTGGTGCCTGCTGATGCACAACAGGTTTAAATTTTGATGAAATCCAATTTATCTGGGTTTTTTTTCCTTTTGTGGTTTGTGCTTTTGGTGTCATATCTAAGAATCCATTGCTAAACACAAGGTTATTAAGGTTTACCCCTATGTTTTCTTCCAAGAGTTTTATAGTTTTATATATATATTTTTTGGTAGATCTTTTTTTTTAATTTATTAATTTATTTTATTTATCTTTGGCTTCGTTGGGTCTTCATTGCTGCATGCGGGCTTTCTCTAGTTGCGGCGAGCAGGGGCTACTCTTCATTGCAGTGCATGGGCTTCTTATTGTGGTGGCTTCTCATTGCAGAGCACGGGCTGTAGGCGCATGGGCTTCGGTAGGTGTGCCACACAGGCTCAGTAGTTGTGGCTCGCAGGCTCTAGAGCGCAGGCTCAGTAGTTGTGGCGCACGGGCTTAGTTGCTCCGCGGCATGTGGGATCTTCCCGGACCAGGGCTTGAACCCGTGTTCCCTGCATTGGCAGGCGGGTTCTTAACCACTGCGCCATCAGGGAAGCCCGAGTTTTATAGTTTTAGCTCTCATGTTTAAGTCTCCTATTTTGAGTTAATTTTTGTATATGGTGTGAGGTAGGGATCCAACTTCATTCTTTTGCCTGTTGGTATCTAATTGTCCCAGCACCATTTGCTGAAGAGACTTTTCTTTCTGCACTGAGTGGTCTTGTTGAAAATCAATTGACTGTAGATGTCTTGGTTTGTTTCTGGTCTCTAAATTCTATTCCACTGATTTATAGTTCTATCCTTATGCCAGCACCACTCTGTTTTGATTCCTATAGCATTGTAAGTAGGTTTTGAAATGGGGAAGTGTGACTCCTCCAACTTTTTTTTCTTTTCTCAAGATTGTTTTGGCTGTTTGGGGTCCCTTACAATTTCATATGAATGTTAGGATCAGCTTTTCCATTTCTGCCAAGAAAAGAGAAGTCACTGGGATTTTGATGGGAATTACGTTGAATCTATAGATCACTTTAGGGAATATTGCCATTTTAACAATAATGAGTCTTTTAATCCATGTACACAGGATGTCTTTCCATTTATTTAGGTCTTCTCTAATTTTTTTCAGAAATGTTTTATAGTTTTCTGTGTACAAGTCTTTCACCTCTTGGGTTGAATTTATTCTTAAGTATTTAATCTTTTGGATTCTATTATAATTGGAATTATTTTCTTAATTTCCTTTTCAATTGCTTTTTGGTAGTTTGTAGAAATACAACTGAAATTTCTATGTCAGTGTGTTGATCTTGCATTCTGCAGTTGTGCCAGCTTCATTTATTAGCTCTAATAGTTTTCATTCTGTGGATTCTCTAGGATATTCTATATATCAGATCCCCTGGTTTTGTAAGTTTTTGACTGGATTCCTGAGTTCCTCAAAAGTTAATTTTGTCAGTTTTTGCTCAGCTCAATAGTTGTTTTTGTGGAGGAATAAAGCTCTGACATTCCCTATTCTGCCATTTTTGGAAATGTCACTCCTAGCTTGCTAATATTCCACCACCTGTTTTTGTATAGCCCACTAAGAAGGCTTTTCACATTTTTAGGTTATTGGAAAAAATCAAAAGGAGAATAATACTTTGTGCCACATGAAAATGACATGAAATTCACATTTCAGTGGCCATAAATCAAGTTTTATTGGGGCACAGCATGCTAGTTTGTTTACCCATTGTCTATGGTTGGCTACCTTCACGCTACCATGGCAAAGTGAATAGCTCATCAGAGACCATTGTTTGGCTCGCAAAACTGAAAAAAACATTTACTGACAGCCCTTTACAGAAAATATGTGCTGCCTCTGGACTAAGGGATCGATCAGATTGAGAATCAACTTTTTTCTTTCAAGAATATTTTATTCATAGGGCTCTCGCTTCCTATTGCATCACACTGGGAAGCACATGATTGCCCCACTCTTGGTGATAATATCATTAATTCATGAGCTCAGGTCATATTTTTTCTTAATAGAAGTGGGATCATAGTAAACTTTTTCCCCACCTAACACTGTGCCGTATCTTTACACATCACTAAGATGTCTGTGCATTTTAACCTAATCTCGAAACTAAACTCAACCGCATAGCAAAGTGGCTCTGGCAGACCTGGGTTGGGGAGTTATCCAGACAATTCCTGGATGCAGACAATTCCTCCCTCCCCCTGCAGACATAGATGAATGCTCTGCACACTCAGGCATCTGTGGCCCTGGTACCTGCTACAACACTCTGGGGAACTACACTTGTGTCTGCCCAGCGGAATACCTGCAAGTCAACGGTGGCAACAAATGCATGGGTATGAAGTGTGATGATGGGGGAGCCCAGCAGTTGTGGAAAAAACACTCGGGTGTGGGAGGGGCTTCTGGGAGTCTCCAAGCTTTGGAAGAGTGTGGAGAGGCATGTTTGTGGGAGGAGAGAGGGAGGATGAGTGTATTTGAGATGCTGGTATGCAACAGTTAACAAGGCTGCAGGGCTCAGGGACCCAGGGCTGCCATGTATGGTTGTCCAGGTTGTGCACTGCCCAAGAAACGCTAAAATGTGAAGGGCACCCTCATGTGTGATGGGGAGAGAAGTCAAGCCAGTAATTTCCAAATGGATTTGTGAATGAGTTCCTATCTCTCTGGCTCTCTTCTTCTGGTGTCTCTTGCCTGCATCCTTCACCCCAACCCAAATGCAGACATGAGGAAGAGTGTCTGCTTCCGGCATTATAACGGTACATGTCGGAATGAGCTGACCTTTAACGTGACCCGGAAGACGTGCTGCTGTTCTTACAACATTGGCCAGGCCTGGAATAGACCCTGCGAGGCCTGCCCAACCCCTGCCAGCCGTAAGTGCCCCTCCCTGGCCTTCATTCCAGCTTGGCCCTTTTTTTTTTTTTTTTTTAAAGAAATTCACGTTCTTTTATTTATTTATTTATGACTGTGTTGAGTCTTCGTTTCTGTGCGAGGGCTTTCTCCAGTTGCGGCGAGTGGGGACCACTCTTCATCGTGGTGCGCGGGCCTCTCACTGTCGCGGCCTCTCTTGTTGCGGAGCACAGGCTCCAGACGCGCAGGCTCAGTAATTGTGGCTCACGGGCCCAGTTGCTCCGTGGCATGTGGGATCTTCCCAGACCGGGGCTCGAACCCGTGTCCCCTGCATTGGCAGGCAGATTCTCAACCACTGTGCCACCAGGGAAGCCCCCCAGCTTGGCCCTTTTTAATGCAGTGTTTAATGAGGCACACCGCACTTAGGACTCCCAGATGAGCCTGTGTTGTTTTGATGAGAGCTGAAGAGTTGAAGTTCCATCCCAATCAACGTATGGAAAAATCAATACTTTTAAGGAGGGCAAGGTATCCTTCTATTTCACAGACTCGAGGAATTCAGGATGGATCAGTGAGGCTTTCATTTGTGCTACAGAACCTTGAACACTCACAGATTATTTGGGGGGGGTCAGTGAGTGAGTTCCTAGGGCCAGAGAGAAAAGCACAGCTGGTTAGAGGTACCAGGGCCCCATGAGCTGTGGGCGGAGCAAGCTTGCAGAAGCTCTGGGGAGGATTACAGAAATGTCGGTCAGGATGAAGAAGGGTATTCCAGGCAAGGAACAGCAGGAGCAAAGTCCTGAAAGAAGGACTGAGCAGAAGACCTTTTTGGCAGTTGGGATGAGACCTATTAGGATGATCTAGCAACCAGCCCAGGCATCAGAAAGAGCTGCAGGAATGGAGCGGTGAGTAGAGGGGATAACTAGGGGGTTACAAGTGTATTAGTGCTATGGACTGAATGTTTGAGTTCCCCCAAAATTCATATGTTGGAGCCCTAACCCCCAGTGTGATGGCATTTGGAGATGGAGCCTTTGGGAGTTAATTAGGTCATATGGATGGAGCCCTCTAAATGGGATTAGTGCCCTTATAAGAAGAGACACAAGAAAGGTTCTCTCTTTGCCATGTGAAGACACAGCAAGAAGGCAGACAGGAAGAGTTCTCAGCAGACACCAGATCTGCCAGCACCTTGATCTTGGACTTCCCGGCCTGCAGAACTGTGAGAAGTAAACCTTTGTTATTGGAGCCATCCAGTTCATGGTATTTCCTTATAGCAGCCTGAACTAAGACAATTTGTTTCCTAGGGTTGTGGCAACAAATACCACAAACTTGGTGGCTTAAAAAAAAAAACACACCAGAAATGTATTTTCTCACAGTCTTGGAGGCTAGACGTCATAAATCAAGTTGTGGGCAGGGTCATGCTTCCTTCAGAGGCTCTAGGGATGAATTCTTACTTGCTTCGTCCAGTTTCTGGTGGCTCCAGGCATTCTTTGGTGTTGCTTGGCTTGTACCTGCATCTCTTCCATCTCTGCCTTCAACTCATATGGCTTCTCCCTGTGTCTCCACATGTCTCTTCATTTCTTATAAGGACACCAATCATTGCATTCGGGCTACTCTGATCCAGGATGACTTTAACTTGATTGTATCTGCAAAGACCCTGTTTCCCAAAAAGGTCACATTCAGAGGGTCTGGGTGGACATGAACTTTGGGGGTGGAGGGTCATTGTTCAACCCAGTGCAGTGGTATGAGAAGGGGTCATTACTGGCTGTCTCTGAGTGCCGGGTCCTGTTCTGGGTTCTAGGAAATAAGAATAAGGTAGACCCAAGCTGTGCAGTCTGGGAGGAAACTGCAGACAGCCAAGTCTGGTTATGAGATTGTCAAGACAGATCAAATGTCACTCACAAATTATGTGCTGGGAGTTAGGTACCTACCTGAATCTTATGCACCTGAATCTGAGGTGCAGGTTGCATATGATGAGACAGAAGTCCACACTAGGCATAGGGGCCACTGAGATTGGTCTGTTCTCATCACGATACAGGCAGAAGAGCGAGTGAGGAGCAGGTAGGGACCTGGGGAAAGGTGGCATTACCCAAATGCCTGCCCATGTCTGTCAGGTGGGCCCAGGGACACCCACCCACCTGGGGATCGAGGTCGGGCAAGCAGCATCTTGGTGTCAGCAGTGGGATACAGTCAGAGAGTGAATTGCCCTGGAAGAGCCAAAGGATGGCGTCATCAGCTGTCCAGGGCCAGAGTGGTGGGCTACCCTGAGTCCTCAAGGTTGAAGTGGACTATGCTAGGGAACAGCAAAGGGAACAGCATATGCAAAGTTCTCATAGTATGACAGAGCAGGACACATCCAGACATGGAATGAAATCATATAACAGGAGGGCAGGAGATGCTGTTGGAGGAAAGGTGGGGCTGAGGATGAAGGTTCTTGAGGTCCAGACTGAAGAGTCTGCATTTTATGGTGAGGACAGTGGGGTGTGGCTGGTGGCACTCATGCAGGGAAGAGATGAGGGAGGTCATGTCTATGTGTTCGAAGATCACCCCGCACAGGTGTATGGCACCCGTAACCCTCCCAGTGCTGGTCAGAGTGGTGGGAGGGAGAGGGACTAGTTATCAGAGGCCAGGTGAGCACTGGGCTACAGGGATAGACAAGCTGATCAGAGGAGGAGGAGGTGTCCACCCGGGGAGGCTGCAGCCCCAGCGCCCTGCCTTCCCCATTCTCCTTTGCCCAGTGGATTACCAGATCCTGTGTGGAAACCAGGTTCCCGGGTTCGTCGTTGACATCCACACAGGGAAGCCCCTCGGTGAGTGACCACCACCCTCCTGCCTGTAGCCCCAGGTCACTCTGTGCCCAGAGCCCTGCCCCCTCTCTTCCCCGCCCCCCACAGCTCTTTCCCTTCCACCCTCCCCCACCCCACACCCTCACTCTTCCAACTCCCCAGGCCTGGAATCATGCCCCTTTTTTAAAAAAAAACAATGAGAGTATTTTTATTAAATTGTTATTCATTTTTTAAAATTCTGTAAAAATACATAACATAACATTTACCATTTTAACCATTTTTATGTGTCCAGTTCAGTGGCATTAAGTACATTCACACTGTTGTGCAACCATCGCCAACATCCATCTCCAGAACTTTCCATCTTCCCAGACTGAAACTCTGTCCCCATTAAATACTAACTCCGATCCCCCTCCCCCAGGTCCTGGGAACCGCCATTCTACTTTCTGTCTATAAATCTGACCTCATAGAAACAGATTCATATAGTATTTGTCCTTCTGTGTCTGTCTTATTTCACTCAGCGTAATGCCCCCAAGGTTCATCCATGTTGCAGCGTGGAGCAGAACACTCCCTTTTTAAGTTAAATGAGGTTTTGTACAATTTAATACCTCAATGCCAAATTTCAGCTGTGTGGTGTTTAATTGATGAACCTATTTTCAGTTGTTTTCATTCCATGGTTGTATTCTCCTTATTTTCAACAATTGGAACAGAGCAGATAAGAGCAACTCCCCCTCCAGTCACCCCCTCAAATCTAAGTCTCCCTCATACTCTCCCAAGATCATAAGTCAGTCTCCCATGGATGGATACAGGCTGATTCCAGGTTCTTTTATATAAACAACAGATTTATTGATATATAATTCATGCTTTACGCCTGGAGTATTTCTTTCTAGTTCTTTCTTCATGCATTTAAACACACATAGAGATCCGCCTTTGAAAATGCATGGCATTGTTTTCTGGGGAGTTGGACATAAATTCTGTGCTTTCTTATGTCTTGTCTGCAACTTATTTTTTTCACCCAGCAAAGAGTCATGAAGAACCAGCCAGGTTCCTACACTCAGCACTGCCTCCCTCTTTGCCCTGCTTTGTAGTATTCCATATATGGACACATCCCAGGTCATAAGTCAGTCCCCCATGGGTGGACACATAGGCAGATTCCAGGTTCTTTTATATAAACAACAGCTTTATTGAGATATAATTCACTTCACCCATCAAAAGTGCACAATTCAGTGGGTTTTCATATATTCACAGAGCTGTGCCCCATCACTTCAATTTAAGTTTGAACAATTTCATCACACAAAAAGAAACCCTGTCCCCATGAACAGTCATTCCCCATTCTGCCTTCCCCCAGCCCCTGGCAACCACTATTCCACTTTCGATCTCTTTGGATTTGCCTGTTCTGGACGTTTCATATAAATGGAATCGTACGATATTTGTCCTTTGGGGACTGGCTTCTCTCACTGAGCATCATGTTTTCAAGGTTCGTCCACGTTGTAGTGCGTGTCAGTGCTTCACCCCTTTTTCAGGATGAATCATAGTCCCTTGTAGGGAGGGACCACATGTTGTCATCCACTCCTCTGGTGATGTTTCCAGTTTCTTGCTAAACGTCACCACAGGTCCTCCCCTGCAGCTTCCTGCTCACACACAGGGCTGCTTCATTCCCGGAGACCCCACAAAGCAGGCTTGCTGGGTCACAGCAAATGTGCATATTTGTTGAGAAAGAGGCTCTCTCCCCCTGCCTTCCCTCCCACATCCTGATTTCTTTCCGGTGTGAACAGATATATAGTTTGGCCACTGCAGAATTCTTCAAGTGTGTGCTGGTTGGGGGACACGTCTTCTCCTAGACTGCATGATCTCTTAGGTCAGGGTCCCCAGACGTTGCCGGGGGCTGGGCTGCTCCTGACGGCTGGCGCCCTCCCCAGACATCGACGAGTGTGGGGAGATCCCTGCCATCTGTGCCAATGGCGTCTGCATCAACCAGATCGGGAGCTTCCGCTGCGAGTGCCCCACGGGCTTCAGCTACAACAGGGTGCTGCTGGTCTGCGAAGGTGCCGCCCCCCTGCCTCCCCAGCCCCGGGTGGGATGCTGGTCCCCCCTCCCAGCCTGTGCTCTCTGGGCAAGTCTTTTAAACCCCGTGAACCTCAGTTTCCCCCTCTGCGTATGGGGCTAACGCCTTTCCGAGGGGCTCCATCCCACATCACCCCGCTCAATGTGGTTCTGGCTGCTTCTGGAGGGACCACCTGCCCTGAAGTGGGGGGGGGGCTGGGTTTAGGGTTTGATTCTGCAGGGAAGAGTCTCTTTCAACCCCACCCCGCTGGCTGTACTCCCCAGACGTGGACGAGTGTGCCAGCGGGGAGAGCCCCTGCCAGCAGAATGCCAACTGCATCAACATCCCCGGCAGCTACCGCTGCAAGTGCGCCCGAGGGTACAAGCTGTCGCCAGGGGGGGCTTGCGTGGGTAAGTGGGGACCCCAGTCGGGAGGTGAGGGAGTTGGGTGTAGGACAAAGCCAGACTCTGCCTCCCTCTGTGACTTGGGTAGGGCACGGCTCTGTCCGGGCTTTGTTCCTTGGCTGTACTTTCTTTTGGGGGGGGAGCTGTGCCACGTGGCTTGCAGGATCTTAGTTCCCTGACCAGGGATTGAACCCGTGCCCCCCTGCAGTGGAAGCGTGGAGTTATAACCTCTGGACTGCCTGGGAATTCCCTCCTTGGCTGTACTTTGGGGTGGGGGTGCTGAGAGCATCTGTTAACAGGGGAGTCATGAGGGTGAAATGGGAGGTGAAGCATTTCCCCTGGGACAGCAGCTAGAATGGGTAGGCGGTCGGGCTTGCCCACTGCCACGTGTGATGGCTCGGGACACACTGTGGGGTGGGGACTCCGGGGGCACCACACTCCCTGCCCTCCCTCAGGACGGAATGAGTGTCGGGAGATCCCAAACGTCTGTAGCCATGGCGACTGCGTGGACACAGCTGATAGCTTCATGTGCCTGTGTCACCGTGGCTTCCGGGCCTCAGCAGACCAGACCCTGTGCATGGGTGAGAGCCCCCTCTGCTCCTTCCTCTTAGGCCAGGCTGCCAAGGGCGAGGGGCCATGGGTCTACACCTCCCCTAGGGTGGGGATGATGCTTCTGCCCATCCTGATTCACAGACAGCTGTGAGCCCTGGCACCTGAGACCTTAGGTAAATGACTTATTCACCTCCCTGCACCTCAGTTTTCCCATCTGTAGAATGGAAGTGATACATAGGGGTATTTCCCAGCCATCACTTCCCATCCACCTGGGCAGGGTGAAGTGCAGGAGAGGGGGGCTGGGTCCAGCCAGGCCCTCACTGCCCAAGCTGCCCGATGCCCTGGGTGAGCTGGGCGGGGATCAGGGGCTTTGCTCTGACAGACGTCGACGAGTGTGACCAGCAGCCATGCGGAAATGGGACCTGCAAGAATATCGTCGGCTCCTACAGCTGCCTCTGCTTCCCTGGCTTTGTGGCGACACACAACGGACATTGCGTGGGTGAGCTGCCCGGGCTGGTGGGCAAGCCTCAGTGCACCCCCACTGAAAAGTGGGTTCTTGGCTTGAGGGCACCCCTCTGAAATTAATGATCTCGCCCCAGGGATGCCTTCAGAAAAACAACCTCAGGGGATTGAAAACTAGTTAACCATAAAGTTCTCCAAACCCCTTCAATTGTCAAGTACCGAGGGTCCCTCACTAGAGCTTACACTCAGGTTGATGAGAAGGAGATGGACAGTACAGAGAGAAAGGTGAACAGTGAATACAACACCTGGGTGGTGGGATGCTGGCAGTTGAGTGCAATGGTTGAAAGTGGATTCCAAGGTCAGGTGGTGTGAATTCAAATTCCAGCTTTGCCATCTGCCAGCTGTGTGACCCTAGGCAAGTCATTTACTTCTCTGTGCTTCAGTTTCCTTCTCTGTAAAAAGAAGGTTAATACTAATACCTACCTATCTTAATATCAGACCAAATTGACTTCTGAACAAGGAATATTACCAGAAATAAAGAGAGTCAATGTATATTGATTAAGGGGTCATTTCACTGAGAAGACATAACAATCATAAATGCATATGCAGCTAGCAATAGAACTTCAAAACACATGAAGTAAAAATTGATAGAACTGAAAAAGAAATAGACAAATCCATAATTTCAGTTAGAGGATTTAACACTCCTCCCTCAGTAATAGAGGGATCAAGTAGAAGATCAGTAAGAATATAGAACACCTGAACAATCATGTGAACCACCTAGACCTGAGTGATATTTATAGAACATCCCAGAACATACATTCTTCTCAGGTGCACGTGGACATTCACCAGGAAAGACCATATTCTGGGCCATAAGATAAACAACAAAATTTTAAAAATTGAGGTTACACAAGGTAGGTCCTTGGAATGTAAGTGAATTAAACTAGAAATCAGTCACAGAAGGATATCCAGAAAATCCCCAAATGTTTGGAAGTTAAACAATATACTCCTAAAGAATCCATAGAAAAAAGAACAAATCATAAAGAAAATTAGAAAACATTTTGAATTAAATGAAAACAAAAACACAACATAACAAAATTTGTGGGACGCAGCTAAGGTAGTATGTACAGGCAAATTCATAGCCTTAAATGCTCATATTAGAAAATATTGGTGTCTGCTTTATAGGATAGTTATAGGATAGTTTATAGGATAGTTGGAGGGTTAATATACAGCTGGTATATAAGTGCTCAATAAATTGAAGTCACTGCCATCAACTCAACTTTGTGAACAGAAGAGCAAGGGAGGCTCAGAGCCCTAGGCTATGTGGGTGACCCCGCTGGCCCATCTTCCATCTGCAGACATGGATGAATGCAGCACCATCATGGGGCAGGTGTGCCGATTTGGCCAGTGCCTCAACACAGCAGGCTCCTTCCACTGCCTCTGCCAGGATGGCTTTGAGCTCACGAGTGATGGGAAGAACTGCATAGGTGAGTCTCACCATGGTGCTGGAAGCCATCTCAGCCAGCCCCTACTCCAAGTTTACCTGCAGTTGGTACTTCCGAGTGAGCATGGATCCATTTCATAACCATGCATTTATTTTAAGGTATAAAACCAGCACATCACACCTATGTTTTCACAGGGTTTGTGGTTTAGGGTGAGGCTGTCTTGAAGCTCTAAGTTTTATGAAGTATGGTATAATAGAGGTGTTGAATGGATGCCATGGAAACCATGAAAGGGGTGTGCAAGTGGCTTGAAATTAGGAACTTTGCTTCCCCTTCCCCTGGCTCCACCTATAACCCCCATCAAGACCGAGAATATTCTTCTCCAGATGTCCCTGTTTTCCTGAGTATCAGCCCTTCCTCTGGATCCAGAAAGGCTTGTCTGGGGGCCTTGGCCATCGTGCAGTGACCATAGGTGCCGGCCCTAGCCGCTGGCAAGCCCCTGCCACCAGCTGGTGCTGGGACCCCTCCTCCTCCTCTCCCCAGATGCCAACGAGTGTCTCAGCCTCGCGGGAACCTGCCTGCCAGGCACTTGCCAGAACCTTGAGGGCTCCTTCCGCTGCATCTGTCCCCCCGGCTTCCAGGTTCAGAGTGACCACTGTGTCGGTGAGTGGCCTCACCTCCCAGCTCTGGGGCCAGGGAGGTACCTCCGGGCCTCTGATCTTCCCCCATCTGTAAAATGGGAATGCCAGCTGGGGTGGTGGTGAGTGAAGAGATGCATTTAGCACAGCACCCAATACAGCTCCGTATACTGTTACTGTTATTAGGATGCTCTCTTGGCTCAGGGCTCTCTCTCTCTGGGGCCCCCAGGCTTCCTCGTGAATCCTATAAAATGGGCATGGGTGTGGGTCTCACTGCACCAAACATGGAACTTCTCACCTGATGAGTGGTGGTCAAGGACCAGTCTGGCCTGAACACCTCTGGTCCATTCATCCACTTGGACTAGCCTTGTACAGCCTGGGCTAATGTGGGCCAATCTGGCCTGAGCAGATGGGCTAGCCTAGTACAATGCAAGCTAACTTCTTCCACTGTAGGCTAATTTTATCTAGTCTTAGTTAGCTCTGTATAAATTTACTCTCTAAAGATGAACTTTTCCAGACCACGACCCCTAACCTGGAGACACCTTCTAGGAAAGACCCCCCCACACACTGCCCACCTGGTGCTCCAGCTAATCCTGAGTCCTGGGGACCCCACCCTACATCAGTCCCTGGACCCTCCCTGGCTGGGCCCCCCACTCCGTCTGCCCCTCCCAGCAGCCGAGGCCGCCCACCCCAGTGGAGGGCCTGCTGCACCCCACCCACCTTATGTCCCTGCCCCTCCAGACATCAACGAATGCTTGGAAGAGCCCAACCTGTGCCTCTTTGGCACCTGTACCAACAGCCCCGGGAGCTTCCAGTGCCTCTGCCCGCCTGGCTTTGTCCTGTCTGACAACGGGCACCGTTGCTTTGGTGAGTCTGGGGCCAGGGAGCACACAGGGTTAGGGAAGAGGTGGGAGGTGGGGTGGGGAAGAGCTGGATCACCCAGAAAGGGGGCTGCAGTTTCTTGTATGGATCTCCAGGAGCCTTGTCCAGTGTGGGCTAGCCTCACCCAGGCTGAGCTGGCCTCTTCTCTCCCAGGTTAGGGCAAAAAGGCAGAGGGCAGGGCAACTCAACAAGTATTTGTTGTTATGGGGGCCAATGGTGAACCAAACCCCAACCTATCTGTAAGGACATCTCAGGCCGGTGGTGGTCCAGGGCTGACTGGGTGTCAGTAACGAGGATTTGGAGTCTGAAATCTTGGGTCCTCTGGCTCTCTGGAATGAGTCACTTTGCCTCTCCAGGAAAGGAATTCTGATCCAAGAATAACGTGGCTAGGTTTGACTATTCTCCCAGCCTGGGATGACCCCCACAGATGTGAATGTGGGGTGTTGCTGGAAGGGATTCTCAGATTTTCAGCAAAAACCCCGGGACTGACCCTCATTGGCCCGGTGTGGCTCACATGTCCGTCCCTGAACCAATCACCATGGAGTGATTCTGGAGCATTCTGATTGGTTGCTGGTAGGGTCAGGACCACCCTATTCATGAGGACTGGGGTGGCTAGCCCTCCTCCATCACCCCACAGACACACGGCAGAGTTTCTGCTTCACCCATTTCGAGGCTGGAAAGTGCTCGGTACCCAAAGCTTTCAACACCACCAAGACCCGGTGCTGTTGCAGCCAGAGGCCCGGCGAGGGCTGGAATGACCCCTGTGAGCTGTGTCCTCAGGAGGGCAGTGGTGAGCACCCACCCCCGTCCAGTCTCCCCTGACCCTGCCTGCCTGCCCCCATCTGCTCTCCTTCAGCCTTCCCTACACACAGGGGCATCCTGGGGGCTGCACGTGGCCCCAGACCCTCACCTCCCTTCCCCTCTCGGTGTCCAGCCGCCTTTCAGGAGCTGTGCCCCTTTGGCCACGGGGCAGTCCCAGGCCCGGATGATTCTTGGGAAGGTGAGCCCCTCGCCCACATGCTAAGAGCCCCCCTGGGCCACCGCAGTCTCCTCCTTTCCCGCCCAGCCCTGTCTGGGCTCTACCCTGGTTCCCAAGTCTGAGGCTCCCTCCTCGACCCATGGGTAGCCCTGGACCCCACCCCCCTGGAGGGAAGGAAGAGACCCTGAGTGTGGCCAGGGCATGACAGATGCCGTGCCTGCAACCTCCGCTACCTGCAGACGTGAACGAGTGTGCGGAGAACCCTGGCGTCTGTGCTAACGGCCTTTGTGTCAACACTGATGGCTCTTTCCGCTGCGAGTGTCCTTTTGGCTACAGCCTGGACTTCACAGGTGTCAGCTGCGTGGGTGAGTGACCAGCCCGCCCCAGCCTGCTTCCCAGGGGAGGAAGGAGCCGGGGAGGGCAGACACCACCCAAGGCAGCACCCTGCTGCTCAGCCACTGTCCAGTGTCCCCCACCCACTCGTCCTTCTTGCTGATGTTTATTCCCTCATTCATTTATTCATTTACTTACTCATTCATTCACGCATTCGCACACTCTTCATTCATTTACTTGCTCTTCACTCATTCATTCACTCACTCATTTACTTATTCATTTATCCATTGAACACATACTGCATGCCCGCCCTGCGACCAGCCTAAAGGTGCAGCAGATCTGGCCCTATCCAGTCTGTAGGCAGCCAGCAGGAGGCAGACAGGATCATGTCAAGGGTGGGAGCCCTTGGCAGGCTCTGACTACCCCTTTACCCCCACCCCAGACACAGACGAGTGCTCTGTCGGACACCCCTGCGGGGAAGGCACCTGCACCAATATCATTGGAGGCTTCGAATGTGCCTGTGCTGATGGCTTTGAGCCTGGTCCCATGATGACCTGTGAGGGTACGACCCTGCCTGCCCAGACCTGGGCTGTGTGATGGGGGTGAGGGGGGCTGGCCTGAGAGAGGGACAGGGGGTCCCGCAGGCAGACCCCGACCAGCCGGCACCTCCACTGGCCTCCCCAGACATTGACGAGTGCTCCCTGAATCCCCTGCTCTGCGCCTTCCGCTGCCACAACACTGAGGGCTCCTACGTGTGCACCTGCCCGGCTGGCTATGCCCTGCGAGAGGATGGGGCCATGTGCCGAGGTAGGACCCGTATGGGCAGGCGGGCTATGGATAGGGCCCTGGGGCTCCCCATGCCTCAGTCCCGAGAGAAAATGAAGAAATAAGACCTCTGCCTCCAAGGGTGGGAATGAGCAATAAGTGATAAAGTGAGGGGAGAGCTGAGGCAAGTGAGGGTGCAATGGGTGCTCTTTTGTGAGTAGTGGTTCTGTTTTTATAGTTATGAAAGGGGGTGCTAGCATCTCCTTGGCTCCCCAATCTAACAGAACAGTGAGTGTGGCTTTGGGGGCCTCTCCAGTTGTGGCTGGACATGCTCTGAGTGGGCTAGCACAGTGGGGACAGCGATTGTGCCCCCAACCCAGGGACATGTGGCAATACCTGGAGACATTTTTTATTGTCACGGGTGGGTGGGTGGGTGCTACAGGCATCGAGTGGCCAGGGATGCTATTCAATATCCTACAGTGTGCAGAAGAGCCTCCCACCACAAAGAATTTTCTAGTCCCAAATGTCCACAGTGTCGAGGGTAGAAACCCTGGCCTGCGACTTGGTCCCTCAAGGGCTATTTCAGAGTCAGTGTTCCAGGGACCACAGTGAAGGCCAGACAGATTCACAGACCCTGATGTAGGCAGGGGATGCGAGTGTTTGGGGCAGTTGTGACCCCCCCCACCTCCCTTGGCTTCCCAGGAGGTCTGGGACGGTCGGGGGAGGAACGGGCACCTGGCAGTGCTTCAAGGACCTCACTCTGGCCCACCGAGGCCACCGAGGGGTGGGGTCCAGGTCCTCACATCCTGGAGCTGGTCCATGGTGTGTCTGGCCTTGAGCGCCATTGGTCTGGGGTTGCCCGCAGATGTGGACGAGTGTGCAGACAGCAAGCAGGACTGCCACGCCCGGGGCATGATGTGCGAGAACCTCATTGGCACCTTCACCTGCATCTGCCCCCCGGGCATGCGGCCCCAGCTGGGCTCTGGGGAGGACTGCACAGGTACAGGAGGGCTTCAGGCATGCAGGGCCTCCGTGCCCCCGACGGACGGGAGAGTTCAAAGCCAGAGGGTGTGGGCGGGCAGACATCGACCCTGGAGGTGGAGACCAGCTCAAGGGACTCTGGCCTCCCCCAACCCCGGCCTGCCGCATCCCTCCCGCCTCAGATGACGATGAATGCCGTGCCCAGCCCAGCCTCTGTGCCAATGGCCGCTGCATCAACACCGCAGGCAGCTTCCGCTGTGACTGTGACGAGGGCTTCCAACCCAGCCCTGGCTTCACTGAGTGCCACGGTGAGTGTGGCCAGGCCCAGGTACGGGGGACATAGCCACCCAGCATGTGGCACCGCCACCTGGGAGCTCCCCAAGGCGGGGACGGGGCCAGGGGCACCGAGGGGGTCACTGAGCCAATCCAGACACACGTGTCCACCGCACGCCCCCAGCTTCCCTTTGTCCCTTCAGTCAAACCCCCTGGAAGATTAGAGCATCTTCCCCCTGCCCTGTCCATCATCACACCCAGGAACCGGCCCTCCCCAGGTTCACCACTTCCTAGGGGCTAAGCCTGGAGGGCGACCCAGTGGTACCGTGTGTCCTGGCGACCTGTCTGTCCCTGTCCCCACAGTCCTTGCCACTCTTCTCCCTTTTTACTCTCCCCCCACCCCGAGCACAGTCTCCACCCCGCAGCTTCAGACCAAGCGTGTGTATCCAGCTGCCTCCTGGACACCCCCATCCCCCATGCACCCCAGATTCAGCTCAGCATCTTTGCTCCCCAAGCCTCGTCTCAGCGATGCCCTACCTCCCACCCAGACCCCCAAGCCAGCCTTCTGGGGTAACCCAGTGGCCTCCTCCCCACTTTCCTCGACGTTACCCCTCGCTCTGTCCCTACTGTCTGTCCTGGACGCCACCACCTTTTGCCTCCACGCTGTCCCTTGTTCTCTCTGCGGCCAGAGGGATGCTGCCCTCTGACCTCAGGAAGCCATCCTCTGCAGCCCAGGGGTACCTCTCCGATTTGGGGTCTGCAGCTTCTGCCACAGCCCGGCCCCAGCCCCGAGAGGGCGTTTAACAGCACTAGGCAACCACAGCTTGCAAGATGTCACCCCATGCACTGGCACAGATGCTTCGGAGATGCTGGGAGCCCACGTGTAGACTCTCAACACCGCTGGACGCCACGGGGAAGGGGCACCCAGACAGCTCGTTCCTCCCACCCACCATCCCCACCCGTTCTCTCCAGACACCAGGCAAGGGCCCTGCTTCTCCGAGGTGCTGCAGGCCACGTGCCAGGCTCAGTCCAGTGGCGGCGAGGCGGTCACCAGGGCCGAGTGCTGTTGCGGGGGTGGCCGCGGCTGGGGCCCCCACTGCGAGCTCTGTCCCCTGCCCGGCACTGCCGCCCACAAGAAGCTGTGCCCCCATGGCTCGGGCTACACCGCCGATGGCCGAGGTGGGTGGGGAATCTGTTCACGGTTATGTGTCTGTGCTCCAGCTGGTGTTAGAGTACGTGAGCCAGTGTGTGCATCTCGGTGCTGGCAGGTGTGTGGACCAGCGTGAACCAGAGCCTGTTCGTCGCTCTGCGTGTATGCATGAACTTGGGTGGGATGGGGGAGCAGGTGTGTGAGCCAGCGTGTGTGTGTGTCCTTTGTTCTGTGTGTGTGGGCTCATTAGCATGTGAGCTGGTGTGCATCCCCCTGTGTGTGCAAGCTTGAGCGGGTGAGCTGGTGTGCATTCTGTGTGTGAGCTTGTCCTTGTGTGTGTGCACGTGCGTGTGTGCATGTGCTAGTGAGGGTGGGAGCCGAGTGAGGAGTACACGCCAGAAAGTGGGTGAGAAGGAGTGAGCTGGTTCAGTGATAAGGTCTGTGAGGGTGGGTACGTGTGTGAGCGAGTGTGAGTGTATTTCTGTGTGAGCGTGTCTCATTCAGAGGCGCCCATAAGCGTGTGTCCTTGTGATTCTGCAGAAGCGTCTGAGCGTGTGACTGGTGTGCAATGCTTGTGTGTGCATCTCTGCTTCCATGTATGTGGACGGGGTGCCCTGAGAAGGTGTCGCTGATGAGGCTATGGTGTGGGTGTGTCCCCACCACGGGGATCCTCAGCGTCCAGTGGAAGGAGTTTCATTCGCCTCAGGGTGGGGTTCACAGGGGCCAGGCCGCCAGCTCTGGGGTGCCGGGAGGGGAAGCAGAGGCTGGCCTTGCCTCCCGGGAGAGGGCCGGTGGGCCCGAGGGAGGCGGCATGCCCTGGTGACCCAGGGGGGACGGCCCCAGCCGAGCCCTGCTTGTCCTCAGACGTGGATGAGTGCCGTGTGCTCGCTCACCTGTGCCCCCACGGCGAGTGCATCAATAGCCTTGGCTCCTTCCGCTGCCACTGCCGGGCTGGGTACACGCCTGACGCCACTGCCACAGCCTGCGTGGGTGAGCCCCCTGCCCCACCCCCCGAGCCTCTCCATGCAGCGCCTGGCACACACCCCCGTGAGAAAACCGAGACCAGAAGCAAAGCATCCTTGTTTCTTCCCTCCACCCCCAGCCCGTATGGACCACTTTCCTCCTGTTATCTGCTGCATCCTAAGATTTTTCAGTCACGTTGTGTAGCAGGTGTTCATCTAAGTCAGGGTCGGCAAATTCCTGCCCGAGGGCTGAGTCCAGCCCTCCGCTTATTTTTGTTAATAAAGTTTTATTGGCACACGGCCACGCCTATTTGTTTCCTTACCCTCTGTGGCTGTTTTCCTGCCACAGAGGCAGCGTTGAGTAGCTGGGATTGAGACTGTCTGGTCCGCAAAACCAAATATATTTACTCTCTGGCTTTATACAGAAAAAAAAAAAAAAAGCCAGTTCCTTGTGTAAGCCCACAGTTTCTGGGTAGCTGGGGTCCGGGAAGGAGGCCTCAGCAGGGTGGGGGTGGGGACCCCAGCCCCTGAGCCCCCCAGGAATGTCTGACTGACCCTTCTGAGTGCTGCGTCCCCTCTAGATGTGGACGAGTGCAGCCAGGCCCCCACGCCATGTCCCTTCCTCTGCAAAAACACCGAGGGCAGCTTCCTGTGCGCCTGCCCCCGAGGCTACCTGCTGGAGGAGAACGGCAGGATCTGCAGAGGTGACATCCCTCTCTCCCCACCCACGCGCCAGGGGGCTCTGTCCCTGTTCCCCCCAGGGGCATCTCACACGCTCCCACTGCATGGGGTCGGGAGCCGTCTCCAGGGTGTCTCCCCTGGGAAGCCCGCAGTCCTGGCGGGCCCTGCCCTGAGCCCCCTGGGACCCTCTGTGCTGCAGACGTGGACGAGTGCTCCTCCAGGCAGCACAACTGCCAGTTCTTCTGCGTCAACACCATCGGTGCCTTCACCTGCCGCTGTCCCCCTGGCTTCACCCAGCGCCACCAGGCCTGCTTCGGTGAGTCCCCTCGGCCCTCGCGGCTGGTGCTTGGCCCCAGCCTTCACCAAGTAAGTGGCAAATGCACAGTGTGTGCCAGACATCAGGGACACAGGGGTGATTAGAACAAAGCCCTTGCTCTGTCGCTGCTTACGTCCTGGTGGCAACTGGGACCTCGGTCTCCTTCCTTGCCCTAGGGACCTGGGAGACCACCTTCAGGAGTCTCTCTGACCTTGGCCCAGGACACCTACCCTCACCCTTGACCTGCCGAGTCTCTCCCAGAGGGCCTCCCCAGGGTGCCCCCAAAAGCCAGGGGGCTCACGCAATCCAACCGTCACTTCTTAGTGTCTTGTGACCTGGGAGAACCAGACCTCCCTCAAGGGCTGAACCTAGACACGGGTAGCTTCATTCAGGCTCTCACGAATCCACTCAGCCAACACCTACTGAACACCTGTGTACCAGGCAGTGCTCTAGACCAGAGCTCAGCAGACTCCAGCCTGCAGGTCAAGCCCGGCCCCCTGCTTGCTTTTGTCAATAAAGTTTTATTGGCACACAGCCATGCCCATTCATTTACGTATTGTCTGTGGCTGCTTTTCCTACAACAGCAGAGCCAAGTTGTTGCAACAGAGTAAAAAATATTTCCTACCTGGCCCTTTAAGGAAGCAGTTTGCCTCGTCCTGTTCTAGATCCTGAGGGCACAGCAACTGAACACAAGGGTCAAGCTTGCTGCCTCATGAACCATCCCTTCTGCCAGGGAATGACTAGAAACAAACATAACAAATTACCACTGTAGCGTGTTAGTAGGTGATGTGGGACATGAAAGAAAGAAAAAGTAGAAAGCAGGGGAAGGCAATCAGGAGGGCTGCAATATAATTCTATTTTTTAAGTGAGATATAATTGACATGTAACATTATATTAGTTTTAGGTGTACAACATAATGACTCAATATTTATGTATAGTGCTAAGTGATCACCATAATAAGGCTAGTTAACAGCCATCATCACATAGTTACAAAATTTTTTTCTTGTGATGAGAACTCTTAATATATACTCTCTTAGCAACTTTCAAACATACAGTACAGTATTATTTTTTTTTCCTTAACAGATTTTTTAATTTAATTTTTATTTTATATTGGGGTATAGTTGATTTACAATGTTGTGTTAGTTTCAGGTGTACAGCAAAGTGAATCAGTAATACATATACACATATTTATTCTTTTTCAGATTCTTTTCCCATATAGGGTTATTACAGAATATTGAGTGGAGTTCCCTGTGCTATACAGTAGGTCTTCGTTGATTATCTATTTTTGTGTGTGTATATGTTAATCCCAAACTCCTAATTCATCCCTCCCCCTCACCTTTCCCCTTTGGTAACCATAAATTAGTTTTCTAAGTCTGTGAGTCTGTTTCTGTTTTGTAAATAAGTTCATTTGTATCATCTTTTTAGATTCCACATGTAAGTAATATCATATAATATCTGTCATTCTCTGACTTACTTTGCTTAGTATGATAATCTCTAGGTCCATCCACGTTGCTGCAAATGGCATTATCTCATTCAATGCAGTATTATTTTTTAATTTTAATTTTATTTTTGGCTGCGTTGGGTCTTCATTGCTGTGCACAGGCTTTCTCTAGTTGCGGCGAGCGGGGACTACTCTTTGTTGCAGTGCGTGGGCTTCTCACTGTGGTGGCTTCTCTTGTTGCGGAGCATGGGCTCTAGGCGCGCGGGCTTCAGTAGTTGTGGCATGCGGGCTCAGTAGTTGTGGCTCCTGGACTCTAGAGCTCAGGCTCAGTAGTTGTGACGCACGGGATTAGTTGCTCCACAGCATGTGGGATATTCCCAGACCAGGGCTCGAACCCGTGTCCCCTGCATTGGCAGGCAGATTCTTAACCACTGCACCACCAGGGAAGCCCTCAATGCAGTATTATTAACCACAGTCACCAAGCTGTACATTACATCCCATGACTTATTTATTTTATAACTGGAAGTTTGTACCTTTGACCCCCCTTCACCCCTTTCAATCACCCCCCAAACCCTCCTCTGGCAACCACGAGTCTGTTCTCTGTATCTGTGAGCTTGGCTTTCTTGTTTTGTTTTTAGATTCCACATATAAGTGGGATCACACGGCATTTGTCTTTCTCTGTCTGACTGATTTCATCTTAGCAAAATACCCACAAGGTCCAACCACGTTATCACAAATGGCAGGATAGCCTTCTTTTTTATAGCTGAATAATATTCCACTGTACGTATATAACACATTTTCTTTATTCATCCATCTTTGGATACTTAGATTGTTCCCAGGTCTTGGCTATTCTGAATAATGCTGCAGTGAACGTAGGGGTGCAGATATCTTTTCGAGTTAGTGTTTTCATTTTCTTTGGATAAATACACCCAGAAGTGGAATTGCTAGGTGGGCTGCAGGAATAATGGCAAGCCTCACTGAAAGGGGAAAGATTTGAAGGAGGTGAAGGAGTGAGCCGTGTGCATATCTGTGGGAGGAGTGAGCATTCCTAGCCACGAAATGACTGGCATTTCTCCTTTTTCTGTACAGTCATTTTCCCTCCTTCCTAAGGTGAGCACACTTACTATGGCATTTGTGTGTGTGCAGCTGTATGCGTGTGCACACAGAGGCTTAGAAGCCCCATGCCCCAATGCCTCTTGTACCCAAGAGAGATTCCAGGTTCCCACAGGGATGTGCCTGGTGTCAAGAATCTCCATACTCAGTAAAGAAGATGTGGTGTGTATATATACAGTGGAATACTACTCAGCCATAAAAAAGTATGAAATAATGCCATTTGCAGCAACATGGATGGACCAAGAGATTATCATACTAAGTGAAGTTAGTCAGACAAAGACAAATACCATATGATATCACTTATATGTGGACTCTAAAATATAATACAAATGAACTTATTTACAAAACAGAAACGAACTCACAGACATAGAGAACAGACCTGTGGTTGCCAAGGGGGAGGGGAGGGATGGAGTGGGAGTTTGGGACTAGCAGATACAAACTATTATATATAGAATGGATAAACAACAAGGTCCTACTGTATAGCACAGTGAAGTATTGGTATAGTCAATATCACTCAATAAACCGTAATGGAAAAGAATATATTTATGTATAACTGAATCACTTTGCTGTACACCAGAAACTAATACAACATTGTAAATCAACTATACTTCAATAAAATAAATTTTTAAAACTTAAAAAAAAAATCTCTGTAGTCAAGGAATCCTAAATTAGGGTTCCCCCTAGAAATGTATGGTTCATTCTCCATGACCCCAATCCCAATGCAATTTACCGCCATGACCACCATAGCAATGTTGCCTGGTAACCAGGCCTGTCTTAGCTCGGGCTGCCATGACAAAATATCATAGACTGGGTAGCTTAAAAAACAGACATTGCTCACAGTCTGGAGGCTCTAAGTCCAAGATTAACATGCTAACAGGGTCAGGTTCTGATGAGGGCCTCTTCCTGGCTTGCAGACAGCCACCTTCCTCCTGTGTCCTCACGTGGTAGGGAGAGAACAAGAGTAAAGCTCTTTGGTGTCTCTTCTTATAAGGGCACCAATCCCATCAGGAGGGCCCCACCCTCATGACCTCTTCTAACCCTAATCACCTCCCAAAGGTCTCGCCTCCTAATACCATCACTCTGGGGGTTAGGGTTTCAACGTGGGAATTTGGCAGTGGTGGCATTGGGTGGGGGGACACACACATTCAATCCATAACTCTGGCTGACATCCCACAATTGTCAGGTTTCCATGAGGACAGAGTGCAACAGTTACCCCAGGTCATTTTCCCACAGAGAAGGAAAAGGGGTTTTGTTAAATCTTTTACTCTTAGGGTGAGCACTGTCCCAGTGCTTCATGTGATTAGGTTAATTTAATTCTCACAAAACACAATGAGGTAGATATTATCATCTCCATGCTACAGCTGACGAAACTGAGGCACAGAGAGGGTAAGTCGGTTGCCCTACGTCACACAGCACTGAGGTGGTAGAGATGAGATTCAAAGTCCTACATGTGCGTGATCTCAAGTGTTTGTGACAGTTCTGTGAAGTGGGAACTGTTATGGATCTCCTTTCACAGAGAGGGAAACTGAGGCCCAGAGAAGTTAAGATTTGCCTGGGGGACTTCCCTGGCTGTCCAGTGGTTGAGACTCTGCGCTTCCAAAGCAGGGGCTGTGTGTTCGATCCCTGGTCTGGGAACTAAGATCCTGCAAGCTTCATGGTGCAGCCAAAAAATATGTGTGTGTGTGTATATATATATATATACACATATATATACACACACACATATATATATATATATATATATATATGTGTGTATATATATATAAGAGATTTGCCTGGAACAGTTGATCAGGTGGTAGGCCTAGTATCGTGGTGCCCGACATGAACCCCCTAACCAGCAGGTGGCCCTGCCCGTTCTCTGTCCTCTGCAGACAATGACGAGTGCTTGGCCCAGCCTGGCCCATGTGGCACCCGTGGACACTGCCACAATGCCCCAGGCAGCTTCAGCTGTGAGTGCTATCAAGGCTTCACCCTGGACAGCTCAGGCCATGGCTGCAAAGGTAGAACCGGGCTTTGGGTGGGGTCTAGGCCCTGGGGGTGGTCCTGAGGGCCACCTGGCAAGCCTTCTCTCCTCTCGGCGTCTCACAGATGTGGATGAATGTGACGGGCCTCATCGCTGCCAGCACGGCTGCCAGAACGAGCTGGGGGGTTACCGCTGTGGCTGCCCCCAGGGCTTCACCCCACACTCCCAGTGGGGCCAGTGTGTGGGTGAGCGGTGGGGGCCGGGAGGAAGCCGACCCCCCAAGCAGAATCTGTCCAAAGCGGGCGACTGGGAACTACCCCCATGGCAGGATGTTGTGATAAGCACAACTACCTCAAGGTCCGATGGGCTGGTCTGGAAGGTAGTTAGTTCCCTGCTGCTGGGCAGGCTGGGGAGTCAAGGGTCTGCAGAGTCAGCCTGGCAAAGTGGTGGCCGTTTCTTAGGGAGTGATGGTCTGGAGGGCTCAGTGGAGAAAGATTCTGAGATGATATCTTTGATCACTGGGAAAGGGGTGCTGGGATTGATTAGTGATGTCTGCCATGGATGTGGCAACGGAAATGGGTGCATGCATGCTGCATCTTTTGTCATAGCTGTTGCAGACGCCCTTGGTTTGGGGGACTAGCCTTCTGCCTTCCCTCCAACCTTCCCCACTGCACCCTTCTGTTTGCTGCTCCAGGGCCTCCCAATGACAGCCTCGTCCTCACCACCTCTCTTTGTTCCTCCTCTGCAGTCTGGTCTTCACTCTGTACCCATGTAGGGACCACTGTCCTGCATCCTGTCCATCACCTCTCCTCAGATTTCGCCTTCCACCTCCTCTGCTCTGGGCACCACTGCCTGCCCGTCCTGGACTCTCCACCCACGGCCTCTGTGACTCAGCTTTCCCCTCCCTCCCACTGCCTCGGCACTGCCTTCTCTCCAGCTCCTCCTCCTGCCCCTCCTGGTGGGTCCTCAGCTAAGTTCTCCGTCTTTTCCTCTGTCCCACGGCATTCGCCCCCTGGGGACCCCACACACCATTGCCTCTGCTGCCAATCCCTCTTTCTCAGCCTACTCCACAGTTACTCATTCATTCCTTCGGCGACGGTTTGCCCAGGACCCGTGGATACGGAAGTGAGCCAAGATCATACTCCATCCCTGCCCTCCTATTGTCCAGTCTTTCGGGGGAGACAGGGATTAATTAGGCCAGTGGTTCTCAGCTGGGCACCATTTTGAAGTGTCTTGGAGACATTTTTGATGGTCACAACTGGGCGCTGGGTGCTCCTGGCATCTAGTGGGTGGGCACCAGGGGCGCTGCTCAACACCCTGCAGGGTGCAGGACGGCCGCCATCACAGAGACTGAAACAGCCCCTAATGAGAACAGTGCCAAGGTGGGGAAACCTTGTTCTAGACCATCCCACCGTTGAACATTCCTGGGAAGTTTTGAGAAATGCTTCAAAGGAGAATTACAGGATGGGGAGGGGGGGCGCTGGGGGGGCGGATAAAGGAGTGTAGGGGACAGCAGACCTAGTCCAGAGGCTCACCGGGAGCTTGATGGAGGTTTTGACCTTGGGCTGGCCTTGGGCTCTGAAGGAGGAACCAGAGTTGCCACGTGGGGACGGGAGGGATGCAGGTGGAGGGATCTGGAGATGCGAAGGCTGCCCCCTGCCCCTCCCCCCGTCCTCCCCCTCCCCCTCCACAGACAAGAACGAGTGTGTCCTGTCACCCGCGGCCTGCGGCAGCGCCTCCTGCCACAACATGCTGGGCGGCTTCCGCTGCGTCTGCCCCTCCGGCTTTGACTTCAACCAGGCCCTCGGGGGCTGCCAGGACGTGGATGAGTGTGCGGTGCGGGGCGGCCCCTGTAGCTACAGCTGTGCCAACACCCCCGGCGGCTTCCTGTGCGGCTGCCCCCGAGGCTACTTCCGGGCTGGGCAAGGGTGAGGGGCTTGAGCGGGGTGGACACAGACACCCGAACCCTGGCCGTGCACGCGCGCACGCACACACACACGGGCCTGTGCACACGTTCACGTACATACGTGTGCACGGAGAAATGGGTGCAGTGGACTTCCCCGGTGGTCCAGTGGTTAAGACTCTGCGCTTCCACTGCAGGGGGCGTGGGTTTGATCCTGGTCGGGGAGATCCTAAGATCCCACATGCTACACACGCCGCGTGGCCAAAACAAAACCAAAACCAAAACAAAACAGAGAAATGGGTGCAGAGGCCCAGTGGCACCTGTACCTGTGGACGCACAAGCTCACACCCCACGTGGAGTAATTGTCCTGTATGTGCTTAGTGCAGGATGCACGCCTCCCTGTAATACACATGAGTGTGTGTGAGGCTCACACCTGTGCCAACATGCCCGGGCACCCTCATTCATATATCCCAATGTGCACATGCGTGCAAGCCCATGTCAGCATCCAGGGTGCACGCAGGCTCATACACGCATACGCCCCTGGGTACACTCAGGTACATCCTACACCCCTGCATGCATGCAGGTTCACACCTACACCCAGGAAAGCCAAGGGATGCACACACACACGTGTAGGCACATGCAAATCCGCACTGGCACCTTGGTACACTCGTAGTTGCCCCCACGGGCAGAGTGGCTCCAAATGGAGTGTAGGGGGTGGGAGGGTGGGAGGGGAGGTCCCGTCAGCCTGCCCCTGAAGACTTGCCCACCCCTGTCCTGGCCCAGGCACTGTGTCTCTGGCCTGGGCTTCAGCCCTGGACCTCAGGATGCCCCAGATGAGGAGGAGCCGCTCTCACCCGAAGCCTGCTATGAATGCAAGATCAACGGCCAGCCCCCTCGTGACCGGCCACGGCGCAGCCCCCATGGGGACTATCAGGTGCCATGGGGAATGCACTGGGCATGGGGCACAGTGAGTGGCAGGGACAGCCAGGGAACCGGCCAGGGGTAAGAGGACCAGGCTCCATGTCACAGCTTGTCCCCTAAATCATGGTGCCTTTCTGGGTCTTCCTGTAGTTCCTCAGCCTGAGGATTCCCCTTGGGAGCTCTCTGGGGGACACAGGCCCCCAAGCACCCCACCTTGCTCCAGATGAGAAGTCAGGCACCTCCCACACAGGCCCTGGGTGTGATGCCTCCCGTGGATCCCTTCCATGGAGCTTCAATGCAGGAAAAATGCCTTGGGCCCCCCAACCCTGCCTGCACCCTGGAACTTGTCACCTGTCACCTCCTGGCTGGCACAGCCCTCCCTCAGAGCCCCTCTGGATTTAGCACCAATAGCGCTCAGAGCAGCTAGCTTAACCCCTTCCATCATCTCCTTTCTTCAGACCCTCTGCACCTCTTTCCTGCACCCACAATGCTCCTGGAGCTATGCTCAGGCCTCCTGAACGCTCCTTGTCTCTCCCCCACCCCACCCGCCATGCTCTCAAGAACAGTAGAGCAGTCCTGTGGTTTAGTCCCTCTGTCCCCTGGGGCCACTTCAGCTATGACCCTGACCCCACCAGGTTGTGCAGGGAGGGCAGTTTTGTCACAAATTCAGCTTGCTTGTCCTTCAGCTGAAAAGTCCTTGAGGCCACTGCTGGCTGGTCTTGCCACTATCCCCCAAAGAATCTGAAAGCTAAACATTTATTAAGCACCTGCTGGATACACGTGCTGCTCCAAGCATTCTGCATTCATTCACAACCTCTCAATGTTTACAACAGCCCTGGGAGGTGTAGGTACCACTATCATCCTCATTTTACAGATGGGGAAACTGAGGCTCAGAGAGGTTAGGTCACATGCCCAAGTTATAGAACTAAAAACTGGCAGAGCAGGATGGCAGTCATCCCGGGCCCCTCTGCACCCACCACCTTCTGAGGTCATTACTTTCTGTTATTTCAAAAAAAAAAATCACTGAGCACAGAAGCCATTACCCACATCTGGAACCAAACTCCTTCATTCCATAGATTTTACTGAACACCTACTGTGTGCTGGACTCATAGTGAACAACCAAAAAAATGGAGCAACAGTGAACAACACATAAAACACACACACAAAAAAAGTCCCTGTCCCCATAGGACTGATATTCTAATAGAGAGACAGACAAGAAATATGTAAAACACATCTTATTTTGTAACATGTGATAAATATGATACATGATAAATGCTATGGGGAAAAAAATGAAGGCAGAAGTGGGACAGGAATGCTGGGTCTGAGGGGCTCTCAATAGTAGATTATCTAAATATGAATGTTCCTTTGCTTTCCTTTTCCTTCTAGTTGTTTCCCCTTTCTGGGAAAAAGAGTGTGTGTACATATTATTCCCATTGTTACTGTTATTTTTGTAAGCATCACAGGGATAGGGCCCAGTGTCTGTCAGGTTTGCCACTGTGTCACCAGCCCTTGGTACTCAGTAAGAGTGAGTGGAGAGGTTGTCAGGGCTCCTGGCATGGACACAAGCAGATCTGGGCAGAGGCAGGCTGGGTCCTGTGGCTTTGCCTGCAATACCCACGGATTGCCAGCAGGTGTCAGTAAGAGCACATGTCTGAGCAGCAGTCCTGGTGAAGGGCTGGGAAACAAGAATAGTTTTCACTTTCATGCAACAGCAAAACACTCCATCAGCATGTAAATTAGGCAGAACAGACAGCTCTGCCCAGAGCAAAGAATAAGAAAGCACAGATAACCTCCTGTGGGATTGGATACATCACCCAGCCCCCATCAGCCTGCCTTTGAGGTTTGCTGGCTTATTCAGGGCCCTGTCCGGCTGCCAGGACCAGGAAGCATTCCGAGGAGCTCAGATAAAGAGGGGTTTGTCATCTGCACACAGGGGGGCTCTCAGAGAGCCCAGATGCAGGAAGTGCAGCCGGCCTCCAGGAACCGGATAGCTACTGAGCAGCTCCTCTGTATGGCCCAGCAGGGTCTTGTGTTTCTCTCGCTGTGTCTGGGGCTGGCTCGTGCTGCAAGGCCCTTGGTCATAATTCCAGCCACCCCAGACCACCTTTGAGTGACCTTGGGTGCTTTGGGGCCAGATGCCATCTGACTGCCTCCCAGTCTGGGTATCTGAGGGAAAATTCTCCATTTCCTCCACCAGGCTGGGGATCTAACTAAGGCCCCTCAGTTGAAACAAGGGGTCTGGAGTCAGCCTGTGAAAAAGTTTGCTTGCCACCTGGGAAATAGCCTCCACCTCCATCCTCTACTATAGCCCAAGCTGACCATTGGTCTTGTGGGTGGGGAGGGCTAGACAGGAGTCAAGGGCAGGGAGTGGTCCGTGTTTTCCTCCATTTTAGAGATTGCCTAAAATTCTCCTCTTGGCCCCCTACCCACCGCATTCTGATTTCTCCCAGCCCCTGCCATCATCCACCTGGTCTTTCTCCCCAGGCGAGCCTGGCCAGCCTTGATTCGGAGGCTCCGCTGACCTTGGGCCTGAACCTCTCCCGCCTGGGCCGGGCCGAGCACATCCTGGAGCTGCGGCCGGCGCTGGAGGGTCTGGGGGGCCGCGTCCGCTACATCATTGCCCGTGGCAACGAGCAAGGTTTCTTCCGCATGCATCACCTCCGCGGCCTCAGCTCCCTGCAGCTGGGGCGTCGGAGACCGGGGCCTGGAACCTACCAGCTGGAGGTGGTGAGCGTGGCTGGGACCTGGGGCACCCAGCCAGAGTGGGGGCCGGCAGGCCGGGCCTTGCGGCTAAAGGTGCAGCTGCAGCTCATGTAGTCCAGAGGCACCCATGCCTCCCACCTGGCCCCAGGCCCCTGCCGCAGCCCGCTTTCCAGACTCACCACCTCGGCACCGCCCCGCCCCTGCCTCCTTCCACAGGATGTCACTCTGTTTGCTATACCCCTTCCCCACCCCCCCGCCCCCAGGAGACCCTTGACAAGCCCTGGCGTCGATGGGTCCCAGGGTCCCTATGTGGTCCTCCTCTCCAGAGGCGGGAGATTCTAGAGCTGGGAGGGATCAATCCCTGGCGGCAGTGGCCGACCAGGTGGAACCCCAAAACTCAGGAAGAGCGAAATGCTATCCTATGACCTCAAGCTAGCCCAGCCTCTATCCGAGGGACCCCACCATTCGGTGTTTCCTAGAGACAGCTGGCAGCTGCTGTGGCCTGCCCCCTCCACTTCAACGGCCAGGGTCAAGGAGGGCCCTGGGTTTCACTGTATCTGGTCAGTCTCAGGCTTAAACTTCTGCACTGCACGGGGGCTCAGCCCTGGGGGTTGGCGGGACATGGGAACGGCTGGCTAGGGTGGGCCTAGGGCTCGTCCCTCCCAGCAGAAGGGCCCACGGGGCCCCAGCCAGAGTTGCTGACACGCAGCCATGTTCGTCCCCACGGGGAGCTGGGCTAGGGTTCTGAGGATGCTTTTCTATCAGAAGTAGAGACAACAATAAAGTTATTTTGGGTTAAGTCTGTCCCTTGGCAAGTTCTGGCAGTAAGTAGACGCTGCCCTTGGCAGGGCCGGGCAAGGCTCACGTGGCGGGGGAGCAGGAGGCCCCAGGAGGGCAGCAGCTTTGGAAAGGATGTACTTCTGCCTAGGGTTCCGAAGAGAAAGTGTGTACGGGAGAGGTGGGTGAAGACCATCCTGCACCTGGGGGTGGGGGACACCATCCCAGGGTGCAGGTAGGTTCTGCCAACTTCAGACCTGGGAGTTTGGCACAAAGCCAGGCTGCAAGTGGCAACCGTTGGATCCCTTGTGGGTTCACCATTACTGATAATAATGGCTCATGATCCCTGACCCCATACTATGTACCAGGCACCATTCTAAGTACTGTACAATTACTGACCCATTCAGTCCTTGTGACTGAGTCCAAGCTCATACCACTCGCCACATGACAGGCCAGTAAATCGAGAGACGAGTTGTTGGGACAAGGAATAGCGACTTTATTCGGAAAGCCAGCAAACCAAGAAGGTGGTGGACTCGTGCCCCAAAGAACCATCTTGCCTGCGTTAGAATTCAGGCTTCTTTTATACAAAAAGGGGAGGGAGTAAAGTCAAACCAATTTCCTTGTTCTGGTCAGCTTCTGGAGGGGATGTGTTCATTTCTTCCTTCCTGCAGACATTCACAGGTGGGCCTGGCCTGGATGTTTCCTGTGAGCTAAACAAAGGTATTTTAGCTTAGTGCTCATTACCTGGGAAGCAGGGTTCCTGGCCCAAGATGGGCCATTATGTATAATTTAAGCTTATAGGCAACATCCCTTTAGTGATTAACTTGTAATAGAATATAAAAAGTTCTTCCCTATTACATCATCACTATGACCCCATGGAATCGATACTGTTGTTCTCATCCCCATTTTACAGATAGGAAGACTGAGGCTCAGAGAGGTTAAGTGACTTGGCCGAGGTGACACCAGATTACAGGTAGAAGAACCAGATTCAAAGGTGGGCAGCCATGCCAGTGTCCTGGCTCCATCCTGCCTGGCTCCAGGTTGGACTGGATCTATTGAATTTGATGGCTGAGCTCAGTGGACGGGATACTCACTGTGTTAACATGTAGCTTGTGCGTGTGCTGTATGTCACAAACGGCAGTGTATTTAGTCCCCACAAACTTGTATGAGGCAGGCAGTGTTATCATCTCTGCTTTACAGCGGGGAGACCGAGGCTCAGAAAGTTTATGGCATCTGCTCTGGGTACCCGCACAGTGTAGTGGGGCGTGGAAGTTCCTTTGAGTCTGCACCCTGGCCCCAGGCCCCAGTGCTCAGCGCCCCAGGCTGAGAGCACAGATCCTGGGGTGGGAGGGGATCACGTGGGTTTCAACACAGGCTGGGGACTCGCACCCCACAATGAAAGGTGACAGAGACAGGAATGACATCCCACCAATGGTTTATTTAAAAGTTTCAGAGAAGCACATCCTGGGAGAGAACTGAAGCTTTGCAAAGACCCAGAGGGACACAGGCAGGTGTGTCCCTACAGGTAGGCAACTATAGTGATGGTTCTTTCCAAGAATCGTTGCCCAGGCAGGTATGACTCTGGTGCCTGGAGCAGGCACGGGGCTTGAAATAACAGAGCTCCCTTGTTCCAGCTATCTGAGGAGCAGGAGGTAGCAGGGTGACAGGGAGGGAACTGATGCAGCCTCAGGTGCGGGGATTGAGATTTGCCCTGAAGCACAGAGGGGCTGGGGCAGCCGAGGCTGCAGGGTGATAACTGTGGCATACAGAGGTCCAGCCCATCTCATGCTGGCTGATCCTAGAGAAGTGCGGGCTCATGGTCCTGCAGGAGGGACGGGAAGGGGGCTGGAGTGGAGTCAGGGGCCCTGAAGTTTTTGGTCCACACACTTGGCGTTTCATTTCAGCACTTGCCAGAGCCCCCTGGGCCGGAGCAGGGTAATGAACAGTCCTCTAGGACCCTCCCGTGTGAATCTGTGGGGCTGACCACAGAGCCTGCCCTCCGTGGTCCTGGAGGTGAGTCCTCTGACCCAGTCTGGACTGATCAGGAGTCCTCATTCCTCAGCAGTGATGAGGGGAGGAATGGTCACATGCTCAAGAGTCCTGACCTGGATTAGCTGTTGTCAGGAGGGAGGTTTTCCTCTTGCTGCTTCTGGTGGGACCACTAAACTTCGACAATGGTAGCGTGGAGGTTCCAGAGCTCAACTTCCTCACCCCAGAATGAGGGACTGTCAGAGAGAAGGCAAGAGAAATAGATAAGAGCTCCACCAATACCTTTGGAGCACCTGGATCCAGCCCAGCCTGATGCCGCCCGTTGGGTGGTTATTTGAGCCAATGAGTTTCCCATTTGCTTGTATTTTCCATCTCTAGCAATTGCAGGTGTCTTGACTAAAAGAGCTGCACGTTCACTCAGCCTCCCACTCACAAGCCACTGACTCTTATTGGGGTGCAGGCAGCTGTCAGATGCTGGCCTGCCATCCCCTCCTTTGGGGGTTGAGAAGCTCAGGGGCCCGCAGCAGGGAGGGTGGGCCCCTTAGATTTTGGGCTGGGGTCTCACCCACCTTGGAAGTTTCTCCGGGTGCCGTGGTGGGGCTTTAACTGGGTCTTCCTCCGAGCATCCAGGATCTTCATCCCAATCTGCACCCACCTGGTCCCTGGCTTCCCACATACCATCTTGTTTTTGTGGGGGAAGAAGAATCTGCAGGGATGGGGGTGTAAGCGGGGAGCAAAGTTGCGTGAGAGTCCCCACCCCCTCCCCCATGGTCCCACTCACATCACCGCAGGCAGGTTGCAGCTCCCGCTCACGTCCTGGCGATGGTAACTCTGGGCGTACCGGAGCATGGACCGTCTTGCTGGGCCGTGGTAGGCCAGGCAGCAGTCCTCAAAAGCACCTGTGACCACACAGCCGCCCACAGGCTCGCATCTCTACGCGTGCGTGTGGGGCTGCGCATGCGCTCTTCAGGAACGCCCACAGCCTTGGGCACCCGCGAGCCCGCACGCACGCCACAACCGTCCCACGCCCTGTGGAGGCCCGGGGACAGCCCAGACGGTAAGGAGGCCGTTCGGCTCACCTTTGGTCCTTGATAAGGGGACAGGAAGCGGGAGTTGGAGAGGGCCCCGCAGGCCCCTGCTGGGTAGGGCCCAGGACCACGAAATAAATGGGGGACCAAGGCCATTTCCATTCCTGCTCTGGGTCGGAGGGCAAGGAGGGGCTGCAGCGCCCTGAGAAGGGGAGGGGGGCGTGGTTGGAGGAGGAGGAGGTGCTGGTGCCAGAAGGTTCTGGAAGAATGAGCAGGTAGAATGAGCAGAGGATGAATTAATGTGGAGACGGTGCTGGGCCTTCAGGATCCTCTGGGATCCGTCCCTCTGCCCACCCGTGCCTCCAGGGGCCACATCTCAGTTCTGGGAGGGCCGTGGGGAGGGCTTGGAGGCTCCCTCCATCCGCCACCTTGACCCCGAGAGCAAGGGGCAGTGGAGTCAGATGGACCCTGTGTTGCAGTGCCAGGCAGGCAGTTCCCCGGGGCTGGGGGCCCCTCTGACCTCAGGATCAAAGGGCCCAGGCTGGGCCTGGCGCCTGAAATGGGCCTCTAATAGCAGGACAATGGGAACGAAGCCCAGCCCCCTCCTGGGCAAAGGGTAAGGTCTGCTGGGGGCAGGGCTAGGGCCTCTCAGACCTAATGAGGGGCAGGTGGGTGGGGCCATGGGGCTTCCACCTGGCCAGGGGCCCTGCTTGGCCGGCTGCTGGGGCTCAGCTGCCTCCTCGGGCCCACCGGGATGCAGAACACAGCGGCAGAGCTGGGGGACACGGGGGGCATCCAGAATAACCTTTGGTCACCAATATCCTCAAATGCCTACGCTAGGGAGAGGAGGAGAGGAATTCCCCATTGATAACAGTAATGGTTATCAATGTTGCTGCCAGGCACTGGGCCAAGAGTTTTGCAGGAATCAGCCCATCAGATCCTCATGTCCCGTCTCTGCAACAGGAGTTTGGAGCCCCACTTTGCCGATGAGGAAACTGGGGCTCATAAATGCTGAGTAGCAACTCTCAGCCGGACCGCACAGATAGCCGGAGTAGGGGAAGCTGAGATGGAGACCCATGTTTGTTGGTCTCCCAGGTTCTGATCTCAACCCCTACCCCTGGCTCTGCAGGTTCAGGTCACTGCAGTGTGTCCCTGGGGGTAAGTGGCCCCACTCCGCACAGTCCCTGGGCTGGCTGGAGTCCAGAGGGAGGCCTTGGGTCATGGACTGTGGAGGAGCCACCCAGGGGCTCTGAAAGGAGGGGCTGAGGACCATGCACCCCTAAGGAGCTGCACAAATGCTGGGAGTTTTCGCATGCCTGCTGGGGGGAGCTGGCCACCCGAGAATGAATTCAATGGTGATGGGATGGGGGAGGCTTCTGGAGGAGGAGACAGGCACATGCTAGGGGAGGCACGAGAAGGATGGGGAGAGGGGCACTCCAGGGGGGAGGGTAGGTATTGTCTGAGACAGTACCTTGAGCGTGGACAGTGGGAGCCCAGGCACCCACGAAGCAGACCACCAGGCAGACCAGGAGCCACGGATTCATAGTGCAGGCTGGTCCTCCTCCTCCGGCGCCTTGAGGGTTAACTAGGAAGCGGGAGTAGGTGGTTGATGAGGACCCAACATGGGCAGTGGCAGGCATGGGAGCACCCCCATCTCAAGCCAGGGCCCTCTGCAAGGGAGGCAGGTGGCATAGGATGGGGACAAGTGTGCTGGAGGGACCTGCTGCTGGTCGGGGCGGGGAGGACTCACCAAAGCCAGTGGGGTCCCTGGAGCCGGTACCTGCTGAAGTGGACCCAAGCTCTCCTGCCTGCCAGGCCAGCAGGCTTCACCCTTTATAGATGGAGCCCCGCCCTGCCGCTCCCTCCCCACCTCCTCTCCCACTCCACCCCTGGGCTTCTCCCTCCCTCCCTGCCCTCCTCTGTTTTCCCCATTTCTTTCTAGCTCCTCTCTCCAATGTCAGGATGCACCTGTTGGAAGTTGGGTGCGAGGGGGCAAAAGGACCCAAATCAGAGAGCTGGGCAGGAAACAATGACACCTTCAACTAAGTACTCGGACGGGGGGGACAGACAGGGATTTGGCTCCTTCAGTGATGAGAGGTGGACGGGTGCAGGTGGACAGACGCAGCCTTGACCTCAACCAGCCCCCCTGAAGGCTCACGTGCCCCCTATCCCAGGCCCCTCAGCCAGCTTTCTCCCTGAAGGGTCCTTTCTCCTCCTTGTCCTGGCCCCTCTCTTGCTGCACCTCTAGGTGGATACTGGCTTCCCAGGGGCAGGACCCAGGCAGCCTAGAGCGGGGGGGGGACAGCCTCCACCTTTGCTCCCCACTCCCAAGCCGCCTGTTGCCATGGGGCCCAGACTTCACTGCATTTTTCTCTCCTTCCACACAATGGGATGACTTATCGTGTCACAGAAAAGCCCTGTTTTTGAGAACAGGCAAACCCATAGAAATAGAAAGTAAAATCAGTTGTTGCCATGGGCTGAGAGGAGGGGAGAATGGGGGAGGGGGTGAGGGCGAAAGGGAAGGTATGGGTTTCTTTTTGCTCTGAAATTAGATGGTGGTGATGGTCAAGGGACTCTGTGAATATAGTAAACACCACGGAATGGTACACTTTCAATGGGTGATGTTGGCGAAGATAATCAATATTAAGATTAGAAAGGAGTTTGGGGACTTCCCTGGTGGCGCAGTGGTTAAGAGCCCACCTGCCAATGCAGGGGACATGGGTTCAATCCCTGGTCTGGGAAGATCCCACATGCCACGGAGCAACTGAGCCCATGCACCAGAACTACTGCTCTCTAGAGTCCGCGAGCCACAACTGCTGAGGCCTGCGCGCCCTAGAGCCCGTGCTCTGCAGCAAGAGAAGCCACCACAATGAGAAGCCCGTGCACCACAATGAAGAGTAGCCCCCGCTCGCCGCAACTAGAGAAACCCCGTGCGGAGCAACGAAGACCCAACAAAAAACAAATTAGTTAATTTAAAAAAAAAGAAAAGAATAGAAAGGAGTTTTATTTGAGCCAAACTGAGGACTAGACCAGAAGCCCGCTTCCCAGAGTACTCTGAGAAACTGCTCCGGAGAAGCAGGGTTTTCAGGGCAGTTTTATATCTTGTCAGAACAAAGAATATTAAACAAGTCGGGGAGACATTTCTTCAAGGTTTCAGAAAAACAGACCAGCATGTACACAGCGAGTCAGTATGACCTTGGCACCTGGAAGGGAGTCTTATCATCAAAGGAGGACCAGTCGTGGCATCCCAGGAAGAGGGGTTTTAATCTTTATTTTTAACATGGACATTCTTTACTTCTGGTCAATGTGCCCTTTTCTTTAATAATTAAAGCAGACTGCAGTGTATGTTTGATAGGCCACAAACAGGCTATTTTAGTTAGCATAAAATGCAAGTTAACTCATGTATAAGCCAGAATGGCTTCCCTATATCTCAATATGTAAAAATTTCTTTTATCAGTGCAATGTATGGAACATGAATTTTTCCTAATATTACATTGAGAATAATCTCAATAAAACTGTTATTAACGACCACAACAATAAAGCAATGCTCCGGTTTTGGAAGAAAAGCGGGAGCCCCAGGTAACCACGCAGGCAGGAAGCAAAGCAAAACCCATCTGGAAGTAGTTCCTTTTTCTCCTGGGTTAGCGCGGCCCACCTGGAACAGGAGTGTGGGGATCTGGGTGGCGGGGTGGGGAGCGTCGGGGAAGGGGAAGGGGGTTCTGCAGAGACCTCGCAGCTGATTGCTTTTAACTTTTTATTGTCCGCATCCTTAGCTATGGACCACCCTGAGTATTTATGACACTCTGTACCGCCTTCTCATCTCTCGCGCTCCACCAGGAGGCCCTGGCAGGGGGTGGGGCACGCCACCCACTCCCTGGGGTCTGGCCGGGTGGGTGGGGCTTAGCACAGCGGGCGGGGCCTGATGAAAGGCACTGGGCGCCGGGGCGGGGCTTTCTCTGTGGGGTTTAGGCCAGGCCGGGGCTTATGGGGCCCCGCCCCGCCCCTCCAGAGCCGCGGAGACTCGCGGCCAGGCTAGCGGTCCTGTGCCGGTGGCAGTGGCTGCTCCCGGGGTGGGTGAGGCTGGGCCAGGACGCGGCTCCGCGTGGCTGAGGGCGTGGGGACGCGGCGTGGCGGGCCGGGGCCAGCCTCCCCGCTGCGGCCCACTGCCCCTGCCTGCCTCGCCAGCGGTCAGCGGCCAAGACGTGGCGTTACGAAACCTTGGCTGAGGACCCCCGTGAGCGAGCCCACCTCCCTGCACCTCACAGTTTGTCCCACCGGCAGACTTGACGGGGAGGAAGGGGTGAGAGGAACCAGCACGCGCGCGGGGCAGACAGGGATTGTGCGCTCTTGGACCCGGCTCAGAACCCAGGTGTCCCGGCAGTGGACGGGATGCTTAGGGACTAAAGGCTCTGGGTTGAAACCCAGAGTTCGGAGGACCGCAGTTGCTTCACGGTCAGGGCTAAATTGGGAGAGGGGAAGCCTCCATTCCTACAGCTGCTGGAGGCATTAAGGGTAAACTGCTTCCAGCAAGGGGACTCTCTTCTCCGCACGTGTGAACCGGGCACAGAGGACAGACGCTTCCTCCCGGTCACCAGCTCAGAGCATGGGGCCGTTGTGCGTGGCCTCCAGCCTGCAGCTGAGCCAGACGCAGGGGCTGACCACACCCCAAGGTCTGCAGGGCAGGCTGCAGTGCCCCCGGGGTGGGGGAGGGGTGGGCAAGGGCACAGCTCAGCTCGGGGCGCCTCTAGTGGGTGCACACAGATGGCTGTACTGCAGAGTGGGGCAGCCAGTGGGCTTGGTGAGGGGAAATTACAACCACTGCCTTTGGAGTGAGCTCCTCTGGGGCGGACTGAATACCGGCTCCCTCTCATTTCTCTGCTGGAGGAACTTCCCAGGTGCTCAACGGCTGACCCACTTTTACAGAGAAGGAGACCGAGGGTCAGAGAGGCCAAGTCGGACTTCCCTGGCGGTCCAGTGGTTAAGACTCCACACTTGCAATGCAGGGGTTGCGGGTTCGATCCCTGGTCAGGGAACTAAGATCCCACATGCCGCGCGGCACATCCAAAATGAAAAAACACAGAGAGGCCAAGTCATTCCCCCTTCTAACTTTTTATTCTTGGCCAGGAAAATCCGACTTTTATTTCTTAAATATTGTGAAGGAAAGGGGGACAGCTCCCTAATGGGGGAAGGCCATTGAGCAGAGCTCATCAGAAAGGATGCTGAGGAAGCACCACCAGCTGAAGTAGGGGTCCTCCTGCAGTTGCTTTTGCATCAGACCCCCACCCCCCCACCCCAGTGCTGCCTACCACCCTCCTGAACCTACGGTGCCTTCAGGGCCCAGCTCGGGTGGCCTCTGAGAGAAGCAGCTGGGAACCCACCCCCCAACAACTCCACATAGTCGTGCATCTCATGGGGAGCATACCAGACCCTGGGTGCCCTGTCTGCCAGACCTGGACTCCTGTTGTACCCAGCTGCCTTTCACTCTGGTCCTGATGCAGAGTGGTTACCAGGCAACTGGAGGAAGGAGGAAAAATTGGTGGGTTTTTTTTTTTTTAAGGATGCCTTGCAAGCCTCTGGCCTGACTTTCAGGGACTTGGTTTCTAGACTGGCCCTGTGGGACCCATTTCACTGTGTTCCCGATGTGGATGGCCCTGCTGCCTCCTGAAAGGCCGGCCTTGAAGGGCTTCCCTCCCCAGACTTACCAGCTGCCTCTGGGTTCCAGGGGACCTGGGTGGGGAACTTGGGCTACCAGCACTGGTCGTGGCCTTGGCCTCGGCCCTTGTGCTTCTCCTGCTCCTACTGGACACGTGGGGGCTGAGCCAGCTGGGGCCGGGGCAGGGGCAAGGGTGACATAGGGAGCGAGGGTGGTGAGCCCTGAGGAGAGGGTCCCATAGGGTTGTGAGTCCCTCTTTGAAGCTACTGAGCTCCACTCACAGCCTCCACACAGGTATTCTGGGCACCTCTTACATACCAGCCACGTGCTAAGTCCTGGGGTGACCGCAGTGAGCAAGGAGATGTGTCCCAGGCATGGAAGTTGACGGTGATGTCACTGATCCTCACCAGACACCTGTTTGGGGCCATTTGTTATCTCGTTCATTCAACAGACATGTAGCGCGTGCCTGCTGTATGCCAGGCACTGGGCTGGGTACCAGGGTAAGCAGTGCAGAACAGACAGGTAGCAAATAGCGAAGCAAGGTGTGACAGGGAGACTCTGGGGATGGGTTGGGCTCCTCTAAAGAGAGTGACTTGAGGTGACAGCAAACCCTATGGGATTAATATTTATCCCCACTTGACAGGGAAAGAAACAATCAGCTGAGGTCCAGAGAGGTTAAGTTACCTGACCAAGTAAGCAGGGGGTCAGATTCCAAGTCCAGGTCTGACTCCATTCCACATATACTGCTTGGGTGCTGTATTAAGTTTGTCTTTTTTTTTTTTTCAATGATGTATTTTATTTAACCCTATCCAAGATAGTATCATTTTAACATATAATCAAATCAAAATGATTTATGAGATATTTTCCCTTTTAAGTCTTCAAAACATGGCTTACTGTACATTTCCAGTACATTTCAAGTGCTAAATAGCCACATGTGGCTGGTGTCTATATTACTGGAGAATGCATTTCCAGCCACAGGTAACAGTCAATTCGAAATTTTACATTGTTTCTTTTTCCTTTTATTTATTTTTCTGTGAAAATTTTTATCAGTAAGGATAATTAACAATACCAAAACAATACAAATCACCTCAAAATATAAATTGGTGAAACAATGGTAATACACACAATGTAACATTATATAGCTATCCAAAAGTTGTCAAAAACTAAGATGGAAAAATGCTCATTAAACATTAACACAGATCATTAACAAATAGGTACAACAGAATCTCATATTTATTTCTTAAAGTCTAAATGCATAAAAATATGAAAATGTTTGCAGTAGTTATTACCACTAAGTGTTAAGATGAATGCTCCGAAATCTTCTTGGTGTTTTCCTGTATTCTCCCAGTTTTTCCTTACAATAAACATGCGTTACTTTTGCAATTAGAAAAAAAGGGAGGGGGAGGTTTGGGAGTAAATTTGACAAATCATTTTTTGCTGTACTGAGTCCCTAGCAAGTTCTCCCCCAAGACTGCCACCCTCAAACCTTAGTAACTCAGCTACTAATTCAAATCGCTATAGAAGTGGTGCTGTTATGAAGACTGATATTTTTGATGAGTTTTTTTCTACTTCAGCGTTAAATTCTTTAGCAGATGACACATTAGACTTACCTCATTTTGATGAGTATCTGTTTGAGAATTGTTGAATGCTTGTTAACTCTTTTTAGTTTAATATTTATTATTACTGTTGGAAAAATTTACTATGTTTTTAGGTAGTGTTTACACACTGGCCTCATCATGAACAAAATGTAAGCTACTGAAGGTTTTACCTTTGGTTATGCCCACAAAGCATGTGATCTGTTTCACAAATTTAAATGATGAAGAATTTGTTCTCCTTGTTGGCTTCATTTTGTGTTTGTAGGAGAATGAGGATTTCAAAATGTTAAAAATGAAAAGTAGTTTATAGTTTCTGGCAGTTTGTACAGTTGGGTACATTAAATTTCTACATTTAAAATTTTAGTTACGTTGGTTCAGGAAAAACACTAGTTGATACAAACCTAAGTCATTGTATATGATACATGAACACGTGACTGTTTTGCTAATGGTTCTGTGGTCTTCCATAAGAGCCTAAGCCTGTCTCTTCTACCAGTAGAGTGGTGTAGAATGTAAGCTTCCCCTCATACAACTTGTCTCCTCTTTCTCTCTTTACAAAGGATGGCAGGAAACTTGTTACTAGAACTTTATATAATGTTAAGTGATCAAAAAAATGATCTGTAAGAGGAAAAAGTAACCTATTTTTGTGTTGATGTGCTTAGAGTTTATGTTATAAGTATCATCTTTCTCCCCCAAGACATTTATTTCTGTAACCAAAGTGGGACACCATCTAACAGTAATATTTTGGGAGAAATAGCCAGTGCATGTAAGGCTTGCATATGTTGGATTCTACTATAAATGAAACATTAATTCATTTAAACCTCAACGTTCCTATGAGCAAGGTACTCTTATCACTTTTAACAGATAAGGAAACAGCACAGAACGAGTAAGTTGTAGAGCTGGGATTGAGTAGAGTGGTTACTACAGTGCTTGAACTTAATATATGTTCTACCTCTAGCTTCATTTCCTTTTATTTTTTATTAAGACATTTTTGTTTAAAGCAGTTTAATTTTCCCAGCAAAATTGAAAGGAAGGTGCAGAGATTTACCATATACCCCCTGCTCCCACACATGCATTGCCTTCCCCATTATCGACATGCCGCATCTCATAGGTATGTTTGTTACCATTAATGAACTGACACATCATTATCATCCAAAGCCCATAGTCTGCATTTGGGTTCACTCCTGCTGTTGTATATTCTATGGGTTTGGACAAATGTATAATGACACGTACCCACCATTATTGTGTCATACAGAGTATTTCACTGCTTGAAAAATCCTCTGTGCTCCCAGCATGTGTTTTTTATTGATGTTTTGACAGCCGGGGCCTTGCTGATCCTGGAAGTACTACCCCTCCCAGGGCTAGCAGATCCCAAAAGATAGTAAATGACTTCCTAATAAGGGCACCTTTCATATGCAAACCAGACAATCCAGAGCCCATACCCTAACCCCCTCGTCTATCAGGCTCTCACACTCAGGGCCACTATCCTCCAGCCCTGATCACCCCAGGGCCAGGTGCCAGACAACTAGGGACAGTCTCTGTACCCCAGAGCCTGCTGGAATTATTCAAACTAGCCAGTCCTAAGCCTGCTTACCCCGCCTCACTCAATCCTTCCCACAGCAATCACAATAAAGCCTCTTGCCCACATCTCCCCCTCGCTCCCTCTGCCTCCTGACTGGCCCTGGTGCTTCCCTGTGTGGCCCTGCACGGCACAGTGTGTGCCCGCTCTTCCTGGGCTCTGTGAGTAACAAAGTGCCTTTTCAGTGGCAATCGTCTCCTGATCTGTTGGCCTCACCATACCTGAATAATTATAAAACCTACAGTTTAAAACAGGTGTCAAGGGGGACTTCCCTGGCGGTCCAGCGGTTAAGACTCTGCGCTTCCAATGCAGGGGGGGTGGGTTCGATCCCTGATTGGGAACTAAGATCCCACATGCTGTGCGGCACAGCCAAAAACTAAAATAAATAAAAATAAATAAAACAGGTGTCAAGTGATATGCAGAGAGTTGGAGACAGAGGGCAGTAACAGATGCATCACTCCCCACATGGGGCTCACAGCTGGTGGGGGAGATGTTCGTGGGATGCTGCAAGGCTACATGATCAGCATTCTAGAGAAACATTCACAGGCAGGCTGTAGGGGTTCAGAGGGCACCCTATCAGGTCTCCAGAGGGAATAACTTGAATGGAGACCTGAAGACAAGCAGGTGTTAGAGGCCAGATGGAGCAGGACACCAGAGAGACCTGCCAAGTTCAGGATGGCTGGGGACCGGAGGTGCGGGGGTTGGATAGTGGAAGATGAGGTGGGAGGGGACAGGCTATTCAGGGCCTCACGTGCTGAGCTAAGAAGGGCCACCTTCATCCAGAGGGCGCTGGGGCGCTGCTGAGGGATTTAGCCAGAGGGAGGGTTGTGGTCAGGCCTGTGTCACAGCTCTGCCAAGGTCACGTGGAAGATGCACTGGAGGGGCATCAGCTCAGGCACAAGAAGACTCAACAGTCACCAGGCTGTCTTCCCAGGAGGGCTGTGGGGAAGCCTCTTTCCCAATGCTTCTCATGCCCTACCTTAGCAAGAAGTAACTCAGGAAATATTTACCGAGGTCTACTATGTGCCAGGTTGGGTAGTTAGAGCAGTGACAAGACAGACTGGTGCCTACTGTCGTGGAGAGTTTTCATTTTTGTTTTTCTAACAAAGGGGTTGCAATAGCATGTGAGGAATGCTAACATGATGCAAAACAGGGACCCAGAAGAGAGAAAAAAAACCAAATAAAGTCAGAAACAAAAGTGGGGACATAACTACTGAGCTTTAGAAATAAATAAAAAAGGATTATAAGAGAATACTATGAACAACTGTACACCAACAAATTAGATAGCCTCAGTGAAACTGGCAAACTGCTAAAGACAAACTACCAAAACGGACTCAAGAAGAAATAGAAAATCTGAAAAGACCTATAACAAGTAAGAAGATTGAGTCAGTAATCAAAAACCTCCCAACAAAGAAAAGTCCAGGACCAGATGGCTTCACTGGTTCATTCTACCAAACATTTAAAGAAGAATTAACACCAATCCTTCTCAAACTCTTCCCAGGAAAAAGAGGAGGGAACATTTCCTAACTCATTCATTCTCTGAGGTCAGCATTACCCTAATACGAAAGCCAGACAAAGTCATCACAAGAAAACTACAGACCAATAACCCTAATGAACATAGATGCAAAAATCCTCAACAAAATACTAGCAAACCAAATCTAGGAGAATATTAAAAGGATTATACACTTGACTAAGTAGATTTATCACAGGAACGCAAGGGTGGTTCAATAAATGAAAATCCATCAATTAATACACCACATTAATAAAATGAAGGAAAAATGATCCTCTCAATTGTTGTAGAAAAAGTATTTGACAAAATCTAACACCCTTTTATGATAAAAAAAAAATTCAACAAACTAGGAATAGAAGGAGATTCGATGCAATCCCTATGAGAATATCAATGACCATTTTGGTTTTTCACAAAAATAGAAAAGCGGATCCTAAAATTCATATGGAATTGCAGGGGACCCTCAATAGCCAAGAAAATGGAAGCCTAGAACCACCAGTGCTACTGACCTGTGGGTCTGGATACTTTTGTGTTATGTTTTGCGTTGTGCTGTCAAGGGCCGCCCTGTGCATTATAGGATATTGAACAGCATCCCTGGCCACCACCCACTAGATGCCGCTAAGCATTGTTTCCTGGTTGTGACAACCCAAAATGCCCCTAGACAAAAGTCCCTGTCTCCCCTGCCCCCTGCTGAGAACAACTGCTCTAGTGAGAAATCGGGGGACCCAAGTGTCACTTCTGTCTCACGTGCCGTGTTGCTGAGTGCGTATGTGTGTTTTAAGTGCCACGCTGTTTGGCCCTGATCCCTCAGCTGTTAATAGTGAATACTGCAACCACAACTGTAAATCTGCCTGCTGCGTGTCAAGTCCTGTGCTGATGAATTCTATATCCACTGCCAGGTCCTGTACTGATGAATTTTATGTACAACCCATTTTGTGTCTGTCATCTCTGTGACAAGAGCATTTTCCCAAGGTTCTGTCCCTGATCCTTTTTTGGGAGGGCTGAGGCTGCACAAACCCTGCTTTGGTATTTTAGCTGTTGATGAAAGAGTTTGAGATGCCTCATAGACTATATGTCTGTTTGGCTGTGAACTTCTGCCAACTCAAGACGTATGGCTATAAAAATGAGATGTTTTCTCCTAGGGAGGAGGGGAAAAGAATTGGTCCAGGACATGTTGGAGAATGTGGGAAGCCTTTCAAAGTCAACTACGTGAAGCAAGGATTAGGGCTTTTTGGTCTTTACGTGCATAACTTTTTTTTTTTTTAATTTGGGCAGAAAAAGTGATTATTTTGTCTGTTTCTCCATCTCAGTGTTCTAAGCCTGAGAAGGTCTGGTCCACCCAAGCCCTGACTCCTGGTATTCTCTTACAGTCACGGAGGGCCGAAGTCCTAAAATCAAGGTGTCGGCAGGGCTGGTTCCTTCTGGAGGCTCTAGGGGAGAATGGGCTTCCTTGCCTTTTCCAGTTTCCAGCAGCCGCCTGCAAGCCTTGGCTCCTGGCCGCTTCCTCCATCTTCAAAGCCAGCAGTATAGCATCTTCAAATCTCTCTCTGACCTCTGCTTCTGTTATCACATCTCCTTCTCAGACCCAGACCCTCCTGCCTCCCTGTCATAAGGACCACCATGATTGACGCTGGGGCCGCTGGATAATCCAGGATCATCTCCCATCTCCAGGCGTGATTAACTTAATCACACCTGCAAAGTCCCTTTTGCTGTGTAAGGTCACATATTCCCAGGTTCTGGGGGTCAGGACGCAGACATCTTGCGGGAAGGGCATTATTTAGCCTACCACAGCACCCATGGGGGTCAACCTCCTAAGGGGGGTGGGGAACACTCCTGGGGGCAAGTGATGTGTAGACTCAGTTCTGGAAGATGGCAGGTAGGGAGGGGGATGGGGGCAGAGAGTTCCAGGTAGAGGGAACAGGGCACATAAAACGGGAGGCTCCCTGAGTACCTGACCTGGATGTGACCTGAGGGCCCTTAACATCAGCACAGGAGCCTGGTCGAGGGCACAGCTGCCCAAGTCTGGAGAGAGATTTGGTTGTCACAGTTGGGGTGCGGAGGTGGGGGGCCAGAGAGGCTGCTACACATCCTGCAATGCATGGGGTTCTGTCTCCACCAGGAAGAATCCTCTGGCCCTAACATCAGCGGGAAGCCCCACTGCGGCCACTTTCTGGCCCTGTCTCTCAGAACCCAGAGGGGCTTCTCCCCTTCTCTCCGCATGGAGGGTTTCTGCTCAGCAACCTGTGGCCTGTCTACCCCTACCCCACCTTTCTGGGGAAAAGCTGTTTCTACTTCCTCCTGACCCTTGGCCCGCCCCAGAACGGAAGCCTGTGTGTGGGCTGAAGGCTCCTACCTCTGGAATGTGAGGCCCTGGGAGGGAGACAGAGCTGAGGAGCAGTGCTTTCTCCCTGCCCCCCGCTCCACATCCCCACCCCAGGCCTGACCTACTCTGACCTCTGGGTCTCTGCAGCACCGGGAAGGGAAGGGAGTCAGACGGTGTGCTAAGGACACTGCATCCGTCATTGGACGGGGAACAATCTAGTTCACCCAAGGGACACTAGACAGCAGGTGACAGGGCTCGTGACAGGAGGAGGGGTGAGTTGGGGCGGGGGTTCCCCCCTCCAGCTCCTTGTTGCCGCCACCCTACAGGGCTCAGGTGGGTGACGTCCCTCAAATACGGGCCCCTTGAGTCCGACGGGTCTTCCTTGGGTCTGGGCAGGAGTGGGTGCCCATCTCACCCGCTGAGGAGGGGAGCCCTGATGGGGTGGGGGGGACAGAGCGGGGTGGGCTCTGCCGCGACATGGTGAAACCGGGCTGGTGTCTTACTGCCGTTGGCCCTTGAGAGCAAGTTGGCTTCTGCTTCAGCAGACCTTTGACACCTACTGGGTGCCAGGCTCCGTGCTGGCCGCTGGGGGTGATAAGGCCAGCAGTTCCCTCAAAGAGCCCGCAGAGGCTGGGGAGGGCGGGGCTCTCACTCTGCTGACCGCTGAACCGAGAGCCAAACCCTGTGACGGCGCCCCATCTCCCAAGGTGGCGTGGGAGCAGAGTGACTGCATTTCTGGGGGAAGGGACGAGGGGGTGGGAAGAAGGGGCGGGGTGGGAGGAAGGAGGGCTGCAGTGATCTGAGTAGAGAAAGCCCCGGCTAGAGAAAGCCCCTGCGCAACTGCGCAGTGGTCCTGGGAAAAGGGGGAGGCGAGCATGTATTCAGTGGGACTTCCCTGGGGTGAGCCCAGGAAAACCCCTGCTCCTGGAGGGGAGGGCTGGTCTGGGGTGACGGCCCACCTCTCCCACCACCACTGGCTCCTGCCCCTGCTGTGGCCAGCCTCTGGGCATTTCCACGTGGCCCCTGGCTGTGTCAGAGCCCCTGAGGTATGGCTCTCCGTCCACCCACTGGAGCCCCAGGGCTGCTCCATCCACCAGAGAATGCGGTACCCAAACCCCAGAATCCCCTTGACCTATGGAAGACTGGGCGGTGCCTGTGTGTGACGCGGGCCACCTGAGCTTCCCCGCCCACACCCAGTGGGCTGTGGCAGAATTACATGCTCCCCCAGTGTTATGAGCTGGATTGTGTCCCCCTCCCCCAAATTCATATGTTGAAGCTTTAGCCCCCAGGACGTCAGACTATGACTGTCTTTGCATTTAGGGCCTTTAAAGAGGTCTTGGAGTTAAAAATGAGGACAGGGGGCTTCCCTGGTGGCGCAGTGGTTGAGAGTCCGCCTGCCGATGCAGGGGACACGGGTTCGAGCCCTGGTCTGGGAGGATCCCACATGCCGCGGAGCGGCTGGGCCCGTGAGCCACAATTACTGAGCCTGCGCATCTGGAGCCTGTGCTCCGCAACAAGAGAGGCCACGATGGTGGGAGGCCCGCGCACCGCGATGAGGAGTGGCCCCCGCTTGCCGCAACTGGGGAGGGCCCTCGCACAGAAACGAAGACCCAACACAGCCATAAATAAATAAATAAATATTAAAAAAAAAAAAAAAAATGAGGACAGGGTGGGCCCTAATCCAATATGACTGGTGTCTTTATAAAATGGGGAAATTAGGACACAGACAGACGCACAGAGGGAAGACCACGTGAGGACACAGGGAGAAGACGGCCGTCTGCAAGCCAAGGAGAAAGGCTTCAGAATGAAACCAACCTTGACCCTGGACTTCTCGCCTCCAGAACTGTGAAGAAATGTGTTTCTGTTGCTTAAGCCCCCAGCCTGTGCTTTCTTTTGGCAGCCCTAGTGACCTCACACACCCAGGATGCACCTGAGTAAGGCAGCAGCCCACTGGGTGCCTAGGGATGTGTGTGGGGGAACGAAGATGAAGATGGACCCTCTCTCCATGGCCTCGGTTTCCTCCTTCTCCCGTGTGAACCTGAAGCCATCACTTTAACTGCACCACTGAGGATGCCCGCTTCCCTCCACCCTCGAGCATCTTAAGTCGCTGGACCCTGGCTGGGTGGAGGGGTGGAAATAACACCCCACAGACGCTACCACGAACCCAAGACCCTCCACCCCAGCTGGGTTCTCCTTCCCCAGAGTGGTCCATGAAAACCATCGCCCCGGCCCCTCCCCTCTCCCCAGCTCCCACGCCCACCCCCGAGTTACCTGCGTCCTGCTCAGTCCTTCCTCCTGCCCACCCAAGAGTACCCAACTCACAGGCTTATGGTGAGGATTAAACTGCGCCCCCACAGTGCTCAGCCCACGCCTGAGAGGCACTCTTACTCCACGTGGTCGCGGGGCTCCTGCCCATCATTTCTAGAGGATGCGCAATTCCCCAAGCCAGCTGCGTCGCTGGGCGTCTAGATCACTGCCAACCTTTTACTCATTGAAAGGAGTTCCGGGCTTCCCTGGTGGCGCAGTGGTTGAGAATCTGCCTGCTAATGCAGGGGACACGGGTTCGAGCCCTGGTCTGGGAAGATCCCACATGCCACGGAGCAGCTGGGCCCGTGAGCCACAATTGCTGAGCCTGCGCGTCTGGAGCCTGTGCCCCGTGACGGGAGGGGCCGCGATAGAGAAAGGCCCGCGCACCGCGATGAAGAGCGGTCCCCGCACCGCGATGAAGAGTGGCCCCCGCTTGCCGCAACTGGAGAAAGCCCTCGCACGAACCGAAGACCCAACACAGCCAAAAATAAATAAATAAATAAATAAATAAATAAGAAAATCCTTAAAAAAAAAAAAAAAATAGGTTGATGCCTACAAAAAAAAAAAAAAAAAAAAAAAGGAGTTCCCCGGTAGCCTAGTGGTTAGGACTCTGGGCTTTCACTGCCGTGGCCTGGGTTCAATCCCTACTCATTAAAGGCTGTAAGAATAGCCCTTCCACTGGGGGCTCAGGACACTTTTCAGTGGTTTAACCAAAGGGTGAGACTATGACCCCCGTAAGATGCTGGGTAAGTATCTTCCAAAGGGTTTGGAATTTTCTGATTATCACGGCCACCACCCTGAGGAAAGCCAGTGTCCGGGGGTCCCGGCAGCCCTGGAATGATCTTCTTAACCAGCCCGCACCCGAGGGCCACTCTGAGGTTTGTTGACTCTCTCCCCCCCGTGAAACGTCTGTTTCTGATCTTTGCTCCTTGGGTTCTTATCAATTTGCGTGAGCTTTTAATAGCTGATAACACACCTGGCTTTTCCTTTGGCGCAACTTACTCGTAACTATGCACGATCAGAGGTTAGCACGCGTGGAGCACTCCGAGACATGCCACCGGCTGTGCTTTTGGACCTTTCGTCTGGGGAGCTGGGTGGTTTGAGGGTTTCCTGCTACATGGAATGTGGGAGTTGCCAGGGTGGGGCAGAGGCCCGTAATGGGAACACCCACCCCTGGTTGCACTTGCCCCATCATATCAGGACAGGTGGGAGGCACCCTGGCAAATCCACGGGCCCCTGGCCTGCTTCCCATGGGAGGCTGGACGAGGAACAGGGCTGGAGAATGGTCACAGCCAGTTGAGCCAACAACTGAGAGGCACGCAGCCTCCATCTCATTTACAAAGAAAAGCTTTGGGAAAACAGCCTGGCAGTTCCTCAAAAAGTTAAAGTTATTTTGTCATCCAGCCACTCCACTCCTAGGTATCCACCCAAGAGAAATGAAAACATATGTTCATACAAACACTCGTCCAGAAACGTTCACAGCAGCATGATTCACTAAAGCCAAAAGGTGGAAACAGCCCAGAAAACGTCCATTGATGGATGAATGGATCAACAAAATGTGGTCCATCCACACAGTGGAATACTACACAGTCCTAAAAATGAATGAGGTACTAAATCACACTACAGCACAGACGAACTTTGAAGACATGATGCTCAGGGAAAGAAGCCAGGCACAATAGGCCACATATTGTATGATTCCATTTACATGAAGTGATCAGAACAGGCAAATCCATGGAGTCAGAAAGTAGATTAATGGTTGCCAGGGGCTAGGGGAAGGGCTGCTAATGGGCATGGGGTTCCTTCTTGGAGTGATGAAAATGTGCTGGGATGAGATAGTGTGAATATACTAGAAACCACTGAATTTCTGCTTAATTTTTTTTTTTTTTTTTTAAGAAGCACTGCAAAAAGCCCAGCAGAGACATGTAAAACATTTAGAGACAGAGCAAGAAGGAGAACCTGTATGGCATGAAAAAGAACAGTTGGATTTTTTTTAAAAACCCAGAAATCTTAAAAATGGAAAAAAAAAAAAAAAGTGACACTGCGGTTACTACCTGGTCACTGGCAGAAATGAGGGTGACGTAATGGTGGAAGTGAAAGTGATCATCGTCAATAACACAGTGACCCTCAGAATCAAAGCTGTTGGGCCTGTTCTAACCTTTGACCCAGTGGGAGATAAAATGCCACTGCTGTTCTTGCCGGAAGGTCACCCAAGTGGAAGGGGCATGGGTCAGATCCAGAAAGGTAATTCTGGAAACCAACACTTGCCACGCTCACTCAGGCCAGTGACCCATGTGATCTCATGCTGGGGCATTTGGGGACCTCGCTTCTCAGATGAGTTGGGGAGCCCTTCCTGCTCTCCCGGGCACTAAGCACAGAATTTCCTTTATGGGCCTGCGCCACAACGGTTGTCCTAGGCATCATCTGCTCTGCTTGGGGCCTGCTCTACGTGTGTCCCTGGTGCCCCCTGTTTTTTTACCAATAAGCACACAGAGGCTCGGGGAGGTTATCAGCACAGCAGTTCCTGGACGAAAGCCCTGTTTTTCTGTGCCCGCTCCAGGGCCAGGCTCTTCGGATGAGAAATGTGTACAAGTAGGAAGCACGGGGGACCCACACCCGGAAGGAGCCAGCGCCCACGGCTACCCACTCTTCCAACACTGAAGTAATCAGGGCCGTGAGCTCCAAAGGGTTGCCCACCCAAAAATAAACTCAACCGTCCAGGGAAAAGTCAATACAGCTTTCTGGTTTTCTAAATAACTCACCTATTCAGCACTTGCGATGGAATCAGGTTGAAGTTGGGCCCCAAAGAGCTCAAGTGCCGGAAGGTTCTTTGGGCTCGACCAGGCTGCCCGGCTTCTGTCCTCAGGATGGGTGCTCTGCTTCAATGCCTCGGCTCTGTTTGGGGGCTGACCAGTGAACGGCACCCCTGACACTTAAACCTATTGTTTTTGGCCGTGCTGCGCAGCCTGCAGGATCTCAGCTCCCCCACCAGGGATTGAAACTGTGCCCCCTGCGGTAGAAGCGCTGCATCCTAACCACTGGACCGCCAGGAAGTTCCCTAAACCCATTTCTTACGTCCCCAAGATACCTCCCCACACACATTCGGAGCCCTGTAAGTGGTCCAGATGTCATGGCTTCCCCATCGCTGTGCCTGATGACTCGGGCCACCACCTTCTCCACACGTGACTGTCACTAAGTCCCAGAGATCCCACCTCTAAGACATCTGGAATCCTCCTCCTCTCCATATCCCGCCCCATGCCTGCTTCGACAGCTCTCCCGAGGGGTCTTCTTGACAGACTTCCTCTTTTGAAGAGTGCACACCCCGCTTGCCTCTGGGTCCCTTCCTTCTAACAGATAAGCAAAGAATCATGTTAAGTGTCTCATTTAAAATTCTCTTTGGCTGAAAGACAAATTCTTTTAGGTGCCCACTGCCTATGGCAGGAATATCAGGGTCCTGTGGCTGCTACAGTAAATGACCACAAGCTTGGTGGCTTAAAACAAGACACATTTATTATCTTACAGTCCTGGAGGTCAGAAGTCCAAAGTTAGTCTTACCGGGCTAAAATCAAGGTACTGGCGGGTCTGCGGTCCTTCTGGAGGTGCTAGGAGAGAATCTGTTTCCCTGCCTTTTCTGGCCTCTAGAGGCTGTCTGCATTCCTTGGCTCATGGCCACTTCCTCCATCTTCAAAGATGTCAATGGCATCACTGCTTATAGTACTGTTGCATCTCCTTCTCTGCCCCTCCTGCCTCCCTCTGATAAGGACCCTTGTGATGACACTGGTCTCATACAGATAATCCAGGGTCACCTGCCCATCTCCAGATCCTTAATCCCATCTGCAAAGTCCCTCTTGCCAGGTCAGGGAACATCTTCACAGGTCCAGGAGACCAGGACATGGACCGCTTGTGGGGCGGTTATTCTGCCCACCACAGCAAGACCAACCTACTTTTTCTGAAAGGGCCCCAGGGTAAATATTTTAGGCTTTGTGGGCCATCTGATCTCTGTTGCCAAGATTGGCTACACAATTTATAGAGCCTGGTGCAAGATAGAAGCATGGGGCTCCTCATTCATAGATTAAGAATTTCAGAACACCGACAGTAGAAGTGCAGGGCCCTGTGTCACTGCATCGTTTATGTGGCCAGAAAGTGGGCCCTGCCTGATCAAGTCCACCTCTGCTCCTGTGGCCTGATAGCAGCCACCAGCAACGCGTGGACGACAGGTGCAGCCGTGTTACCATCAAACTTGATGGATGCTGAAACTGCACTTCATGTAATTTTCCCATGTCACAAAATGTTATTCTTCTTTTGGTTTTTTCCAGCCATTTAAAAATGTAGGGACTTCCCGGGTGGCACAGTGGTTAAGAATCTGCCTGCCAATGCAGGGGACACGGGTCTGATCCCTGGTCAGGGAAGATCCCACATGCTGCAGAGCAACTAAGCCCGTGCACCACAACTACTGAGCCTGTGGTCTAGAGCCTGCGAGCCACAACTACTGAAGCCCGCACGCCTAGAGCCCATGCTCTGCAACAAGAGAAGCCACCGCAATGAGAAACACGCCCACCACAACAAAGAGTAGCCCCTGGTCTCCGCATCTAGAGAAAGCCTGGGTGCGGCAACAAAGACCCAACACAGCCAAAAATAAATAAATAAACAAATTTATTAAAAAAGTAATAATTAAAAAAAATGTAAAAATCGTTTGTAGCTCACAGGCTGTACAAAAAAAAAGGCGTGGGTGGAATCGGGCTGTAGTCTGCCGGCTCCTGGTCTGATGGATAAAATCCCACCTTCCATGCCTGACTCTCTAGGGCCCTTTGCAGCTGGAGACAGACACCTCTCCAGTCCCATCTCACCGTCCTCCTTCCTCATAACCTGCACTTGGCGTGTCCCACCGCTCCCTGCTCCCGAACCACGCTCGGGAACAAAAGCTGTGCCTCTTCTCTGGCTGGTCCCTCTATCTGGAAGCCCCACTTCCCACATCCTCTGGCTGGTAGACCCTTGCTCCTGCTGTCCTCTGGCCCAGACTCTGCCCTCATGAGAGGTGGTGCTCTGTGCCTGGCCCTCGTCACACTAACTGGGTTTATGTGTCTACATGTCCTCTTCTCCCTTGCAGCAGTGATGTGCTCAAGAGCAGGAACCCAAGCTGAGTCATCTTTCTGTCTCCTGATCTCACGGACCCTCAGAGCATGTGCTTAGAGAGATAACAAGGATAACCTGGGGACTTCCTTGGAAGTCCGGTGGTTAGGACTCGGCACTCAGTGCTTTTACTGCCAAGGGCCGGAATTCGTTCCCTGGTTGGGGAACTAGGATCCCACAAGCTGCGCAGCGTGGCAAAAGAAAAAAAAAAAAAAAAAAAAAAGATTGATTAAACTAATAAATGGGGGGAAGAAGAGCTAAGTCATGCAGAAGAATTCCATATAACTTAAGTAGATAGCCACCCTTGAGGAGGGGAACAGACATCTCCACTCTCCGTGTGGGCTGCACATAGTGACTACCTTCCAAAGGAAAGGGGGGAAAAGTGACTTTATAGTGGAGAAACCTGACAAATACTAACTCTGCCAGGTGATGAAAGCCAATATCAACATGCATAAATAAAGTTGATAGTATGTATCCTTGATATGATGTAAGAAGGATGGCACTTTACCTCTTTGGTCTTCCTCCCCCAAACCCATCATCCCAGTATTACCATGAGAAAAATACCAGACAAATGCCAATAGAGGGACATCCTACCAAATATTTGACCAGCCCTTCTCAGAACCATCAAGACCATCAAAAACAAGCAAAGTTGGAGAACCTGCCAAAGCCAAGAGGAGCTTAAAGAGACAGGACAACTAAGAGAACAGATTTGGGGACTTCCCTGGTGGTCCAGCAGTTAAGACTCCGCACTCCCAATGCAGGCGGTCCGGGTTCAATCCCTGGTCAGGGAACTAGATCCCGCATGCTGCAAGCTGCAACGAAGATCCCACGTGCCGCAACTCAGACCCAGTGCAGCCAGAAAAATAAATATTTTTTTTTTAAAAAAAGGGATTTTTTTTTTTTTTTGGCCGCACCATGCGGTATGTGGGGTTTTAGTTCCCCGACCAGGGATCAAACCCATGCCCCCTGCAGTGGAAGCCCGGATTCTTAACCACTGGACCTCCAGGGAAGTCCCAAGAATAGATCTTAAAAAGTTCTCATCACAAGGGAAAAAAAAATTGTAACTATGTGTGGTGATGGAGGTTAATCATTAACCAAACTTATTGTGATCATTTTGCAATATATACATGTATCAAATCATTATGTTGTATACATAAAACTAATGCAGTGTTGTATGTCAATTATATCTCTTTTTAGAGAGAGAAGACAACTAAATGTAATGTGGTATCCTAGATGAGATTCTGGAAGAGAAAAAGGACATTAGGTTAAAAACAAAGGAAATCTAAACAAACATGAACTGTGGTTGACAATAATGTATTGATATTGGTTCATTAAGTGTAACAAATGTATCATACTAATGAAAGATGTTACAAATAGGGGAAACTGGGTATGGGGAAAATGGCAACCCTGTATCTTCTATGCAATATTTCTGCAAATCTGAAATTCTTCTAAGAAATAAAGTCTATTAATGATAGCAAGGATAAAGCACAGATGAATGAATGAAAGACTACATTATTCATCATGGTGACAGTGACTATAGCTCCCCTCTCACAGAGCTATTGTAAGGACTCCATAGAACCGACATAAAGCATTTAGCACACAGTACAAGCTCAACTCAGAGCACTGGACTCGTCGACATTCTACTAAATCTATGCCATCCACTCTGGGAGCCACGAGCTCTAGGTGACCAAATTTAAATTAAGTAAAAGTTAAGTACATTAAAAACTCAGTTCTTCAGTGCCACCAGCCACATGTCAAGGGCCCAAAAGCCACATGGAGCTAGTGGCTATTAAATTAGGCAGTGCTGATAAAACAAAACAAAACAAAAAACAAAAAAACAAAAAAACATGCCCATGATCACAGAGAGTTCTATTGGACAAACACTGCACAAAACAATAAATGGCATAATTACTGGTTCAGTGTTCTTGACTCCTTGGGGTCCTTCTGCAAATCCTATCTTCTCAACCTTCCTGACAGCCCTCTTTCAAAGTGCAACCTCCATGCCCCCCACCCTTGCCCTATGTCCAATTTACTTTTCAGTCTTACCACTTTTCACCACTTGGTGTGGAATCCACTTGATTTCTTTCCTGCCTCCCCATCTAGCTCTGCATGGTCCGATGCGGTAGCCGCTATCAGTTGTGGCTGCTGAGCCCTTGAAACGTAGCCAGTCTAACTTCAGATGGGCTGTGAGTGTAAAAGACATACCAGATTTCAAAGGCATGAAAACAAAAGAGAATGTAAAAAGATCTCATACCTTTTTATATTGGTTACACGCTGAAATAACATTTTGGACATAAATTGGGTTAAATAAAACACATGATTAAAATTAACATCACCTGTTTCTCTCTCTCTTTTTTTTTTTTTTCCTTTAGTATGGCTACGAGAAATTTTAAATTATGCATGTGGGTAACATTTGTGGTTCGCTTACATTTGTCATGACAGCGCCAGTCTAGAATGTCAGCCAAACAGAGGCAGGTATTTTTGTCTGTTCACTGTCCATACAGTGACTAGCACATAGTAGGCGCTCAATTAAATTTTAATGAATGGATGTTAGGCAGAGCCTCTGGAAACCCGCTAGCTCTAATAATCAACACTGATGGAACACTGATCACGTCCCAGGCCCCACCTCCTCACTACACCTGATAAGGAAACTGAGGCCTGGCGAAGTGACGTCAGCCCATGCTCAACGACACGTAGTGCAGAAACGTCGGGGCCGGGATTCGAACCCGGGTCCTGTCCCCACAGCCCTGGCGCGCTTACCATTCCTACCTCTCAGGGTGGTGACGGCGGCCGCGGCGGCGGCGAGACAGACAGGCGCGAGACCCACAGCATGCCCTCGACAAGGGGCATGGCTCTTCGGCCATCGCCTTCCATCGGCCTCCGTGGGCCAGGCCCCAGCCTGCCCCCTCCGCGGCCATCGATGGCCACCCGCGTCTCTGTCCGCAGCCGAGCCCTTCGCAGGCGGCGCCAGACGGAAGTCCCGCCCCCGCCGCGCGCCCCGGGTCGCCGCGACAGCAACGCGGGCCAATGAGGAGCACGCCGTGGCGGACGCCGGCCAATGGGCGCGCGCGCCGGGGGGGCGTGTCCGGGCCGTGGGCCGGAGCGGGTCGTGCGCGCTGAGGAGGAGCCGCCGCTGCCGTCGCCGTCGCCGCCGCTGCCGCCACCGCTACCGAGGCCGAGCGGAGCCGTTAGCGCCGCGTCGCCGCCGCCCGCCCGCCCCGGAGCAGACCCGGGCCCGCCCGCCCGCTTCCAGGTGAGGCGGAGGCCTTTGGCGGCGCCCGACGGAGTAGGCCGCGGCAGGCCTGAGCTTGCCTGGCCGGGCCGCGGGCGCTCGCGGGCCTGCACCGGTCGAGGCCCAGGCCGCGCTGGGCCGGGAGGGGACGCGCGCGGGCCTCGGCGAGCGGGCTGGGGCCGGCCGGTGTGGGCGCCGGCGACAGGCCCCGGGCCGGATTCCTCCCCCGCCGTGAGGGCCGGGATAGGGGGGCATGGCGTGGGCACGCGCCTGGCGGCCGGGTTCTGAGGCCGGGTCCGAGTAGCCTTGCAGGCCGGGTATCCGGGGGCGGGAGAGCGAAGCCAGAGGCGAGGGAGTGGGGTGGGCGTCTTCCGCGCGCAGAGGTCACGGCCCACGGGCTCGCTCCCCCGGGAAATTCTATACATTCTTTTGTGGTCGTTGTCAGAGGACCGCGGCCGATCTGAGGTCCTCCTAGAAGTGTGCAAACCCTTCAGTATGTATGAGAGTCCTAGAAAAAAAAAATATTTTTTGAACGCCATCTCTAACAAACAATTTTTGGGGCGTGGGATGTTTGGATTTGCAAAGTGTGTGCGTGTGTGTGTGTGTGTGTGTGTGTGTTGAAAACACAAACTGCACGCAATTGAACAATGGGGGATGGATGCTCTTCCTTTTCCGGCGTCCTTTGCTGCTAGGCTTATTAAAATGGGTTCTAATACCTACCGTGTGTAGGGCAGGTGGGGAAGGACTTGTGCAGGTGCTGTCCCTGGAGGAATAGAGCACACACTCCCCCTTACTGAAAGTATTCATGGGGGATCCGGATAGCCAATGCTCCAGAAGTGGGACGATGGGGAGGAGGATTCACTAGAGAAGGGTTTCTCCGCCTTGGCACTACTGACATTTTGGGTCTGATCATTCTTGGTTTGGGGTGGGGGGAGCTGTCCTGTGTATTGTAGGATGTTGGGTATCATCCCTGGCCTCTACCCGCTAGACGCCAGCAGCGTCCTCATCCCCCAGTTGTGAAGATCAAAAATATCTGCAGACATTGCCCAAAGTATCACACACATACACACTCACACGTGTGAGAACCACCACTGGACTAAATGATCTTGCACTAAAAGGTCCCCAGCCCCATCTCTGATGCCTTGGAATCCAGTGCTCCCGAAACGTTGAACAAACTCGACTGTGGGAGCCTTAGTTTTCTTATCTGTAAAATGGGATGGATGAGAATATTGCCGTGCAGATTTAAGGGTGTGGGAAGCCCCTTGCATTGTGCGTGACCTGTGCTTGGTAGACACTGAATTTATAATGTTATAAGTAGTCGACAGTAATATTTAGTGGGGATTTACTGTGTGCTCTCTACTCACAGATGTTTATCTCCAGCCCTTGAGGTAGGTGCTGTGTGTTGTAATTTCCATTTTAGGAACAAAGAAACTGAGGTTTCGATGGGTCACTTAATGAGACCACTCTCACACAGGAAAGTGGCTGATGGCAGGATTTGAACTCAGGCCCTCTGACTCAGAGTCCTTACTCTTAACTACTGGGCTTTACTGTTCTTATAATCCCAGGGTCTGGGGGACCCCGAGAGACATTCCATTCAATTGTCATTGAGCACTTTCAGTGTGCAAACCTCTGTGCTGGGATCTGTTATAAAATTATGCGACTTCAAGGCCCATGAAGAAGCCAAGATATAAGAACATCTCAAAATGTGGAAATAAATCACGTTTATGTGGAAGCACTTGGTTTTGAGGAGGCGGAGTTTCAGGTTGGATGTGTTCAATCTGAGATCATGGGGCAGCAAGTGGAAAATGAGAGGAGAATTATGAAAATACCATCTTCCTAATGCCTTGCTTTTGCCTCTCTCACTCCCGCCTCCCATCTCTATTCCACACTCCAGCAAGAGCTGTCTTTTTTAAATGCAGATCTGATGATGTTACTCCCAATTAAGAGTCTTTGGGTGGAAAAAATTAATTTTTTAACCTTTTTAGGTGGCTTAAAAGCTAAAGTTTGGGATCCCAGGTCTTGCACTTTCTAACGCTCCCCTCCTTTCTGAGTTCACCTGCACATAGGCCCTAAACTCTGACACCCTCTGCCTGTTGCCCCCACTGCTTGGAATGCCGTTTTCCTCCACCTAGAGATCTCTTTCTCATGCTGTGTGGCCCAGGTCAGAGCTCACTCACCATTTGAAGCCTCCCCTGACTGCCACTCTTTCTCTACCCACGCTGGAGTCAACTGTTACCTCGCCTGTGTCCCCATCTCATTCAATGGAATCAAATTAAATGCTGAATGGTGAAAGAAGTGCAGTTACCTCCTTTCACCCGTAGGTGGCAGTAGTGAAGCAGCGAGGCCGACCTGAGATTTTGGGTCAGGGGAAGACCAGAGGAAACCAGCCTAGGGAAGGGAAGTTAGACTTGCTTCCCGCCTTTAACCAACTCTCTCCGCTCAGCTACTGTGTCCCAGGTCCTGTGCTAGGCTCTGGGGAGGCGCTGGTGATTGCGATGTGTGCATAGATCGTTTTAGCCCACTCTGTTGAGTGTGGTGATTGTTATGCGCTGGCTGATGGAAGCACAGAAATTGTTAACCTAGTCTTGGTGGGCAAAGGAGATCACAGAATGCTTCCCAGAGGAGGTGAAGCGTGAGGGGAGGAGTTAGCCAGGCCAAGACTGTGGGGAAGGGCTTGGCAGGAGACAGGGACAGCACCCGCAAAGGCACGGAGGCGGGAACATCTAGGTTGGTTCAGGGAACCACATGGGGTCTGGTGTCTCAGAGGTAAGAAAGGTGAAGTCAGGGGCGGCAAGAGGACTCGCACAGCTGGTGTGCAGAGGGCTTGGCTGTTGGCCTGTAGGCCAGGCCAAGGGTGTCTGTTGGGCAGTTTCAGTCCACAAAGTGAAGGGGTCAGTTTTGCACGCTGGAGGGGGCTATTGCTGAAGGCCAGCAAACCATTGAGGAGGTGATTACTTTCCCATAAAGCAGAAAAGTCGCTAACATGGCCCAGGGCTGTAGAGGTCGGGAGAGAGAGGGGGTGGGTTTGAGACACGGTAGGGGGTAAAGGACACAGGGCTCAGTGGGTGTTTAGCTGTGGGACGTTAGCTAGAGAAAACATGGGTGGATGATTCTGGGTCCCTGCCTGAGTGCCTGGCAGACGGACACGGTCACTAAGAGAAACAGAGAAGGCAGGAGAAGGAGCAGTTTAGAATGTAGACGTGGACAAAACAGCACATCTCTCGAGGAGGGTGCGCGTATGTGGATATACAGACAGGAAGTGGGAAGGTGGCAGAAGGTGCTGTCTGTGTCCATATGTGTTGACGGGACTCACTCATATGATCGCTGTCCATCCTCACTTGACCTGGGGCCTTGCGTGTACTGGCCAAGTCAGTGAGCACAGTTCTACAGACTGAGCACACGTAATCTTACCACTTCCTCGTTGTGGGGAACGGGGAGAAGTGGAAGAAATTGCCTCCTCGAGGAATTTACACCCTGAATTGGGGAGAAAAGACATAGATGTGTGAGATTAAAGTAATGAAAGGAGGAAGCCACGGGCGGTGACAGCATCGAGACTACTGAAAGAAATGATTGTCCGTTGCTTGGGTTTTGTTCTTGATGAAAGAGCCGGTGTCCAAACTGGTCGCTGTGACCAGAGAGGTGTAGGCAACAGTTTCCAGGTGCGGCCAGCAGCCCGAGTGAGTAAGAAACGAGGCGAGTGCAAACAGGTCCGGAAGCCTGAGGGGACCAGTTTGGGCAGGCAAAGGGTCAAGAAGGTGGACTTGGAGATAAATCTAGAAAAGTATGCCACGGTCAGGTGGTAGAGGGTTTCTGGGCACAGTCAAGAGGTGAGCTCAGAAGATCGCTTTTCTGAGTGAGAGGTAAGGATGGACAGACCAGTCAAAGGCTTTTGTGGTACTGAGATGGTCTCGTACTGGCCTGAATTTGAGGGTCGGGACTGGGACTGCTTCTTTATCTTATACGCACACTGCCTTGCTCGTGCTGGCACGTGGTCGCACTCCGTGTGTGCTGGGCGAAGGAAGAGTTAGAAAGGAGCTCAGAAGTGACTGGATCCAGCTACCCGTCAGACAGACATTCAGGCCAGAGGAAAGATTTACAGGAGAGGGAACAGTCCAGAGCAACCCAGTCACCACGAACAGAAATGGGGAGACAGAAGGAACAGGAGTGATCTGGAGGGAGAAGACCAAATGACTCGCGGTTCGAAATAATCGTGTGGCGGGGAGACCAGTTAGGAGTCAGTCTAGGCAAGAGGTGACAGGGACCTGAACAAGGATGATGGCACTGAGATGGGGGGAGAGTGAGACATCTCAGATGTAAAACTGGCAGAACTTGGTGCTTAGGTTTGGGGGATGGACAGAGGTGGCCTGGGGGACAAGTGTGTGCGTGTGCCACAAAATGAAGTAATTCGGGGGAGGAGGAGGTTTGAAGAGGGGGGCGAGGACCGGCGGAGAGGAGATGAGGGTGTTTGCAGCTGAGGGTGGGGAGGGCAGGGAGACACGCGCTCACCTTCATTTTGTTGATAAAGTAAGAGTAGGGGGACAAGACTTGAATAAGGTTCATATCTTTGGTGAACAGATAAGGAGGCCCGCTGATTCGTCCAAGGTTATGTTTGCGACTGATGAGTGATTGAGCAGGACTACCAACGAGATCTTCCACGTTCCGTGGGGCACTGCGCTCGTGGGCCCAGGCTGGTAGAACCGCATGTGGCTTCCCTGGAACCCAGGCCCATTAGAAATGGCCTCAAAGGTGTGGATCGGTTCCAGGGTCCCAAGGGGAAAGGGTCAAAGTGTTCCTTAGTAAACCTGAGGTGAGTGGTGAGGTGGGCGCTCACCAAGTGTCGGGAAGCGTGCTGAGAGCTGCAGAGCAGTGGGTAACACCCCAGTTTGCAGGCAAGGAAACGGAAGCTCAGGGAAAGGAAGTGACGTCCCCACAATGGTTCGGCTGATTAGCAGTAGGGTTACTGTTGGAACTCAGGTCTGTCAAAGCCCGTGGGTTTTTCCCGCTGTGCCATGTTGCTTTGCAGTTCCCTGTGAGAGCCCTGGAGGGCCCTTGACCAGACAGAAAGAAGCCAGGACTCCTAACAGGGCTCTGGGTCTGATCAGGTCCCCTTGGGACCCATGGGGCACTTTGACTGGGCCAGACACCGGGCTGCACCTGATGGGCACCTGCTCTGCCCCTCCCCTGGGCTTCTCAGGCTGGCAGGCGTGGAGTTGCTGTGACTTAGATGAGCTGCCCCCACTGGGCAGCTTTCCCCTCTGTGGGCGGTGGGAAGGGACAGGTAAGGAAACGTGGACCAAGTCGACCTGAATGAGCCCTCACCTTGCATAGCAGTTATAATTGGGTCAGGTAGTACCTTCAGTTTTTTTCTGGCACCACAGCGTTTCTTGGGTGACCTTGCATTCCTAAGACTTTCACCTTGAAGAACTCAGGACTATACATCTGGAAAGGACTGCAGAAATAATTGAGTCCAAGCCCTGTTGTATGATGTGTGAAGTGTCAGGGTTGAGCCTGAGGTTATATTTGACTGTTCTAGTTTTGTTCGGGCCCAAGTAGTTTAGAAGGCCTGCTCTGTGACTATAAAATGAGACAGATTCTCATGGGTGCCTGATGGAATCCGGTCTTGCTCCTTTACATATGTACCATCTACACATGTTTTTGTGTCATTTATATTTATATATATACACACACACGTACACGCACATATATATTGTATCTGTTCCTTACATACATAGTAGGTATACTACTGATGTGAACAGCATCTCTGAAGTCACACAGACAACCAGGATTCTTTAAAATAGTGCAGTAGGGCTGAAAACCCTCAGAGATCATCCTAACAGGACTTCTGCATGGTATATCTGTTACCAGAAACATTTCCAAATCAGCAGGAATTGCTTTGCTAAACTAAGTTTCCCTTTTGCTCCCTGCAATTGACTTTGATTCTGTGGGTTGGGATGGGATGGGATGATTCTAAAAAAGTAATATACTAAGTGTATTAATAGACTGTCAGTACAATTTCCAGCCACCCTTCTTTAATGTAAAAGAATGCACCAAATACACATGATTCCCAGGTGAGTCTGAGACCCTGTGTCCGTCCCCCTCTCCTGTGTGTGCCTGCATGGTGCACCTACATTTTGCCAGGTACCTTGGGTTTACCTGGGGACCCTTGGCGACAGTGATGAAGCCTTGGGCCTCGAGGCTTTCGCCAATGCTGTGGGTGAAAAGCAACTAATTACGAGTTGGAGTGATTCATGCAGTAATAAAGGTTCACGCCAGTGGTATACGAGCACTGAGAACTAGAGCAACCAAGCGTCCTGGGAGACTCTTTAAAGACAAGTGAGGAGGTGGTGGAGACGGAGGGCAGTTCCTGCCAAGGGAGCAGCGTAACAAAGGCACAGGAAGATGAAGGTCTGCGGCGTGCTGGGGGAGCTCAAGTGAGGGGAGAAGGGGTCAAGCAGGGGCCATCGCTAAGGGCCTGGTGTTTCATCCTTGAAAGACTGCTCTGTAGCCACAGCTCAAGGCCTGGCCCTGACACTGATTAACAGTGTGATGACTGCCCCTGAGCAGAGTCATGTAACCTCTGGGCCTCAGCAGGTGGTGACCCCACTGACAGGGAGAGCCGGGGGAGGGGCTAGCTTGATGGGGCTGAGTGCGGTGACCTGGAGGAGTCCACAGGACTGCCCCGCGGAGAGACACGCTGAGCGAGAGGTGGCCAGAGGTGGCCGTGACTGGGAGTCATTGATTGTCAGGCAGGTGCCAAGGCCAGGTTGTAGTTGGTACTTGTGGGAACAGAGCTGGTTTGGCCCTGGATCAGATATGCAGATTTGGAAAGGGGCCTGGATGGCAGGGTGGCACTGAAGCACCGAGAAACTGTCCTCTTGGTGTTTGGGTTCTTCATTGTTGCCAGTTGACCAAGAATGGGGCCCGCAGGGGGCTGCTCAGCCTCGACTGGGCCCGTCAGTCATGAGGAGTCAGCATGCTGAGGAGCAGGGCGGTCGTGCAGAAGCTTCACTTTTTAAATCTTCTAAAATTTATTTTTTAATTCAGTTTTTGGTGTAGAGTTGAGTTTTGATAAATGAGTAGAGTCATGTGACCACCACCATGATCGTGATAGTGGAAAATTTTATTACCCGGGAAACAAAAGTATTTCCTCATGCTCCCCCTGTGTAGTCAACCCTTCCCCTGCTCCCTGCGCCTGGCAACCACTGATCTATCCCTGTGGTTTTGCCTTTTCCAGAATGGAATCATGCAGTAGCCTTGAGTCTGGTTTCTTTCATTGAGCAAAATGTATTTGAGACTCATACAAATTGCGTGAATATAGTACCTTTGTATTGCTGAGTAGTATTCCATTGTATGGTGTGCTATAGTTTATCCACTGAAGGTTTGAGGGACATTTGGGTTGTTCCAGTTTTTGGTGATTATGAAGAAAGCTGCTCTGCATGTAAATCAAAGAAGTTAAGACACTGCCTCACACCATACACAAAAATAAATAAAGACTTAAATATTAGACATGGCACCATAAAACTCCTAGAAGAGAACATAGGCAAAACATTCTCTGACATAAATTGTACCAGTGTTTTCTTAGGTCAGTCTCCCAAGGCAATAGAAATAAAAGCAAAAACAAACAAGTGGGACCTAGTCAAACTTATAAGCTTTTGCACAGCAAAGGAAACCATAAACAAAATGAAAAAGACAACCTACAGATTGGGAGAGAATGTTTGCAAATAATGCTACCGATGAGGGCTTACTTTCCAAAATATACAAACAGCTCATACAACTCAATAACAAAAAAACAACTCAATCGAAAAATGGACAGAAGACCTAAGTAGACATTTCTCCAAAGAAGACATACAGATGGGCAATAGGCATATGAAAAGGTGCTCAACATTGCTAATTATTAGAGAAATGCAAATCAAAACTACAATGAGGTACCACCTCACACTACCCAGAATGGCCATCGTCAAAAACTCTACACATGGGACTTCCCTGGTGGTGCCGTGGTTAAGGATCCACCTGCCAATGCAGGGAGCACGGGTTTGAGCCCTGATCCAGGAAGATCCCACATGCCGCGGAGCAACTAAGCCCATGCACCACAACTGCTAAGCCTGCGTGCCTAGAGCCCGTGCTGCTCCGCAACAAGAGAAGCCACCTCAGTGAGAAGCCCGCGCACTGCAACGAAGAGTAGCCCCCGCTTGCCACAACTAGAGAAAGCCCGCGCGCAGCAACAAAGACCCAACTCAGCCATAAATTAATTAATTAATTAATTTAAAAAATATATATATTTTAAAAACTCTACACGTAATAAATGCTGGAGAGGGTGTGGTGAAAAAGGAACCCTCCTACACTTTTGGTGGGAGTGTAAATGGGTACAGCCATTTTGGAGAACAGTATGGAGGTTCCTCAGAAAACCTAAAAACAGAGTTACCATATGATCCAGCAATCCCACTCCTGGGCATGTATCCAGACAAAACTCTAATTCAAAAAGATACATGCACCCCTATGTTCATAGCAGCACTATTTACAATAGACAAGCCATGGAAACAACCTAAACGTCCATTGACAGATGAATGGATAAAGAAGATGTGTACATATACACAATGGAATATTACTCAGTCATAAAAAAGAATGAAATAATGCCTTTGTAGCTACATGGATGGACCTAGAGATTATCATACTAAATGAAGTAAGTCAGAAAGAGCAAGACAAATATCATATGATATCACTTATATGTGGAATCTGAAATATGGCATGGGGACTTCCCTGGTGGCACAGTGATTAAGAATCCCCCTGCCAATGCAGAGGACAGGACACGGGTTTGAGCCCTGGTCCAGAAAGATCCCACATGTGGCTGAGCAACTAAGCCTGTGCGCCACAACTACTGAGCCTGCACTGTAGAGCCCACGAGCCACAACTACTGAAGCCTAGAGCCTGTGCTCCGCAACAAGAGAAGCCACCGCAATGAGAAGACCGTGCGCCACGATGAAGAGTAGCCCCTGCTCGCTGCAACTAGAGAAAGCCTGCGCACAGCAATGAAGACCCAGTGCAGCCAAAAATAAATAAATAAATTTTTAAAAATGATAAAATATGGCACAAATGAACCTATCTACAAAACAGAAACAGACGTACAGACATAGAGAACAGACTTGTGGTTGCCAAGCAAGAGGGGAGGGATGGAGGGGGAGTTTGGAACTAGCAGATGCAAACTATTATATAGAGAATGGATAAACAAGGTCCTACTGTATAGCACAGGGAACTATATTCAATATCCCGTAATAAACCATAATGGAAAAGACTATGAAAAAGAATAAATAAATAATAAAAACCGAGTGTTAAAAAATGCATAAGGCTGCTATAAATGGTATTGCATAGGTTTTTATATGAACAAAACTCTTTATTTCTCGTACGTGAGGACTAGGAAAAGGTTGCTGGGTCTTATGGTAAGAGTATGTTTAGGTATAAGAAAGTGCCAATCTGTTTCCCACAGTGGCTGTAATGTTTTTACATTTCCACCAGCAGTACATGAAAGTTCTAGTTTCTCCACATCCTCACCAGAACTTGATATTGTCTGTTTTGTCATCTTTGTTTGCTTGCTTGCTTGTTTTGTTTGGTTTCAGGCCTCCTAAATGGGTAGTGGTATTTCGATGTGGTTCGTTTGTTTGTTTGTTGGCAGCACCGCACGGCTTGCAGAATCTTAATTCGATGACCAGAGATTGAACCCGTCCCTCGGCAATGAAAGTGTGGAGTCCTAACCACTGGAGCGCCAGGGAATTCCCTTGATGTGGTTTTAATTTGCGTTTTCCTAATAACTGGTAATGTTGAGCAACTTTTCATGTGTTTATTTGCCATCCATATATCTTCTTTGGCTCAGTATCTGTTCACATCTTTTGCCATTTTAAAATTGGGTTGTTTGTTTTCTTATTGTTAAGTTTCAAAGGTTTTTAAAAAAAATATGTTTTGGATACAAGTCCTTTTTCAGATATGTGATTTGAATATTTTCTTCCAGTCTGTGGATTATAATTTTCCTAGCAGTGTCATTTACAAGAGCAAAAGTTTTAAATTTTGATGATATCCAGTTTATCAATTTCTTTTAAATCAATTTGGCTTCTGGTATGGTATCTAAGAACTCTTTGCCTCACCTGGTGTCGCAAAGATTTTCTCCAAGAAATTTTTCTATTTTTTACATTTTAGAACAAAGGTCGGCACACTTTTTCTGTAAAGAGCCAGATGGTAAATACTTTCAGCTTTGTGAACCATATGGTCTCTGTCACAACTACTCAGCTCTGTCACTGGAGTGCAAAAGCTGCCATAGACAATTCATAAACAAATGAGAGTAGCTGTGTGCCAATAAAACTTTATTTATGAAAATAGGAGGTGGACTGAACAAATTTGGCCTGCAGGCCATGGTTTGCCAACCACTGTTTTAGGAAGCTAACTTTTTACCAGGCATAGAGGACACCCCACTCTGGATAATGAGAATGGGGTAATTACTGCCCAGTTTATCTTCCATGAAAGCAGGGTGAGGGAAAAGGCAGAAGAGTGGATGCCTAACTCAGAACAAGAGTGAAGAGAGAGGGGGATAAAGGAAAAAAAGAGGAAGGAGGAAGAAAAATGTGTGTGTCACATTTTGAGCAAATTTCAGCGTGCATTAGAATTCTTCAGAGTTAACCCTTGTACTTTGGTTCAGGCTTCAACAAATGTTTTTGTTTGTTTGTTTGTTTGTTTTTGAGCTAATGATCTATCTTAAAGCCTCATGGCCACAGAAGGTTTAATAGATTTGTGGAGTTTTTCCTGATTAAACCCGTTAATTCCTTGCTTTCTACTGAAAATTGTTATTTATTTAACTATCTCCCATTAATGACATACATAGATTGTGTCCAGCACTTTACCAAGCCATGGGGTCGGTGTTTTCCTCGCACATATTTTCCTGCATATGTATGATTATTTCTGTAGAGCAGTTTCCTACAGCTCTGAGTCAGAGGGTAGCATTCACATTAAACATTTTGATAGCACCTGCCATGTTATCCTTCCAAAAGGTTGTACCATGTCACACTCATATCGATGGTGTATAAGGGTGTTTTTTCCCCCTTACCCTTACTTACACTGGGTTTTATCTATCCTGGATTGTATTCCATCTGACTGACACAAAGTAGCATCTCTTTTTATTTAGCATTTTCCTCATTGTTCGTGAACTTGAGCTTCTTTTCATGGCTTATTAGCTCTATGAATTGCCAGCATCTATTAGTTGCAGCTCATGTATTTTGTCCACTTCTCTGCTAGTGATATGTGGGTTTTTTCTTTTTAATTTGCAGATGCCCCAAATCAACTTTTCTCAACCTCAGCAGTACTGACACTTTGGATTAGATAATTCTTGGTTGGGGCTGTCCTGTCCTGTGCCTTATGGAGTATTTAACAGCATCTCTGGCCTCTACCCAATAGATGCCAGTGGCATAGCACCACCCCCAGTCCTGATAGCCAGCAGTGTCTCCAGACACTGCCCCTGTCCCAGGGGCTGGGGGGCGGGGAGGTGGGCAGAATCACCCAGTGTGAGAACCGCAGCTCTAAATAAGATGATAGGGAGCAGGCATTTTCTCCCAGTCTGCTGCTTGTCTGTGTGTGATGCATTTGCCGTCCAGAAGTTTTTAACCTTATGAAGTCTAAGTTTCCAATCTTTTCTTTTATGGCTCTTGATGCTGAAATATTTTATAAAGAGCAGGAAGCATAGAACATTTTCAAATAAATAAAAGAAATACTGGGGGACTGGACTAATTTTGCATGTTGTGTATGGTCTGAAGCAAGTGAGAGGGTGGAAAGGTAGAGAAGACCTGAATGTCTCCACCAGGAAACAGGGAACCAGACCTGATTCCTCTCTGCTTCTTGATTCGGGGCAGGTGGGAAATCCTGTGCAGGAGATGTGTTCAGGTTTCTATATAACTGCTGGCAAGGCTATTTTTAGAGGAGGCTAAATGCTCTTGACACTAGGCACTGGGTTGTTTTTTTGGTTTTTTGTTGTGTTTGTGTTTTTTTTTTTTTTTTTTTTTGGCTGCTCTGGGTCTTCGTTGCTGCGCATGGGCTTTCTCTAGTTGCTGCGAGCGGGGGCTACTCTTCCTTGTGGTGCGCGGGCTTCTCATTGCGGTGGCTTCTCTTGTTGCGGAGCATGGGCTCTAGGCGTGCGGGCTTCAGTAGTTGTGGCTCGCGGGCTCTAGAGCGCAGGCTCAGTAGTTGTGGTGCACTGGGCTTCATTGCTCCGCGGCATGTGGGATCTTCCCGGACTAGGGCTTGAACCTGTGTCACCTGCATTGACAGGTGGATTCTTAACCACTGCACCACCCGGGAAGCCCTGGGCACTGGGTTTTGAAGCATAAAATTAGAACTGGGCAGTAGGAATCTGGAGAAAGGAGTGGGCTGCTCCCCTGTAACCTACCCCAACTGATGGGCAGCAGGGCCTTTTTCTCAGTGATGACATTTCAGCCCCACGGGGTGCCTGTTTCTTTAGAGGCAGAGACACAGGACATTTTGGACGAGGCAGGCGCAAAGCAGTGCCTGTGAGCAAAACCTAGAGTGAGTGGCGCTTCCAGAAGAGTGGTCTTGAGCCGACTCTAGTCCAAAGCCATCACTGTGCTCTGGTATTTGTCACTGAAAGTAAAGATTTGTGCAGGCGGCTTAAGGTATTCCAGAGCCTGCCAGCTTTGGAGACCAAGCTCCTCTAACAGGAAGAGAAATCGTAACGTCTTTCTTGGCTCAGTTGCTCTGTCTTGGGAATGAAGGGGCGCAGAGGACCGTCGCCTGCCTGCTGGAGTACAGACAGGGTGTCTGGGTTGGGTGCTCAGGTGCACCTCGCAGGCTCCTCCGTGTACAGCTGCATCAGTAGTGCACGTGGAGATGAGAGAAAGCAATCAGAGATCTTTGGAACGTTCTCAAGACAACCCACTTTTCCCAGGGGCTTGAATTGTGGTGCTGGAATTGTTTGTAGGTTTGTTTCTTTAAAGCCCTCTTGGTAAGTGGAAATGGTTGGACTTGGGCTTGTTTTGTTTTTGTTTCGGTAGACATTATTTTTAGAGCAGTTTTAGGTTTACAGAAAGATTGCAAAGAAAGTCCAGAGTGAGTTTCCATAAACCCCTCCTCCAACACAAAGTTTCCCCTATTATTAAATCTTGCCTTCCTGTGGTATTTTGTTGTAATTGATGAGCCATTGTTATTACATACTAGCTAAAGCCCAGGGTTTGCCTTAGAGTTCACTCTTCATGTTATATGTTCTGTGGGGTTGGACAAATGTATAATGACATATATCCATCATTACACCCTCATACAGAATAGTGTCACTGCCCTGTAAAACCCCCTGTGCTCTGCCTATTCACCCTCCCTCCGCGCAACTCCTGGCAACTACTGATCTTTTTGCTGTCTCTCTAGTTTTGCCTTTTCCACAATGCTGTATAACTGAGACCCTCTAGTATGTAGCCTTTCAAGCTCTTCTTTCACTCATTAGTGTGCATGTAAGGTTCCCCCATGCCTTTGTGGCTTCCTGGCTCCTTTCTTTTTGGCACTGAATAACACTCCATTGTGTGCATGTACCAGACAACTGGCGTGTGTTTCTCCATTCACCTACTGAAGGGCATCTTGGCTGCTTCCAGTTTGGGGGCAGTTATGAATAAAGCTGCTATAAACATCCACATGCAGGTTTTTGTGTGGACATAAGTTGAACTTCTAGTGTTGAAAAGAAAAATGTCTAAATGCAACACAGTCACGAGCGTTGCCTTAATATCCTGCATTATGAACATTTGGAATTTACTTCCCTTTTTTTTCTCCCTGCAGATTTAAAAAAAAATACAATGTCTAATGGTTATGAAGACCACATGGCTGAAGACTGCAGGGATGATATTGGGAGAACAAATTTGATTGTCAACTACCTCCCTCAGAACATGACCCAGGATGAGTTACGAAGTTTGTTCAGCAGTATCGGTGAAGTTGAATCTGCAAAACTTATTCGGGATAAAGTAGCAGGTAAAGAAGCAAGAGCCGGTTTTGTAAAGGGGGTACGTGTGGCCATCCTGCTAAGCACTGTCTTCTTTGCCTTTGACCCTGCAGTGCTCCTCAGCCAGGAAGAGCCACAGCCTTGAAATGATAGCTGTGAAGTTTCATTTTTATCTCAACTCTGTTTTGCCCCCACCCAGGTGTAAGATTGGACGTAGGTTCCCCAAAGAGAAAAATCCATCATAAGATGGAGAGTATATACAAAACACGACGGTGGGAGGGGAGGGAAAATGAGGAGACAGGAGAACAGGGACACTCTGAGAGCTGGAAGGGGCGTGGTGCCACGTGTAGAAGGGACTCTGGCCAGCGCCCTGCCCGGGGCAGGCCCAGGCAGGTCCACCCTGTCTTCCCAGGCTCACATACAAGGTCAGGCCCGCAGCAGAACCCTGAGTCCCCTGTGGGCTGTCCTTCGTTAGGTTTGGGCCACCCTGACTGTCTGCTGTTGTGCTCTCAACTTAACATCTGAAACGGAGCTTGTACTCTCAGGGGGGCTGGAGCAGGGCAGCGGGTCATGGGCGGGCTGTGGGGTGGGCAGGCTGGCTCAGAGCCCCACCCTCCCACCCCGTCTCAGTGTCCCCATCCATGAAGTGGGGATGGTGGCTCCGACATGCTGATGCTGCCAGCTGCCTAAGGGTTTGCACGAGGCCCGGTGCCTGGTGAGGCCCTCCCTACAGAGAGGCTTCTGTTCTGAGAGCGTGGTTTCAGGGGCTCTGGAGAAAAACACGGGGAGACCAGGTGCTCCGAGGCACCTCTTCCTTTCTTTTCTCCCCAGGGAGGAACGATTTAGGGAGCCCGCCTCCTCCTCGCTCTCTTCCCCTCTTCCCTCCCCCTCCTCTTCTTCCTCCTCTCTGCATAGCTCCGCTGAGGAATGGCCAGTCCTCTCAGGAGGGCTCTGGCTGCCGCGCTGGCTTGTGGGACCAGGATTCCCTACACTGAAAAATAATTTCAAAGTCAAAAGCCGTATTTATTATAGAAATGTAATATTTTATTATATTTCAATTTACATTGAAGTAGAGTAATATTATTGAACCCCATGTACCCATCATCCTGCTTCATCGACTTTCAGCCTTTGCCAGTTACGTGAAGATGCCTGTACCCGAGATGACTCCTGTAGAGGCTGGCTGACTACTGTACGGGGAGTTGGTTCATCAGAACGGGACTTTGAACTCAAAAGTCCTTTAAGGACCCTTCCAGTTCTGAGAGTCTGCAATGTAATAAATGTCTTCGAAATAGGATCTTTAGATAACACACAAAATTGAAGTGTTGGAATGTTCTAGAAGCCACACTCTCTCTCCAGTTCCAGGAGACCATCCTGAATAAGAGAGTCCTTGTTCAGAGGGGTTTGAAATTCTCCTGCGCTACTACTAAGTCTTCCCTTTCTCCTTTTATGTTCTGGTGGAAGGGAAATTTCAGCCCTGTTGATATTCCTGACTTCTTTGTCTCTTGGCTTGTTGTGGTTTTCAAAGGAATGTGAGCTATGTTAATAGGAACACCTAGATTTGGCAAGATCAGTCCGGAGAGAACTGGTTTTGAGAACCGGCGAAAGCAGCAAAAGCGTAATTTGGAAATTATTTCAGTACAGAAGTAGTCCTTTTCTGCTCTCTGGGCAAAGTTGAGTGTAATGCACCAGGAGTTGTGGAGTGGGTGGGCCTGGGTTGGCATTTCAGCTCTGCATCTTGCTAGCAGTTCTTTAAACTGAATGAACGTGACTTTATGGGAAACTTACCGCATTCACTTTTCTCCTCCTGCCACCGGTGTGTGAAAACTAATGCGAGGCTGGTCCCAGGCCGTGGGCTCACATCTCACTCCCTTTTGTCCTTTTATTACACCGCTCTGGTGAAACCCCGGACTCGGTTATGTTCATCTGACAGCTTTCTCCTGGCCTGGCTCAGGGGCCCACCCCAGAGAGAGTCTCGCATCCCAGCAGACAGGCACCCCGTCTGATCAAACCCCCAACCGAGTTCACAACATGGGCATCCCCGTGCCACAGCAGCCGCTTCAGCGCATTTTCTCCCCTGAGGCCCCCTTTCCTCTCACATGATGACTGCTTCCTACTTCACAGTGAAAATAACAGCTGTCTCACCTCTGTGCTGGATCCCTTCCCTTCTCGGCATCCCAGGAACCTCAAGTTATGCAAGTACCCACTTTCCTGGTGGATCTTTCCAGGACCACCCGCCAGCATTCAAACACGCTCCAGCCTCTGCGCTCTTGAAGAGATGCCCGGACTCCCTCTAGCTCCCTCTAGCTCACAGTTTCTCCGCTTGAGCACTGTTGACGCTTGGAACTAGATGAGTCTTGTGGGAGGGCCGTCCTGTACGTTGCAGGCTGAGCAGCCTCCCTGGCCTCCACCCAGTGGATATGCCAGGGGCACCTTCGGAGTTGTGAAAACCAAGAAATGTTCCCAGATGTTGCCATGTCCCTGGGGAGCAGAATCGCCCCCGAGTGAGGAGCTGCTGTAGCCGATGTCCTCCCTCTCCTCCCGGTCACAGAGCCGCCTCCTCTGTCTCTCCCCTCAGGTCCATGAACCTGGCTATCTCCTACCTCTGAGGCCCCCCTCTGTCTCTCGTGCAGCTCCTTCCCAGCTGCTGACCTAGGCAGTCCTTGGCTTATTCCCATGCCTCCTCTTCTTCCTAAGCCAACCCTCGGGTCAGCGGATGCACACCCACAGCTTAGCTGGACATTCAGTTTGGCCACCTCTCTTTCAACCAGAAAGTTCTCCCGAGCTCTGGGCGCTTCAGCCTCTCAGTGTTTCCCAAACTGTCCTTGACTCTCCCACAAGCCGACTGCTTATTTCCCGGGGTCCCCATCTTAGCAGACGGCACCACTGCCCACTCAGTGGCTCCAGTCAGAAGTCTAAGCATGACCTTTGACGTGTGTCCCTGACACTCGTCCTTCTGGATGCTTCCATCCTTTTTCCTCCATCTTCCCTGCCACCATCTTAGACCAGGCCACATCGTCTTTTGCCTGCCCTGTTGCTTTAGGCTCTTAACTGGCCAGCCATGCTCCCTCCAGCCCATTCTCCCAACTGCGGCAGAGGAATCTCTTTTTAACATACCAGATGTACCCTGTCACTCACCTGCTTTAAAAGCCTTCACTTCCTGGGCCCCGTTTGCTTTAGGATGTCTTCCTGACCTGATCTACTCGGCGTTCAATGCTCTTCTCTGGGTCCCCATAGCAATCAGGCAGACCTGCAGCGTGGGTTTCCACACTGCACTGAGGTTGGAACTTTCTGGTCCAGTAGGTCCTTATGGTTCTCGGAGGCAAGGACCCTATTGTATTCCCAGATGTAGCCAGAGTCAGTGTTTGTTGAGTGAATGAATGAGTGGATCTAGGGATTGGGGGAGAATGCAGATCAGCATGGACATTCATTCATTCAGCAAATATTTATTGAGTGCCGACCATGGGCCAAGCACCAGTGATAGGAGGAAGTGGGGACACGGTGGTGGCTGGGATGCTGAGAATGTTTGATGTGCTGGCCTCGAGATTCAGAGTGTTTCTGGCCAGCCACGCGCCCCTGTGGGAGACATGCATTTGTTGATGCCTGTTCCATCCACAGTCACTACCTGGCCTTACTGTGTAGCCCTGCCCTGCTCTCTGTCCTGGTGTCTAGCCCCTCCTCACATGACATATGACCCACGTGGGACCATGAGCCAGCCTCTACCTTGCTGCATTACGTCATGCTGGCCACTTGGTCCCCAGACTCCAGCCTACATGCTCAGCTTCTGTCTCATTGCCTTGCACCTCTGGTCAGGATAAAGCCCATACCCTGGCCTGTAGCTCCCAAGTCTCCCTGAGACCCTGTCCCCCTCTTCCCCAGCCACTGCACCCCCCCCCACCGTTCACCCTCCTCTTGGGCTAGACTGAGCTGCTTGTCATTTCCCAGGCACACCCTGCTCTCACACTCTTGTGATTTCTCCAGTACTCTTCCCTCTGCAGGGATGCCCTTCCACACCTACCCAGCTGACCACTTTTTTTCTTAATGCGAATCACCTCTGTTCCTTTTAGAAAAAAATTTAACATGAGACAAGCAGGAAGAAAAGTTTAAATTACCCATAATCCCACGACTGTCAGCTTTTCGGTTCATGTCCATCCAGACTTTTTTCTTTACGTATTTATGGTCGTGAGCAGTCATGTGCTTTTACAAAAATGGGCTCGCACCTCCCAAGCTGCGTGGGAAACTTTTCTTCCTGTATCTGTGAACATTTTTCCCTGTCACTAACATAGCTGTCTCATGGTCACGGGGGTTGCGTGGTATCCTGTTGCATGCAAGTTCTGAGTTTACAACAGGTTGTAACTGTTTTTCCATAGTTACAAGCCCGGTTGAGATAAATATCCTGGCACAAATCTTTGCTCACTGGTTATTTCTGTAGGAAGTCTTTCTAGAAATGAACCGGCAGAGGGGAGAGAGTGTAGTTTCTAAAAGCTCTTGACCCTTATTGCCAACTGGCCCTCCAGGGGTCTGCGGTTCACCCTCTGCTCGGCCCTGCCATCCCCTAGGCCAGGCAGGGTTTCTCACCTCTTAAGTGAAAAATGACAGCTGATTGTGGTGGCAGTTTGCATTTCTAGTAAAGTTCATCTGTTCTGGCTGTTTGTACTCTTCTTTTATAAAAGGACTCTTCTTGTCCTTTGCCCATCTTCTTTCCTTTGGGGACATTTGCTACTTGTTATTTATTGCCTAATTAATTCACTCATCCCCCCCAAGACCCAGTCTCTCTCCATCAGTGATGTCTTCCCTTGAGCTCCGTGGACCTTTAGAGAAAGGACTCACGTTGCAGAGGAGGGCCTCGTCCACGGGGTGCTCACCTTCCTCAGCTGTGCACCCCAGGTCAGTGTGAGGAACACTAAGGGCTTAAAACATTACGTCTGGCTGCTCTGGTCCATGAAAGCAAGGCGAAATGCCATGGAATCATCTCAGTCTTAACCCTTGTCTAAAGAGAGAGAAAGATGTTTGGGAATGTAAGAGCACTGGCCCAGGGGTCACCCAGCCAGGCATGCAGAGTGCCCCTTGTGGAGACAGCCTTGCTTTCTCCAGGGCAGCGGCTCCCGGGTGCTGGCCCTTGACCAGCCGCAGCACCTGGGGGCTGGGAGAAATGCCTCTCAGGCCCCAGTCAGACCCACTGAGTCAGCCAGTCTGGGGTGTTTGAACCTTTCTGGAGGGAGGGCAGCGCCAGTGCCGGGCATAGTCAGAACCAGAGCTGAGAAGCAGTGCCCTTCCTACGGTGCAGGGAACTGAGAGCTGGGGGGCGCTGGCCTCATACATCCCTAGACCAGGCCCAGGGTTTGTTCATCCTCCGTCCCCGTCCTTCTTTCCCTCATCTCCCGCCCCTCCCCCCTCCACCATATCTCCCATCCCGGGCTCTGGTTGCCCCCACCCCTGACGCTGGCGGCCCTCGCCCTCCTCAAGCCCCAGCAGCCTGTACAGGATCCACGCACTGACCGGGCTTGTGCCTGAGCACCATGCCCCTGCTCCCCCACCAGACCGCAGACCCCCCTCATTCAGGGCTGGTCTTCCATCGCCCCTAAAGCGGGAGGGGGCAGCAGCTGACCTGCCTTCAAGGCACTGACTGCAGCGGGCCTGCTGCCTCTAGGGGGCAGGATCATCTATAAGGGGCTTGGAAGTGTGGATCCCGACGCCTGCCCGATGTCCTGGGTCCTGGGCTGAGGAGGGACCTGGGGAGCTGCATCGTCACCCTGCGTGGCTTGTGGCCCCTGTTAGAGAAACAGTAACTTGGGAAGTGAGGGCCTTCCCCCAGGCACCTGCTCTGAGCACAGCCCGTTAAGTGGGGGCTCTTCTGCATAACCACGGGGAGCCCCGCTTCTGTTGTGCACTTGCAGCGACAGTTCTCAACCTGGGCTCTGAATTGGAATCATTGGGGAGCATTACAAACTACCGAAGCTGTCCCCACTCCTGCCTCGCCCACCCCCATTCTGATGTCATTGGTCGGGACGTGGCCTGGGCAGTGATAGTTTTTAGCAACCGCCCTGGTGATTCTAACAAGCGGCTAGAGTTGAGAGCAGTTGGTTTATAGTGAAGGAGAGGGTGGAGGTGGGCACTCAGTGCTGTGTGTTAACGCTTTAGTCACTGGCCTCATCCAGTGGACGAAACCAGGGGCTCCCCTTCATTCCTCACCCGCCTTCCCTCTTGGCGCACACAGGTGCCCACCACAGAGAGTAGAACACACTGGAGGACAAGAGCCGGTCCCAGCCTGGGAGTGCTGGCGCTTTAAGGACCTCAGCCCCCCTGGACCTCCCTGCTGCGTCAGCGCATCTGCAGGTCCTCTTGGAGGCTCTTCCATCTGCCACCCCTGCCCGGGTGCGTGGCCCCTGTCTCACACCTGGTCTGGCTCACGGGCTCCTGTGGTCTCTGCACTGGCCTCAGCCCCGTTGAGGCCACGGACCACCCAGCAGCCGTCTCGGGACCAGTCCCCTGGCTCGTTTCATTCAGCCGCGCTGGCCACTTTTCATTTCCTGGAACACACCAGAGTCGTCTGAGCCTCAGAGGCTTGGTGCTTGCTCTTCTGCTGGAATGCTCGCCTCCGGCCACCCCGGGGTCTTGCTTCTAATATCCCCTCCTCAAAGGATGCTCCCGACTGCCTGTCTTCCCTGGACCGTCCTGTGAGTCCCTCTCATACCACCACGGAGATTCTCCTTGTAGCACCTGTGTATGGCTTTGTTTGTTGGTTTCTTGCTTTGTTATCTGACTCACCCAGTGGGATGTGTTTATTAAGGCAGGAACTGTCCTCCTTTGTGATTATCATTAACCACCACCCCACCCCCACCCACCGGCCAGCCTGACACGGGGACCGACACGTAGTAGGTGCTCAGCTAATACATGTGGGCTCGTTGAGGAAGAGTGGAGGGGGAGCAGGACTGGGGAAGGAGCCAGTGGCTGTCTGAGGGTGTGTGACTTCCTAGGTGACATGGGTAGGTGTGGTCACACGGTGGTCAAGGAGGTCACCCAGGAAGCGTTGATGACAAAGACAAGGACCAAAGGTAGAACCTTGAGGACCATCTCGATGGAATGGGCAGAAGATTAGGAGCCTGGGGAGGGCCAGTTGGGGGGAAGGAAAACCTGGCATTGCCATCACGTCCTGGGGGAAGTGGTGCCTCAAGAGGGTCTGCAGTGCCCAGTGCTGCTGGGGGCTCTGGGAGCTGCGTCCTGAAACTCTCTGTGGGGTGGCACCTGAGGGTTGGGTGGCCTTAGGTCAGCAGGGGAGGGCAGTGGGGGCCACCAAGCACCTGGGTAGGGGGAGGAATCGGGAACAAGGCTGGGCCTTGTTCATGTGCCAGGAGGGGCCGGCTGCAGCAGAAGGCACAGGAACATGGCCTGGGACACCTGAAGCGCCAGGAGGGAGGGGGACAGGTGGCCCAGGCTTGGGATTGGCCTTGTGGGAGGAGCAAGAACACCAGAAGACCAGAGAGAAGTGGAGAATGAGGGCCGGACAGGACGGCCCCGTGGTCTGGGCACCGTGAGAGATGGGCGGAGGGCAGTTGGAGAGCAGGTATTGGGAGTAAAAATCTCAGCAAGGCTGGAGTTTTGTTGGGAATCCATACCCCAGATAATCTGCATTCTCCGCTTCACGAAGACCCTAAAGTTCCCGACCTGGAACCGATGGTAGTTTTCCGAGCTGCAGTCTGACTCTTCTGCTTGATGGGCCCAGCCCCACAGCCCTGCTGCTCTGGCTTCCTCACCGTCTGGGGTCCCACAGCCCAGTCTCTGAGACCTATGGAGTTTTGCTAGAAATTTAGATCTGTAAATGTAGAAAGGAGACCCATGGGTATGGGTGGTCAGGTTTTGGTTTTGTTTCTTTAAAAAAGAAAGTGGCCCGTGTGTAGCTACTCTGCCCTGAAGCATAACTCCACATGGCACTCCTTGCATGCAGGATATGTGGAGTGACTTCCTTCCAAGGGCTACAGTGTGGAGGAGGTGGGTGGGGTAACTTTACAGCGGAGAAACCTGGCAGACCGACTGCCTTGGCCAGGGGGTGAAGGCCAGCATCCACGGTGATGAGTCATGTGGGACAGCCTGCACCCCAGTATGATGGCACTAGAAGGGCGCTTCACTCTGGTCTTCCTCCTCAGAACCCGTTATAACCCCAGTCCAACCATGAGAAAAACATCTGATGCACCCAGATTGATGGAGATTCTACAAAATTTCCTGGACCAGTCCTCAGAACTGTCAAGGTCATCAAAAACAAGGAAGGTGTGAGAAACTGTCCCAGCCAAGAAGAGCCTAAGGAGACTTGACAGCTAAATGTCAAGTGGGATCCTGGATGGCATCCTGGGACACTAAAGGACACTAGGGGAAAACTAAGGCAATCTGAATCAGAGGTGGACGGTAGTTAATATTACTATATCAGTACCGGTTCACTAATGTAACAAATATACCATTCTAGGATGAGATGTTACTAATAGGGGAAACTGGATGTGGAGTATATGGGAACTCTGCATTACCTTTGTAATTTTTCTTTAAATCTAAAATATGAAGTATTTTGGTGTGTTTGTTTCAAGGTGGCAAAACTGGGTTAGGCTCTCACTGTTTTCGTTATTGGCAAGATGGGCCTGGGTTCAGAGCCAGCACATCTGCCGTGAGGATCTCTGCCTGCCTGTGACTCAGGCCTCATCATGTTTTTGCCATCCAGTGGGGGGAGGGGGATGGTGCAGAGCTCAGAGAGGGCGGGCCTCTGTCCCACTCACCCCTCTGTCTGTGTGCCGAGAGCACTGGCCGGTGCACAGGGGGTGCCCACTCACACGGCACATGGATGGGTAAGGTGCGGCTTGGTGGCGGTTCTCTTCCCTGGGCCGCCTCCTGCTCCTCCTCCGTAGTGAAAGTGCAAGGCTCCTTCCACTCCGACCCTCATCCATTGCTTCTCTCTGGGCCTCCCTGGGACCCACAGCCCCTCTCCTGCTGTGCCGTGTCCCTCCTGTGTATCCAGTTGGTGGTCACTCCCGCCACTTCTGAACAGTTCCCCAAGAGGGAGTGGGGACACCCTGCCTGTAACCCTGGATTTCTTTGGGAAGAACTCAGGTTTGCACCTGCCTTACGACTCCCCCAGGCTTCGGCTAATGAGGCTGTTGCCGCGGGAGCTGCTGCCAGGGGGACTCTGGATACCTGGCCAGGGCTGTGGAGGTGGGGCGCCGGCTTCTCCCTGTGCTTCCTTCCTCCTCCCCGAGCTGGGCGGCAGGTTTGGGAAAGTGAGGGCAACCGACACGGGGTGGCGCCAGAGCCCAGCAGGCCTTCCCACTGTGGGCGTGGAAGTGGTGGAAAACAGCCTGCACACTGACAGCTGATGGTAGTCAGGTTCTCCCCGCCAGCCTGTCCTGTGTGCTGCTGTGACTGTCCTCCTCCTCACCCCCCCGCGCAGTCCCCCTCGGAGCCACACAGAGCGGCCGGCACCAGTGGGACGGCTCCTCGTCACTGCTTTGGTGATGGGTTCCCTAGGATGCTCTTAGTAACACAGTGTTTCTCTTTAAATAAACTTTTTTTAAAAAAAGTAACATTTTGTAAATTTGTTCCTTGCAGATAATATACAGGTTTGCCAAGGGAGTGTAACAAATAAACCATCAATATAGATTGTAACCATCGGTCTCTAACTGCCACCTTCCCAGAGGCCATGGCTGTTAGCGTTCTCCCTCGGTCTTCTCTCTGGTCTTGTCCTTTTGAGCCCAGCCGGACATAGTCCTGTTCATCCTCCCCGTCTCTCTGTCTCGCTCACTCACTGGCTCTCAGTGGCTCACCCATGTCCCTGTGTTCTCCCACACAGGACACAGCTTGGGCTACGGCTTTGTGAACTACGTGACTGCAAAGGATGCAGAGAGAGCGATAAACACGCTGAACGGCCTGCGGCTCCAGTCAAAAACCATTAAGGTAAAGAGCTGCAATCACCATCTCGTTCATTCCTGGCTGCACAGAGGTCTGTGCTGAGCCCCGGCCTGGGTGAGAGACCCCCCACCCTTACTTCACCGTCACCATCACCGCACTATTAGCACAGTCGCGCCTTAGAGGTCTGCTGCTTTTTCAGGGCATCTGGGGTGCCTCCTGTCTTCTCAGAAGAGAGGCATTGCGTGTCAGATGTGTGTCGGGTGGTGGCCGTCCCAGACCTTGTGCCTCTGGCTCGTGTCCTCCTCAGCCCCACCAGCAACGGGAGGGTCCCTGTGAAGGACTTAGGCTGGGACAGCCCCCTCCCTGGCCCCGGGTGTCCCTCGTGTGCTGGCTCACAGCAGCCTCCTCCGAAGGCCTCCCTGCCGGTCTCTTCTACTGGCCAAGGTGCTCCTGTCCTCTTGCAGCTCCCGACCTCATGCCGAGCGGGCGTTGGGCCAGCCCTGCCCTCCTGCTCGCGCCTGGTTGTTGCTGTGGCGGCGGCGGCAGCAGCATCGTCCCTCCCGCCTCCTGCCCAGGCTTCCATTCCTGCTCCGTCACTGGTGTAATCCTTCTCCCACCAGTTCATTCAGCATTCATTTGGCAAGTGTTTATGAGTGCCTACTATGTGCCACGCGGTGAACAGAACAAATTCCATGCCCTTGTGGGGCTGGGCCTGTGTGTGTGTGCGCGCCTGCGTGCGCACAAACGATAAAAAAAGATAAGAAAGCCAGGTGTGGCAGGGGTAGGCGTCCCAGGGGCGCCGTGTCCTGGGGGGATGGTTTGTGATGACTTGAGGTGACTTGAGGGGAGTGAGGGAGCCATGCAGCACCATCTGGGAGGGCCTTGGGCAGACCGTCATCAGCGTCATTCCCGGTTCCAGGGCTGTGGTGGCTTCCTGGGACAAGTCGGCGAGTCCTCCGGGCCTCAGGATGGCTTCCCCAACCTTCATGCTCCTCTCAACCTGCCACTGCTAACCACGCCCTCCTGCTCTCAGCCTGGAGCCCCCACCTCCTCCCCACCCCAAGTGTCTGTCTTCAGGCTCTGCCTACCCCTGGACCAACCTTGGGTTTTCCCGACCATCGCTCCCTGCTGAGCCCTCCTGTAGAATATGCCTCCTACCCCCGCCCCATGTGGGACCCTGACCCGGCTTCCTGCAGCAGCCTCTTAGCACTGTGCCCACCGCCCCTCACCTGCAGACTGGCGAGTCATCCCTCGTTCCTGAGACACACGCCTGCCAGAGTCACCAGAGTTGTCTCCCTCGACCCGAAGCCACTGGAATGAGATCATCCTGTTGAGCCTTTGCATCTTGCAGTTCCTCACACCTAGTTCTGAGGGCCAGAAGTCCAAGATCCGGGTGTCGGCAGGTTGCGTGCCTTCGGAGGGCTGTGGGCTGTGAAGGAGGATCTGTTCCGTGCCTCTCTTCCGGCGCCTGGTGGTCACTGAATCTTGGGCAATCCTCGGCTTATAGAAGCATCACCCCAGTCTCTGCCTTCATCTTCACACGGGGTTCTCCCTGAGTGCATGTCTGTGTCCAAATTTCCCCTTTTTATAAGGACCTCAGTCATTGATTTGGGGCCATCTTATTCCGCTTTGGCCTCATCTTCACTAATTGCATCTATAATCCTGTTTCAAATGAGGTCACATTTTGAGGTACTGAGGGTTAGGACTCCAACATGTGAATTTGTGGGGGAACGTAATTCAAAAATTCCTTTTCTTCAAAAACCTCTCACAGGAATGTTTCCTAAGAATAGGACGGTAGACCTGATTGAGGCAAAGGAGCAGGTGGTGCCAGGAGCTTAGGAAAGAGGGTTCTGGGCCTAGTGTCTCGGAGCGGGGCCAGGCACGCCTGCCGCGTCATCACACACCTGCCGCGAGAGGGTTCTCTAGTGCAGTCTTCTTGGATTCTGATTTGATTCTGAGCTTCACAGTGGCTGAAGAGAAAAGGAAAGTGGCCATCAAGGTCCTTGGAGACACCTATGCTGAAAGGAATTGAAGCGCAGTTGGCCTTGAAAGCATTGCCTCTCTGGGGCTTTATCAGGGGACAACTGTAACTACAGTCAGTGCCAGCCTCCACACCACTCCCATGGTGCTAATTTGGGAATGTTCTTTACCACAGTGACCTTCACCAAAAGCCAAGGGCAGACCCCAAATGCAACCTGTTCTGGACAGATCTGCAAGGGACCAGACAGGATGGTCCTGGGAGGCAGCTCCCTGTTGGCCCAGCCTGATCCTGGGAAAGCACAGACTAGCCTGAGTCCCGGCAGGCCTGCCTCCCTCCTTCAGCTGTCCTGCCTGAAATCTGACACCCCTCATCGGGGCATTTGATAAAATTGGACAGCAGACGGTTGGAGTGACCCCCTCTGGCAGGAGTCTGAGTGGGCTGTTCTGTGGGGCTGGTTGACGTAGATCCGGAAAGTGGAGGCCCAGAAGTGGGGCCAGCGTCCTTCCTGGTAGTCAAGGAGCGTGACCACGCACACGCCCACCTGGGAGGCCCTGGGGAGGCCCCAGGGGCCAAGGTGGCCTCTTGGGGACAGTGCTGCCTCTGCCCCAGGTCGTGAACAAACCATCGGGTGGCCCCAAAGTGTCCCCAGAGTGCCTTAGGCCTGGCTGCAGTGCAGGGAAGCTTCCAGGGAATGTCAGCTTGTACAGCACTGCTCTGTGGAGGCCACCAGTCCCTGACGGGACCCGGTGTCCTGGGACGTCCTTCTCATCGGCATCGCTTCTGTTCCACTCTCCTCTGACGCTCCCCTCCATGAGCCCAGCTCCTTTTCGGGTGGAGCTGGGCTCTGACCACGCCACACGGTTTCTCCTTCCATCCGCCATCTCTCCCGCTAGACTGCATTCTGCTTTGCAGGCAAAGGTGGTGTCTGTCTTCTCCTTTTCTGGAATGTCCCAGGTGCACCTCGAATGTTTGAGAGTCAACGAGCACATGAATAAAGGGGTGGGTGTGCGTATGTGTGTGTGTGGTCTTAGCATGTAGAATTACACCCCTGCCCTTCCTGGCAGGCCTGAGTGTTGTGGTGAGAACACACCTGTCGTCTTGCCCTTGTGCTGCCCCCTTGGCCTGCAGGGTCCACCCAGCTGTTGCCCCAACCTGGGAGAGCGCCAGAGACCCTTTCCTTGCTACCAGCCCCACACGCACGCACCCTTTTATCTAAACCACTGCACAAGCTCCTTTTAGCCTTTCTTCAGCTTTGCAGAACATAAACCTAAAAAGCATGGGGTCATTTAATATGTGTGTACCCCCCCGCACTTGGGCCCCATCTGGGCTCCCATGGAGAGCTTGCCTGTTGTCAGGTGGGTGTCACGGTCCCAGAGCACACAGCCCGCTGTCCCCTGGGTTCCTCACAGGCAGGACCAGGTCCCCTCCCAGCCCTGCTCACTGTCCAGAGAGGCCTGAGGCCATGGTAGGAGCACAGGCAGCTGGGGTTGGCTCCCTGCCCTGCCCCGGTCAGCCGTGGACCCTCAGACTCTCGACTGTGAGACAAGAATAATGTCTTGTCATCAGGGTGTGTGAGGGCCCTTGCCTGGCCCATGGGGAGCTGCCAGCACGGGCTACTGCAGGTGACCTCCTTCCATAGGGTTGGCTTTTTCTCACCCGAAAATTTAACACCCTCCCTTGATGCTTTGGCCACACGCCTGCCCTAACGCCAGTGAGCGGTTTTGTTTTCAAGGTGTCGTATGCTCGCCCGAGCTCAGAGGTCATCAAAGATGCCAACTTGTACATCAGCGGGCTTCCGAGGAACATGACCCAGAAGGATGTGGAGGACATGTTTTCTCGTTTCGGGCGGATCATCAACTCCCGGGTCCTCGTGGATCAGACCACAGGTACGGCAGGTGGCCCGGGATACAGCGAGGTTTTCCTCCAGGCAGGGGCCGGGTCTCCTAGGGAAGACAGATCGTTGTCATTAGTTATTCCACCAATGAGGACAGAATCAAAATGAGAAGACGTTGGTTTTTGTTTAATGAGGCTGGGGAGGTTAAGTGGCATAAAAGCAGCCCTGACATAAAAGCTTAGACCTGTTATGGTGAAAACACCAAGAGATTCTGGCAGTTTCTGCAGGCACCCACGCGTCCTAGCCTGGACTACGAATGTTGCCGTTCTTACTGCAGGCAGTGGTGTGCCACGTGAGACAGTCTTCACCTGAGGTCCAGAGTCCCCACCTTTCCTTACCCAGAGCTCCAAGGGTGACTGTTTCTGGGGAGCTGTTCTTCGGTCTTCAGGACTTGGATACCCCGCCCCCTCGGGTAGCACATTCAAAGCTCAGAGCTCGAAGGCAGTGACTTCCTCTCTCAGGCAGTCCTGGCCACTTTGCCAGCCCCTCTCAGGTCGTCTCAGTTCAGGACACGAGCAGCTTGGGCGATGGGCTTTGCATAAAGCAGTAAGGCACCGCCAAGCTGAGCCCTGCGTGCCCCGGAGGCAGCCCCTCACTGCGGCCACCTGCCCCACTGGCCTCGCGCCTGGGGTCGGGCCGGGGCCGCCCTGCTTTAGGGCCCTTCATCTCTGTTCTCAGCAGGAGTGGGAATTTACTGACCAACTAGCAAAAAAGATTACTGCTCAGGGAGCTCAGCGAAGCCAGTGGAATTGTCTGCGGTTGGTTTTTATGTTCTTCCAGCACAGAGCGTGTTCACCACCCCCTTGGCTGAGGTAGTCAGACACACACTGGGTGGTCGGGCCAGAGCAGTCGTGGCTCCGAGGTGACCTCCCCCGGGAGGCTGCAGAGCCACACAGAGAGCAGGCGGGCAGGGTACCCTGGCCCATGACAGATGGGGGTGGAGGTGCATGCACGTTTTCCCACATCCCCCCTAAGCTGTGTGCTCTGGGGCCCACAGTCTTGTCACCTGCACTCCCTTGTCCTGTCCCAGCTGTGGAAGCTCATCTTGGCATGGGCTGGCCCTACCTGCTGCCCAGGCTGCAGTCCTGGGCTGGGGCCCGGCCTGGAGACGAGTGGACAGCCCGAGTCTCCCAGGGGCCTGAGGAGGAGAAGGGGCTTCTGGACCCCAAGCTCTGCTGGAGGGACATAGACTCCACCCACCCGGCCTCCTTTCTGCCCCTCGGCTCTGGGCCGGGGGATGGGCATGAGGTAAAGATGCCGTGTACTTGATGTAAGCCCCTGTTCTGTGCCAGAAGAGCTTCCTGTGGTCCCTAAAGTTCCCCTTACTTATCTTCAAGTGCCAGTTGAGAGAGTGATCCCGTCGGCTGGTCAGCACATGTATTTATCCCCAGCCCCACCTGCACAGAAGCACCTGCGTGGGCCACCTGGAGACCTGGCGGGGTGACGGTGCTGGCCCGTATTCTGCCTCCATGGCCCTGCTTTTCCTGATCCTGTACGGACTGCTGTGCCTCTGCTCGCCTCTGTCCAGCGCAGCACCGCTGAGCGGGGCCCAGCTCTCGAGTTGGAGTCCACCCACCTCGAGAACGCACCCCCTGCCACGTAGCTTTTGTCTGCATCATCCTGAGGGAGGTCTCTCCTGCAGATGGTTCCCTCACCCCTTTGCTGGGACTTTTGCCTCCTTTCCCTCTGCAAGGCTGGTGTCTCCTAGAGTTTGGGGGCACCTCAGGGTTGTGCCCTCAGGCCCCCCCGCCAGCTTCTGCCACTTAGGCGAGGGGACAGGGTCCCTACCCCACACCTCTGTCTGTGTTCAGGAGCTTTGCGAGAGGGCAGGGGGAAGGAAGCCGTGAGGGAGCCCCAGGGGCTCCTCCCTCTCCACAGCCCTGCCCTAGGCCGGGTGTCGGATTGGAGAGTAGAAAGGTGGGCCCCCGGGACTGTGGGCTCCCCTTCCTTCCCTCTGCTCCAGAGGAGGCCACCATGCAGGGCTCCTCTGCTGGGACAGAGGCTGCTCGTTGCTGGGGCCCCATGGAGCCCCGACGGCTGGGGCAGAGAATAGCGGGGCAAGCAAGTTTGTGTGTCAAGTTTGCCTTCGTATGACGTGCTTTTTAAAGAAACAGAGAAGCTCTCTTAAAAAACCTTAATTTCCTGAGCTGACAGAACTTTTTCAAAGAATGTCTTTGCTTCTTTATACATTTTAATTGTGAACTTCTTAGTTGACTCATCTGGAGATCGTGCCATTTATTGGTCTGCTCTTAATCCTAAAAATGCTAAAGGAAAAAGAAAATCCACAGAGTCATCTTCAAAAAGTATACATTCATCCAATCATTGAGTGAGTTTATATTCCCTCACTTTAAGTAACATTCTCTCTCTTACTCAGGTTTTCTTCATTTCACTCGGGCAGTTTTCATTTGATAGTCATTTTGCAAAACCAAACAGGGAAACCACACTTGTGCACACACACTCTGTCTGCTTGATTGCAAGGTCTTTATAAATAGAGTGGAACCGTATCCTGCAGGCAGCTTTCTGTAGCAGCCAGCCAACCACAGCTTCCAGTGGGATTTGCCTGCAGTTAGATTTCATTCGGGTTCCCATCTGTCTAAGCTGTCGTTCGTGCCGTTTAAGAGTAAATAAAAACAGTGTATGCCAAGTACATGTTTTCAGGTGTTCCTTCTGAACTGAAATTTTAAAGTGGGCTCAGGCTCTAGAATTTTCCTGGCACACGTGTGAATTGCTGGGTCTGATCTCACTAATTCAGTGAGCATCTCTGGCTGTGTCAATTTTAAATTTTTACTTAAATAGTGATGGAACCAATGCGGGGGCAGCCCTGAGGCCATGCGGAGCTGCTGTGCTGGGGGCGCCCCAGAAGGGAGAGTTTCCCAGTTGGAGAGTTACGGTGTGTGCTTTAGGACTTGGCGGAGGGCATCCACAGGATGCTCCTGTTGTAAAGAAAGAGCCCCTGCCCGAGGGTCCCTGACTACTGTCTACTTGTTCACATGGGACCCACGGTGTTGCAACCAAGTCAGGACAGAGCTTGGGATTCTAGGCCCCGAGGGGACGGCCGCGCCTTGCAGTGACACTTGTCATCTCCGCACCAGCCTGGTGTGCCCGAGTCTCCCAGGCCCCTCCGCGGCCTTGGGGCCAGCTGGGGATACCCACGCCTTGTTGCCCATCATGGTGACGGTGGGTGGGACCCTGCAGGAAATGGCAAGGAAAGGTGCCAGCATGTGGGAGCTGACTGGGGGACGTTCCTCACTCTCACTTAGCCGGTGGCCCGAGGCCCTGGGCTCTTCTGCTCTGATGGTCGTCACTCACCACATGCTAAAGGCCTTTGTCTAGAGAAGAAATTGTGTCTTACGGCTGTCTGCCTCAGCCTCCTCTACCAGGGCATACTGTGCCTCCAGCCCAGGCCCGTCACCCCCAGGCTGGCCCTCAGCCGTCACCAGTACACTTCGACCTTCACACTTGACCCCTGTTTCTTCTCCCCAGGAGAGGGAGCCAGTTCTCTTCCCCGGCTCCACATTCCCTCACCTCAGCCCCACCCCATTCCTCGAGTTCTTCAAGGGACAAGGGCCCCCATCATCCCCCCCCCAGACCCAGAACGACGGCATATGGGGCTAGAGGGTGACTGAGCCCCTTCCCATCTGGTTTGTTCAGGTCTCACACTTGTGCCAGACTAAACTGACCCTGCCTTCAGCAGTTGGGCCTCGGACTCAGGTAGCGTGGTCCCGGGCCATGTCCTTGCTCTGTCGAGGGATGGGGTTACAGCAGGCCCAGGACTTGCCTTTGGTGGCTCAGTCCAGGTGGCAAGAGAAGGTGTTCTCCCAAGGCAGCTGGAGGTGGCGATGAATGGGCGCAAGACAGGGACTGTTCAGCTGCCGGGGAGTGTGTGGGTGGGTGTGTCAGCAGTTTTCTGGGAAAAGAATGTGTGGCCTCACTTGATTCTGAGGGCAATTTGGGGCCCACAGGAGGTCCCAGGACCTTACAGTGGAATATCCAAGAGGTGAGTGAGGTGTTGGTGGCAGGAAAGAGTCATCAGAGTTCAGCTTGGTTACTAGGATTCCACACCCTTGAGGGATGCAGGAGGCTGAGCCAGGCACCGAGCAAACAGGGATTCGGTCAGGCCAGCCCAGGAGGCGACATGCTGCAAAGGCCCAGCTCGGGTACGTGGCCAGATGGCCGGGAAGGCCATGGGAGGGAGCTCCCAGAGCCCAGGGACAATTCCTTGTCACCCACCTACCCCTCAGCATGCCGTGCACCCACACTGCAGTGGGCACCTGGCATCGAAATGGTGATGGAGGACATAATCTCTTCTAATGTGGCTTCTTTTAAGAAAGAGGAAAAAAAAAACAAAAAACAAAAAAAGAAAGAGGTCTGGGGTGTCTTATTTGAGACTTCTGTCACCAAAGTATCTTTTGGTACTGAGGCTGTGGAGTCGTTGCTTCGACTCAGAAGAAAGTCTGAAACCTTAGTCTTTTATTAGTCGTTGTTTGTTTTTTTTAATTTGTTCATGTTTCCATATTTAGGTTTAATTTTTGTTTATCTCATTAACCAAGCATCCAGTTTGAACCACAGTAGCCTGACTGACTTGACTTTTGCTTTTCAGTTTTAAAAATCCTTGCAGTTTTTCCCCTAACTCCATTTTTGTTGGTTTGTTAAAAAGGTTTGTCCAGAGGGGTTGCGTTTATCCGGTTTGACAAACGGTCGGAAGCAGAAGAGGCAATTACCAGTTTCAATGGTCATAAACCCCCAGGTTCCTCCGAGCCCATTACAGTGAAGTTTGCAGCCAATCCCAACCAGAACAAAAACGTGGCGCTGCTCTCCCAGCTGTACCACTCGCCAGCTAGGCGGTTCGGAGGTCCCGTCCATCACCAGGCGCAGAGATTCAGGTGGGTCAGGAGGACGCGCTCTTCCCACCACGGCCACTCGGGCCCCTTCTGGCTGCGCGGAGCCCTGCTGGTTGGGTGACTGTGCAGTGGAAACCTCTGGGCTGATCACGTCAGAAAGTCGTGCTCACAGCCATTTCATGTCTCCATGTCCCCCACCTGCATCAGAAAGGTATCTGTATGGAAGCTGTTTATTTCCATCCAAGTGTTGTCTTTAACTAGAATGAAAAAGGTAGTGCAGCTCCAACCAGCTCCCAGGAGAGTGAGTGCATAGCGCTGCAGCCTGCAGTTTCTAGTGATATGCGAGTAGACCCATGAGTTTAAAAGATCATCCCGTATCTGGGAGAGAAAAGATGCAGCTTTAGGGGTGCTTATGCAAGAGCCGTTCTTCCAGAGTTTTAAACAGGTTTTAGACATTTGATCAGCAGCCCTAAGGCAGACCTTTCTCATACACCTACCTTGTGGAGTCATTTGTGTCTAAATATTATTATATGCCTTCTGTTTAAAAGCTGCATCCTAGAGGTGAACCGTTTTCCCACCTTCCTTAGTCTTTCCATATAAAATGATTCTAGTCACCAGGATCTAGCAGAACAGAGACAAGTAGAGTCAGTAACTTGGACTCTGAACTCAGGTGTGTTACTGCCTCACAAACAGCTGAGATCCCACTTCTCCCAGTTTTGAGAAGTGGCATGAGGGCTAATCTCAGGTATGTTAAGGATTTCTCTCTGTGACTTTTCAGGGTTCCCGTCTTTAAGTGGTGAGGTTGGGTAACATCCCGTTCATTTCCATAGATGCTGTTTTTCAAGGTCTTATTTTCACAGTCCAATAATCCAGGGTTCTCAACTCAGCTCAGGTTCCAAAGCTGGCCTTCCTTCGTTGGCTTTTCTGGTTTAAAGGCAAAGCAGGGGAAGCGTCTTTGGACAGAAGTGAGCTAAATCCAGTTTTGAAAGTCAGCACAGTCGGCCTCACTGGTGATCGGGTGGGATGTGTAGATGGCCAAGTTCAGTGAGTTACCCAGGAACTCTGGAAAACCAGGAAGCTTGGAGGAGAAGAGAAAGGAGAGATGGGAGGTGCAGAAGGGGCCAGGCAGGAGAGGGACCGTGACCTCCAGAGATGGACGGAAGGAAGGGGTGGGCGGGAAGGTTTGCCACCAGAAGGCAGACTAAGATAAGAATAAGAAGAAAGAAGACCCAGAAGAGGAGAGGGTTTGCAGTCAGGTCTTATCATGTTGGGAAAAGTCCCCAAATCAAGGAAGAGTCAGTTCTCCTCTTGCACCATCAGAGAAAAGAATGGGGGTGGGTTTCATGACAGTTGAGATGAAACAGATCAGCTCCAACTAGCAGGAGAAAACTCACAAGAATAAATAAGAATGAGAATCATGTCAATAAAAGTAAAATACTACCTCAGATTATTTTCAGTATAATATCTATGTCAAGATTTAGTTAACTATGATAACTTGGGTCTGTGTCCTACAAAACTTGGAGAAAAGGAGGTTCTTTTAAAAGTCAGAATGTCTTTCCATTTCTCACTGAAAGCAGCTCATACAGATACTCGGGTGCCTTTTCCCACCCCCATTTCAATGATACTGTGGTCTCACCACTAACAAGCCTCCTGAGTCATCTAACCAGTTCAGACATTTGGTACAGGCTGTTTAAAATTATTCTCGTAAATTCAAAACCATGGCCCACAATGTGCCTTGATTCTTCTGTACCTGCATCAGCGATCACCGTTGTGTCAGTGGTCTGCACCTCGGGGGCTGGCCACTCTTCTCCCATGTCTGCTGAGGGCGTGAATCTGTTTAGTGACACTTGAAGGCACCCCCGCTCACCCCTGGATCAGACCCACGACTCGAACCTGATTTTATTTTGGAGCAGGTAATAACTTCTCCAGTTGCATTGTGTGGCTTCAGAGATGCTGTATCGTGCTCAAATATTCTTAAATTGATCCTCCAACAGTTACTTTTGAGCTTGTGAAACATCTCAAGGGCCACGTGGCTTCAGTAACAATCTTGTCATCTCCCTTAATCCTTATTGCCCACGACTTGTAGAAGGCTTATTTTTGATGTGACTAAAAGTGGTGCTTTAGAAAGGGGCTCCACATTTTTGGTAAAGCTTGGTAGATTTACAGTTCACAGCCCTGGCCCTTCTGGGCTGTTAAGAGCCAGCAGTGGAAGGGTGTCCGGAGCTGTTCCCTGCCGGTAGTGGCCCTTGGCGGGAGTGTGCTGTACGCAGGCACCGCTCGGACGTGAATCCTCAGAGAGGGAGGGTGCCGATGGGGGTGGGGATGGGGTATAAAATTCAGAGAAAGAAAAGAAAAAAATTCAGGCCTCTCCCCACCCCCACCATACCCCCGCAAGCACACACACAGACACAGACACAGGATGAGGAACGGTTTCCTCCAGGGAGAGCTGGGGGTGTAACAGCACCTCGGAGGATGTGGAGAAGCTTCCATCATTTAAAATGTGGGAAGTACGGGTGTGACTAAACAGGACCACCCCACCAAGGTGGGAGGGGTGGAGGGAGCAGCTGGTCAGAGGCCACTAGAGGCCATCGCTCTGAGGCCTGACCCCTGCAGGCAGCAAACTGTCTCTCCTCGGAGTCGACTCCCAACAGAGCAGGGAGCCCATGCCCTCCCTCCGCCCCCATATTGAGTTCCTCTCAGTTGAAAAGTCCTGATTTTGACTGAGCGGGGTGTGTCAGCCCGAGCGCCTCACATGGGCTGCGTGCAGCTCGCTGGCCCGCACTGACCTTGACCTGAATGCTGTGCTCTCTGTTTGCTAGGTTCTCCCCTATGGGTGTAGATCACATGAGTGGGCTTTCTGGTGTCAATGTCCCAGGCAACGCTTCTTCGGGCTGGTGCATCTTCATCTACAACCTTGGTCAAGATGCCGATGAGGGAATCCTCTGGCAGATGTTTGGCCCCTTTGGTGCAGTTACCAATGTGAAAGTGATTCGCGACTTCAACACCAACAAGTGCAAAGGCTTTGGTTTTGTGACCATGACAAACTATGAAGAAGCCGCGATGGCCATAGCAAGTCTGAACGGCTACCGCCTGGGGGACAAAATCTTACAGGTTTCCTTCAAAACCAACAAGTCCCACAAATAACTCGCTCATGCTTTTTTTTGTACGGAATAGATAATTAAGAGTGAAGAAGTTGAAACTTTTTTGTTAGTGTACAACTCATTTTGCGCCAATTTTCACAAGTGTTTGTCTTAGTCTAAATGAGAAGTGAAAAGGTTTTTATACTCTGGGATGCAACCAACATGTTCAAATGTTTGAAATCCCACAATGTTAGACCAATTTTAAGTTTCTTAAGTTATTTCCTTTAAAATATATATTAAACAGAAATCTAAGTAGACTGCATTGACTAACCAGTCCCTCGGGATGGTGGTGAAACTGAAGCATGCTTTAACTTCTGAGACTGTCTAACACGCGTTTCATTCGATGTCTCCACAAACTGGATAGAAACAAACAAAAAGAAATGACCTTTTAGTTTTAGTTTTTAAACTAAAGATGTTAGACAGATGCCTTGTGTGCGTTTTCTCAACCGCTTCAACATTTTAAGCGATTTCTGCTTTGGTTGACAGGAAATTGCTTTCCCAAGCAGGTCCCATTGCCACCTCCTGCTCACTCAGCCGATTGGCCCCGGCAGTGGCAGCAGGCCCGTCTGCCGTGGGCCACAAGCGGGGAGGGGGGCCACACACCAGGCCGGGCCAGGCTCTGCCGAGGACACGAGTGGGTTTCCTAAGCCCAGGCGCCAATGGGAACGGACCAAAGAGTTTCAGGGAAACTCCAGTATATTCCAGAGTCAGATCTCAGCTCCAGGCACGCCTGAAGACGTGTTGCTCCTCTGACATCCCGATTCCTGTCCACACATTGCATGCATGGTGCCTCCACACATCAGATACTGTTGTTCACAATCATCTCTCCAGTTTCCAAGAGCATTGAACACGGCCCCAGTGCGTAACATAGCTCTATTTTTTAATGACACAGAAACATTTGAGCATTGTATTTCTCGCATCCCTTCTCGTGAGCGCTAGGCTTTTTTCTATTTTAGTCGGATTTTGTTTTGAAACTTTGCTTTCCTATGAACACTCAGCAGAAAAGTACTTACTTCCTGCCAGTTACCTATTAACAAAAAAAAAAAAAAGAAAAAAGAAAAAAAAAGAAAAAAACCCTTTGATTTGTAGTTTTAAAGATTAACCTTCGAAGTTCTCTTCATAACTGCCTTGACATTTTGGGTTGTTCTGTTCTGTTAATTTTCTTTTGCTTTTTTGTGTTTTTCGTTTGTTTTTACTTTTGCATTTAAGACCATTAAATTTGATTTTGTTTTGCTCGAATTTTGTTTTGTTTTTTATTTTACCTTTTCTTTCTTTTTGGCTAGGTAAGGTACAGACAGCCCAGCATTCAGGGAGGATTTATAAGATCTTAAGAAACAAACATACTTGCCTCAAGACAAAGCATTTACAAATCTGTGACGTTAGGATTGTGCCATCACAGATGGTGTTTTTTTAAAATGGGGAGCCGGCAGGGAGAGTCTAAGAGGGCCTGAGAAGTAAATAGGCAGGGCCCGATCTCCGGGCAACTCCTCAGGAGCGTGATCTGATTTTTATAAATAACCAGTGTGCAAGAGAATCAAAAACACAATAACTTAGTACCAGCAGTTTTTAACCTTGACACGAGACTAAAACGTGTAACAGTAAGCTGCTTTTTAGTTATCGATGTCATGGAATTGCGGCATTATTTATCTATCTATTTATTTAAGTGGAAGACGTTGGGCAGTAGGCACAGCGTTCCCCAGAGCGGGTCTGTGTTCTGAGCGACCCCTGGACCATTTGAGGCTGCCCATCCCCCCCACTGCTTCCCTCATACTTCACTGAGGGGCTGCCAGCTGCTTGCATGATCCTCCTGAATTTCCCACGTTGCCCTCTTCTTCTCTCACAAAGGGCCAAGTTCATACCTTGAAGGCTTGTCTCATAAGTTGGCCAAGTGCCATGGAGGGCCTCCTCTCTGCAGCAGAATTTTCCAGGTTCTAAGTCAAAGCTAGCTTGCGTGCCTCTTCCTGGAACCAAGGCCCGTTTACCCAGATTTGATGCAAAGAGGGTCCCTGCTGCGTGTGCCCCAGAGCGCTCTGCACCCCGGGACTGGGATGTTTTCCTGGAAAAATATGCCGTGTAGGTTGTGCTAGCCTCGGGCCAGCATCTCAGTGAAGATGAGGTTCCCAGTCGTGAGAGTGACCCTTGAGTCTCCTCGCTGACACACCATCCTGCCAGCCTGCACTAGTGTTCCATTTCCTACGAGAATTCTGGCAGAGGCCTAAACTGCGAAGTGACGGGCTCACAGCCAGCACCGCAGCTCATTTCCTCCCCTCTATTTTATTGGAACCACACTGATTATCCTGGTGCTGGCACAGATGAACGGGAAACGTGAAGCGCATACGGACCTTTGAGAGTTGCCTGAAGTTTCTCAGTAAAATTCTCGTTTTACGTGGTCCCCACTCTTTGAACATCCTTCTGGCTGAAAACCCCAATGTGCTTCTTTGGGAGTTTTAATTTGTGAGCGTGCGGGAGGATTTTGCCTTTGACATGTTTTACTCCTGAAAAGTAATTGTCACTCCCATGGAAGTGCCAGACGCTGGCCCTGTGTCCAAAAAGTTCATTCCATCTTCTCTAGGCCTGTTTGCAAAAGGAAGATCCCATTTTTTTTAAAGTTAAAATCCAAAAGAAACCGTGTTAAAAAATTGTGGTTTTTTTTTTTTTTTAACATAGATCAATCTTATTTGTATTTCGTAAAATGAGTGCTCTCCTTTTATTTGGGAATTTTGATGAAAAAGTTAAGAGTAGATGATGTTAATTTATTGAAACTTTGGTTTGGTACATAAATACCAAAGAATTCTCTTTTGATTGAATTGATTGAATTCTCTCTTGGCCTATGTAACTTCCCCGCATAGTTGTTCACTAAGCAGCTCCAGATTTGTGAACCTGGTTCCAGTTGAGTTATCCATTGTTTACCCCGTGGCTCTGCCTTTCTTTAGCTTTTCGATGTGATATGGCAAGCTGTGGTTTTCTGCACTGGCTGTGCCTCTGGTCATGCGTCCTGTGACTGTGATACCACGGCCACCCTCTTGCCAGAATAACGGAGGAGCTGGGCTTTCTCAGCCCGTGGGCAGGTGGCGCCGGGTGGGTTTCACCTTCTTTGTTCCCCGAAAGGTGAGTCTTTCCCTTGCCAAGGGCAGCTGCCTTAACCTCCGAGAGTATGCACTTGTTGTTAGTGCTGGAAACCCAGGGTCTGAACCGCGCTGCTTAGGGAGCCGGCCCTTCGGGAGCTGGCAGCTTGGGGGGAGCCCTGCCGGGTCAGGCAGACAGATGAATCCCAAGACAGTTATTGGCAATAACTTATCGCTGGTTTGCCTCCGGAGTAGGGCCATGGACTGACCCCAGTCGCTGTTGGCCTTGAAAATCAGAGTTCACGTCTCCCAGCTGTCCCATTTCCCATCCGACTCAGCCTGACCGGACTTCTCTGTGCTTTCCGCACCCATCCTGGGTAGGATCACGGAGAGTGAGCATAAGCTGCCGGGGGCCTCTCTTCCCCATAACCCCAGCCCTCCATCTGAAATCCTTCCCATCTTCCCAGGACCCGCGGTACCTCCTGGGCCCTGAGGCAGCTCCTCAGGAAAACACCTGCTGCTCATCAGATTCCCAGGCCCGGCCCCTACCCGAAGCCCCACGTGCTTTCCGTTGAGCGGCATCGAGAATGGACACTCCTACAGCAGCGGTAGGGCCCCCGGCAGGGTTCACATTTCCACACCTTTTGATTCGACTCTGACTTCTAATGATTGTATTTTTCCACAACCTTCTGGTGACAGAGTTCAGTTTTCCGCTTGGTCGTTAAAATAAATAAGTGACTCCTCGTAAGTCCCCGTGAGGACCGAAGTTAGGCTGACCGGTGGTTCGCAGCGACTCGGGAGGACTGTTTCACTTCCACCAGGAGAGAAGGCTTGTCTGTTGGTCGGGGCCACCTCTTTACCATGTAACGTTCCGTTTACAGTGATTTGCTCTGGGGGGCACTTTTCCAGCTGGTTCCCATGTTGTACAGTAGATGGGTAGACCTTTTGTATATTAGTGTGTTTTAAGTTATTGATTTGTTTTATATAAGATAATTTATTTTTCAGGTACCATTTTTCATTTTAACTTTGTTTTTACATGGGTTTGTTTTCAATAAAGTATGACACTGCTGTCCAAAAGTCAACAATAAAATGAATCCCATTGTGTTCTTTGGAGGATGCTTATGTAACTAGCCTTTTTTTTTTTTCTTGCCTTTTTTTTTTTTTTTTTTTTGCTTTTCAGAAGAAAAAAAAAAGTCCTTCTCAGTTTTCCATCTCCCCAAGTTTGCCTTTTTATCCTTGTGAATAAATGTTCTTTAGTGTTTTAGGAGGAAAAAGCAAACCTAGATTTTGATAATCCAGAAGATTTCAGATTAATAAAGAAGCTTTGAAAGAAGACCATTTTTCAAAATTTTAGTGAAGTGTGAATATTTTTTGTCAATGGCTTTCTCAAAGAGAATGAAACTTTTGCACCATTTTCAGAGTTTTTATAGAGATGCCAAATTGATATATTTACATGTAATGGAAACATGAAAAAGTTTTATTAAACAATTGTTCATAGCTGTGTAGACATTTTAATTCAGTTTCCAAAGCTCTCAAAGTGTATTTTTGGAGTACGGAGTGATAACGGTTTGGGGCGTTAACGGTTCCAAACGACTCGATTGTCCGAATACTTAGTTCTTTTCACAGGTATCAGGTTTGTGTTAAACGCTGTATGTTAACTATGACTGGAACTCTGTGATATTTTGGTAATAAATGAAGTGGGATCGTTGAGACACGGTGGTGTAGGGGTGATGGTGTGTGACTTGTAAGCAGCCATCGCCGAGTGACGCGCCAGCCAGGGCCACAGGTGACTTGCTCCTTCCTAGGTGAGCGTGGGCTGCCCCTCGCCAGGCTCTGTGCCAGGCCGTGGCCTTGACCCGTGCGGGGAAGGAGGGAGCCCTCAGACTGCCCAGCCTGGAGGACGGAGAGGAAGGCACCAGGACACGCCCTGGGACTGGCTCCCGCACCTCCGTCTGCCCCTGCCCAGATGCTGGCCTCCCCCCGGGACGCACTCACAAATCAGCCCCCTCCCCCTGGAGACCCAGAGACCCCTCTTCTCCAGGTTCAAAGGTTCCTGGGCCTCCTGTCTTGTCCCTGAGTGTTGCCTGTCTGTCTGCTCCCCACACCTGAGCCCCTGGCCATTCCAAATGTCTTCTGACACTAATCTCCTCGGGTGACGGAAGGTGAGTTCCAACTCACCCAGAGGCAGGACGGAGCATAAGAGTCTTAGGGTGGGAGTTTTAGGTTCGAATCTTGACTCTGCCGCCTCCCCAGTGTGCACCGCAGGCAAGCCCCCTGACTCTCTCCGAGCCTCAGTCTCCCCAGCTGTGAAATGGGGTCCGTAACGCCCAGCCCGTAGGATCCTTGTGGGAAGGAAAACAGATCAAGTAGGTACCACACCACAGCCACTCTGAATCCAAGACGCATCCAAGGAGAGAGGCTAGGGTTGGCAGAGAGAGCAGTAACCCCCCGGCTCGCCCGCTTCCAGTGGGCTCAGCTAAACCCACGGACGTGCTTCCCCAGCGGCACTACAGGGCCTCTCCTGAAGTCACTGGATTTTCTTTCTCGCATGTGTGTGTCTTGTGGTTCTGCGTTGAGCTCCCTCAGAACACCCAGCCCGAGCCCCTGGCAGAGGGGCAGGCCGGCACCACCTGGGGAAGGCGGCTGGGCTCCAGCTGGAGGGGGCTCCAGGGGTGTCCTGGGACCCCTGCAGGTGCCGTCTACACCTACTGCACTGAGGAGAAGGGGTCTGGGCGTCAGCCCTTCCCTGCGCGTCACAGACCACGGTGTGCACCCCCTCCCCCAGGGGCCTTGTTCAAAAGCAGATCCGGGTTCAGCAGTTCTGGGCTGAGCCCGAGAGTCTGCATTTCTAACCTAACCAACTGCCAAGTGATGCCGATGCTCCAGGGACCCCCTCTAGGAAGCCAGTGGTGTAAGTGGGGGTGTGCTGTCACAAAGCCTTGCCGCCCCCAGCTCCACGTCGGGTGCGCCAGGACAGCTTCCGACGCCCCCCACCCCAGGATTCAGAGCTGAGAGGCTGAGTCCACGTGCGAGGTGGGGAGCTCTTGCCGCCAGCCTGCCCAGGGTCGGGGGGAGGGGGGCCGTCTTCACGGTTCCGTTCAAGGTTAAGACTCTGAGGGCTTAATGCCTGCATCCCTTTGCTTTGGGTCTTTTTTTTTTTTAAGATATATTTTTAAAAATATTTATTTGGTTGTGTTGGGTCTTAGTTGCAGCACTCGTGTGGGATCTAGTTCCCTGACCGGGGATCGAACCCGGGCCCCCTGCATTAGGAGCGCGGAGTCCTAACCACTGCGCCACCAGGGAAATCTCTGTCTTTGGGTCTTTTTGTTTGTTTCACCTCAGTACTTTCCTAGCACAATTGCAAAGGATTTCCTAAAGAGAAGGGAGAAAATCATAGACACTGGTGTTGTCCCTGAGAACCATGGTTTCTGTTTAGTGACAGGAAGGACCGTTCTGCTGTGAGAGTGTTTTTTACCGTGGAGTCGGGGGCGCTAGGGACAGCACAGTGGATCTTACCCTCTGCCCCTGGCCTGGAGCCCACTCAGAGCAGGACAGATGGTGGTGACGTGGGCCTGCAAGCCTGGACAAGTGGCAGCCCCGGGCTCTGGGAAGCCGCCCAGAAGTCCCGCAGCAAAATTCAAGCTGGCCAGGGAGCATTTCCCCCCAGTTCACGCCTTGCTTTGCCCACCCAGGGGTCCAAAAGAACAGACCGAAGACCCCCATCCCACGTGCGGGTGTGCCGAGTGCCGGGGCGCGTGAGGCCCTCAGGGGCGTGGCGTCCGAGCAGGAGCGAGTTCCGAGGAGCCAGGAGGTGGTGGTGAGAGGTGATCGCTGTTAGCTACTAGCGTGCTGTGCACCTTACAGAGTACTTCACTGAACTGTGAGCGAGGCGTTAGTATTGTCCACGTAGTCATTTAAAGGTGATGCCCTGAAGCTTAGCCAGTTGGAAAAACAGACACCGTTCCATGCTGGCGATTTTTTTTTTTTTTTTCCACTGGTTTGATACATAGCATCCTGGGTTTGGACTGCCCCTTAGCTCTGTGCCTCTGAATGTGTCCATTTTGGGGTTCAGCCAGGGATGGGAAGTTGGGGGTGTGGACGGGGCAGGACGCCTCCCACAGGTGGGACATTATGCCTGTGTAACCGCACAGGGTTGGGGAGGGGCTCAGGTGCCCGTGGGCACGTGCCAGGGGCCTGGACCCAACCCCCAGCTCTCCCGGGGCTCTTTCGGTCACCCCAGAGCAAGTGAGGGAGGGAATTTCTCTTGAGCCCCTGCATCGTGAACGCACAGCCAGCTCCTCCCCACCTGGACCTCCAGGGACAGTGTCCTCTGAGAGCCCGAGGGCTTCTCCTGAACTCCACCAACCTGGGATAGAATTTGCAGGGGCCTCTGGTTCAGAAAGTACCGAGAATTTCAAGTCGGTGACCGCAGAGCGTTAAACCAAGCGTGGGGCGTGGGGCCCTCTGAGCTTGGGGTCTTGTGTAAGCATGGGTCCCACGCCCACGGCCTGCCACCCTCTCTGTTCAGGAGCTTTCCGGTTGTCCTTGGGCTTCCTGGAGACTGTGGACTCTCAAAATCCACCTTCCCGGGACTTCCCTGGTGGTCCAGTGGGTCAGACTCCGTGCTCCCAGTGCAGGGGGCCTGGGTTTGATCCCTGGTTGGGGAACTAGATCCCGCATGCATGCCTGCAGCTAAGAGTCCACATGCCGTGCTTCCCTGGTGGCGCAGTGGTTAAGAATCTGCCTGCCAACGCAGGGGACCGGGTTTGAGCCCTGGTCCAGGAAGTTCCCACATGCCGCGGAGCAACTAAGCCCGTGCGCCACAACTACTGAGCCTGCGCCCTAGAACCCGCGAGCCACAACTACTGAAGCCCGCACGCCTAGAGCCCGCGCTCTGCAACAAGAGAAGCCACCACAATGAGAAACCCAGGCACCGCAACGAAGAGTAGTCCCCGCTCACCGCAACTAGAGAAAACCCGTACGCAGCAACAAAGACCCAACGCAGCCAAAAATAAATAAATTAATTAAATAAATTTTAAACAAAAGAGTCCGTATGCCGCAACTAAGACCCGGAGCAGCCAAAATAAGTAAATTAATTAAAAAAAAAAAAATCCACCTTCCCCTTCATTCCAAGGGCAGCCTTCTGTCTGATTGGTTTTCTCAGAGTTGAAGGATTTGATGCAGGGCCTAAAGAGTCAGAGCACAGCGGCACCTGGGCCCTGCGGTGTGAGGGCCTGGGTCCCGGAAGAAACTGCAGCTCAGAGAGCCACTGCGTGGGTGTTGGGGAGAGGGACCAGGGCTCGGGGCAGGCCCCACTGAAGGGTCCTTTCCGGTTGGAGGGATCCCAGGACAGGAGGTGGGGCTGGGCAGGCACAGGCACGAATGCCCTCTTCTCTCTATCAAGTGAAGCCTCCTGGAGAAGCTTGGTGGGTCAACTGTGTAAACCACCCACGTGACCGACCCACACCACGCAGCCAGCCCCCCGGGCAGCACCGAGGAACGGGGCAGAGCGAGTCCTCAGAAATAGTCTGTGCAGGGGCTGGAGCTCCAGGACCGCCAGGGCCCCTCGGGAGAGACTCTGGGATCCAGAGTCTCTAAAACTAAAGCCAGCTGTGACCGACAAATGCACGTGAGCTTTCTCCTTCGTCCACATCAATAAAATCGCCGCATGCCAGGAAAAACAGGGAAATGGCCTGATGGGGATGTCTCACCTGACATACAGGATGCACGGCAACCAAAAGATTCACACCAGGGCCCCTCAGAGAGCCATGCATGTGTGCTTGCACAGGAATCTCAAGGCAGACCCTGAAAGCTGGCGTAGATGTGCACGCAGGCCTTTCCCGGGGACGGGGCACTGGGTGTGTCTATCTCAAGGTTCACAAGTCAAGGCGGTGGAGGCCTCGAATGCTGAGGTCACACCAGCAGTGAAAGGGTCCGTGTTCCTCGGATGCCAGGCCTGGCCCTCGCTGTTCCCCTCGCTGGGAGTGGCCTTGCCCTTCTCGTGTCGGCTCTTCAACATAAACTCCACCTCCTGGGCTGTGTGGACTGGGCCGGGGTGCGAGGAGGCAACGCCACTAAAGGGTTTTCATGGGGCATCTGGCGGTGGTGCCTGTGCTCTGACCGAGGAGGCCTGGGGCTGAGGAGCAAATGGACCACAGGGCAGCGTTTCAAGGTGACAATAAAACGTGAATGAATAAAGGGAAACTTACAAAGAGATGTGACCCAGATGGAGGTATCAACGTGCTTCTCAGAGCGTGAAGGAGGACGATCGTTGATTGTGCATGCATCGGGGCCCCAGACCCACAGACAACCAAAAGCATAAACCTTAAATATGCTTTTTCTAAAGGCTTGGTCTTTTTTTTTTTTTTTTTTTGGTAATTTTTTAAAATCTTAAAGCATTTCACTCATCTGCTTTCGTGACTGAAGAAGAACATTAAAAGGTATCAAGTTCAGGGCTTCCCTGGTGGCGCAGTGGTTAAGAATCCGCCTGCCAATGCAGGGGACACGGGTTCGATCCCTGGTCCGGGAAGATCCCACATGCTGCAGAGCAACTAAGCCCGTGTGCCACAACTACTGAGCCCACGTGCCGCAACTACTGAGCCCGCATGCCACAGGTACTGAAGCCTGTACACCTAGAGCCCGTGCTCCGCAACAAGAGAAGCCACCGCAATGAGAAGCCCGTGCACCGCAAAAAAGAGTAGCCCCTGCTCGCCACAACTAGAGAAAGCCCACGCGCAGCAACAAAGACTGACAACGCAGCCAAAAAAAAAAAAAAAAATTATCAAGTTCTTTTTAAACCCTTTTGGCCACACGAAGATGCAACCTGTAAACATTTTCAATTTAAAGACGCGATGTGTGTATAGCACCCCTTTCCTCGCCTTCCCCCTTTTCAGGCCCTTTGAATCCTCCCTTGCCCAGTGCAGGTTAGATCCTGCATCAGATGGGAAGGTGTGGGCACCACGTCAGGGAGGCAGGGGACAGAGGGAAAGGAGAGGCTGAGACCATCCCAGCCGCCCCTGGGCATCCACAGGCAGGTGGGTTCACACAGGCCGGTGTTCTCCCTGTGCCTGCCCCATGCGAGCCTCAGAGGAAGGGGTGGTGCTGTTCCTTGGCTTGTAGATGTCTATCTTCTCCCTGTGTCCTCACGTCGTCTTCCCTCTGTGCATGTCTGTCTCTGTATCCAAAGTTCCCCTTTTTATAAGGACACCAGTCCTATTGGATTAGGGCCCACAATGATTTTAACTTATTACCTCTCGAAAGACCGTATCTCCAAATATGGTCACATTCTGGGGTCCTGGAGGTTAGGATTTCAACATACGTTTTGTGGGGGACACAATTCAACCCATAAAAGGCCCTTCAAAATGTGTCACTGGGTCTTCTCTGAGTTCTTCCCCAAAGCAGCGTATGGGGGGGAGTTAGTCGTTTGACCCCCTCTGGGTTCCCTTCAGGGGGGAGGGGACTGAGTAAGCTGTCAGCTGGGCCTGGAAGGATTTCTCCTACTGGATCTAGTGTGACAAGGACCAGCTGGACAGGCTATGTAATTTGGGGGGCCCAGTGCAGCATGAGAATGCAGGGCCCCTTGTTCAAAAATTATTCAGAATTTCAGATAAACAAAATGTTAGTATATACATAAAATGGACTATTATTCATCTTTTAAAAGGAAGGATATTCTGACACACGTTACAACACGGATGAACCATGAGGACATGATGGTAAGTGAAATAAACCAGTCGCAAAAAAAGGACAAATATTGTATGATTCCACTTTTGCTATGTCCCTAGAGTCATCACATCCTGAGAGACAGGAAGTAGATGGTGGGGGCCAGGGGCTGGGGGAGGGGCTGGGGAGTCAGTGTTTGATGGGGCCAGTTTCAGTTTGGGAAGATGAGAAAGTTCTGGAGATGGATGGTGGGGATGGTTGCACGACAGTGTGCATGTACTCGATGCTGCTGAGCTGAACACTTTTACAAATGATGGATTTTATGTTGTTTGTATTTTACCACACTTAAAAATAAAGTTTTTTAAGATGTGTTAAGAATTTCAGGATGGCAAACAGCAGAGCATGAAACCGAGCACGGACCAGCCCGGGGACCCAGACGTTGCCCCAGTTGGCTGCGTCTTGCATCCCCCTCTGCGTGCAGCCAGCAGACCTCCCAGGGCAGCCAGGACGCCGTCGCCCTCAGTGCCCAGGTGGGGAGACACCTGCTCCCCACAGCCGGTGTTTTCAGCACCTGGACAGATGCAGCCCAGGTCTCTCTGTATGAAAATCCACAGTGCGTTTGCTGGCAGACGTACTCGGTACAAAGAGAAGCAAGCTGAGTGGTGATCGGGTCCCAAGGGCAGAATCCTGGCTTCCCTCCTGACGAGGTCTGGGTGTTGCAGGTGGAGGACTGCCCCTCCTGGGGTCCCAACAGAAGGACCCCAAGGGGGGGGCCTCGGCCACAGTCGCCTGGAGAGGGGAGCAGGTCAGGCCCGGCTCTGAGCAAGGACGAAGTTTGCTCCCCTCCCCCCATCACCTACCCCACATCCCCCCTCTCTCTCATGCTCCCCTGGCTGACCTAGGAGTCCCCGCTGGACTCCTGGCCCTGAGGGAGGGCGGCAGGGCCTGGGCCACCTGTGCCTCTGTCCCCACAGCTCACCTGTCCTCAACCTCTATCCTTCTAGTCATTCTTTTTTTCAGTCCGCACATATTCACTGGGTAGAACATTTTAAGGCAGGTGGGCCATCAACACACGAACATAAACACAGTGTGGTCCATCCATACAACGGAGTATCACTCAGCCATAAAAAGGAATGAAACACGGACACACACACCACAGCATGGATGAAGCCAGAGAACATGATGCTCAGTGAGAGAAGCCAGACACAAAAGGCCACATATTATATGATTCTATTGGTATGAAATGTCCAGAATAGGCAGATCCACAGAAAGTAGATCAGTTATTTCCAGAGCCTGGGGGAGGAGGGAACGAGAGCTGCTGCTTAATGGGCACAGGATTTCCTCTTGGGGTGAAGAAAATGTTTTGGAACAAGATGGAGGTGGTGGTTGCACAACCTTGTGAGTGTAGGGAAGTCCACTGAATTGTTCAGTTTAAAATGGTGAATTTTCTGGGAATTCCCTAGGAGTCCAGTGGTTAGGACTCCGTGCTTTCACTGCTGAGGGCATGGGTTCAATCCCTGGTCGGGGAACTAAGATCCTGCAAGCCGCACAGCACAGCAAGTAAAATAAAAGACAAAATAAAATTAAAATAAAAGAAGACAAAATAGAAGTTTCTGATACCGGAATTTTATCTCAATTAAAAAAACAAAAATCACCTTAGGGCTTTCAACTGCCAAGAGTTTGACATTTGTGGTAGATCAGCTGACCCAATCATGCATGCTCAGCCCATGTGGGGACCCCATTCAGCCCTCCAAATCAGTCAGCTCACGTAGGGAATATTGAGTCTATTCATGCACAGATATTAGCATGCAACAGACATTAACTAAAGACGTGTATTAGTTTGCTAGGGTGGCTTAAACAACAGAAAAACTTCTCACAGTCCTAGAAACTAGAAGTCCAAGATCAAGGTGTCAGCAGAGTTGGTTCCTTCTGAGGGCTGTGAGGGGGAATCTGTCTCTCCTAGCTTCCATGGTTTCTGGCAATCTTTGGCGTTCCTTGGCTTCTGGTAGCCTGACTCCAATTTCTGCCTTCACCTTCACATGGAATTCTCCCTGTGTGCATGTCTGTGTCCAAATAAGGCCACCAGTCATATCAGATTTGGGGCCCAGTATGACCTCATCTTTATGAATTACATCTGCAATGAACCTATTTCTCAATACGGTCACATTCTGAGATCCTGGGGGTTATGACTCCAACACATGAATTTGGGGACACATAATTCAACCCATAACAACCTACAATGTGCTGGTTCTGAGAGTACAAAGATGAGCCCAAAAGGACAGTCCCTGTCTGCACTGAGCATGTGCTACGCTGGCCAAGGCTGAGCACAGCAAACAAGCACAGGACTGGAGCAGAGGTGGCTAGAAATGTGGGAAGCCGTTTGATATTGTTGCGACCCCCAAGCGCATCCTCAGTTAACCCTTCTCCTTGCCCAGGGTCGAAGCCAATCTTAGAAGTTGCTTGGCACTTTCCCAGCTGTGTGTTGGCCACATACAGCAGAACCGCATGTTGCTTCACAAGAGATTGGAAGTTTAAAAAGAAGCACAACCACAACCTGATGCTTCACTATACACTGTTAGAGAAGAACAGTGAGCCTCAAGAAGGAACAGCAGATGGGCCCAATCTAGAGGGGGCTCAAGGAACTGCGGGGGATTTCAGCCAACCAGGAGGGGTCAGAGTAGGGAGGAGGGGTGAGAAGCCATTGGCGGAACAGGGCAGGAGGAACCCAAGGGCAGTGGGGCAGGGCTCCTGGGACGACTCCGTCCATAGACACAGCTGCACCTGCCAGAAGCCGTGAGCAAAGCCAGAAGAAGACAGAGCCCTGGTGGTGCTGGCGTTGTCAGCCTGGACCCCGTGCTTAGTCCTGGCAATCCCCTCAGCCCCTCCGTTCCAGAGAAGGCTCAAAGACAGAGGGCCTGGGAGGGATGGAGGAAGTCCCAGCATTGACGATCCCAGCCTCCCACATCACCCGTGTCGTTGAACCTGCCCCAAGTCCTGCCCCAGCCTTCCTGTCTTTGTCCTTTGGCAATGCTGCGCCTCTTCCTTGCATATTAACTGTGTCCTTTATTTTCTGTATTCTGATGATTTGACATCTTGGGGCCTTGGTGATCTGGGAGAGACTCCCAGGACTAGCTAATTCCTAGAGAGAGTAAGCAACTTACCAAAAAGTGCACCTTTTGTGGACAAATCCACCAATCCAGAGCCAATAGCGGCAACAACCTCCTTTATTTGGCTTTCACACTCCAGGAGGTAATATTCCTCTGCCCTGATCACCCCAGCACCAGGTGCCAGACAACTAGGGCCAGCTCCTACCCCCAGAGCCTGCTGAAATTATTCAAACTAGCCAATCGTAAGCCTGCCTACCCTTCCCTGCCCATTTCTCCCCATGGAATCCACAATAAGGCTCCTGCCCACACTCCCTGCTAGCCCCACCTTCCACCCCCCACCTCCTGACCAACCCTGGTGCTTCCCTGGGTGGCCCTAGCTGATGTTCTATGGTCCCTCCTCTTGGGAACTGCAAGTATAACAAACTGTCTTTCAGTGGCAGTCATCTCCTGATCTGTTGGCTTTGCTGTAGTGGAATAATGGTAAACCTGTATTTTAAAACCCTTTGGAACACACTTTCATTCCCCACCCCCAGGGACAGGGCAGCTCCAGGGGATCCTTCCATAACCCTGCTCTAAATGCAGAGAACAATGCAGCTGAGCCAGGCACACCCAGAACTGAGTCTGCCCACTTTATAGGTGGGCAAACTGAGGCACAGGGAGGTGAATGCCTTGCCCAGGGTCACAGGAGCAGTCTGGCTCCTGAGTGGTTTTTTTTTTTTTTTTTAATAATTGTGTTTGTTAATTTTTTTATTGTGTTAAAACATTGGGTTGGCCAAAAGTTTCGTTCGGTTTTTTCCGTAAGATGACTCTAGCGGCACTTAGTTGTTTTTAACTTCATTCAAAACAGTTTTGTTAGATTGTATGTGGCAGCTGTTATATCAGGGTGCATTTTTAAAAAGACATCAAAATTGGTGAATTTTTGTGTAACCATTTTAACATTGAAGATGGAAGCGAAAAAGCAACATTTTTGGCATATTATGCTTGATTATTTCAAGAAAGGTAATAACACAACTGAAATGCAAAAAAAAAAGATTTGTGCAGTGTATGGAAAGGTGCTGTGACTGATCGAACGTGTCAAAAGTGGTTTGCGAAGTTTCATGCTGGAGATTTCTCACTGGACGATGCTCCACAGTTGGTAGACCAGTTGAAGTTGATAGCGATCAAATCGACACATTAATTGAGAACAATCAACGTTATACCACGCAGGAGATAGCTGGCATACTCAAAATATCCAAATCAAGCACTGAAAATCATTTGCACCAGCTTGGTTATGTGAATCGCTTTGATGTTTGGGTTCCACATAAGTTAAGCAAAAAAAACCTTCTTGACTGTATTTCCTCATGTGATTCTCTACTTAAAAGTAATGAAAACGTTCCGTTTTTAAAACAAATTGTGACAGGCGATGACAAGTGGATACTGTCCAATAATGTGGAACGGAAGAGATCGTGGGGCAAGCGAAATGAACCACCACCAATCACACGAAAGGCCGGTCTTCATCCAAAGAAGATGATGTGTATATGGTGGGATTGGAAGGGAGTCCTCTATTACGAGCTCTTTCCGGAAAATCAATGATTAATTCCAAAAAGTACTGCTCCCAATTAGACCAACTGAAAGCAGCACTCGATAAAAAACGTCTGGAATTAGTTGACAGAAAACGCATAATCTTGCATCAGGATAATGCAAGACCACATGTTTTTTTGATGACCAGGCAAAAACTGTTACAGCTTGGCTGGGAAGTTCTGATTCATCTGCCGTATTCACCAGACATTACACCTTCGGATTTCCATTTATTTCGGTCTTTACAAAATTCTCTTAATGGAAAAAATTTCAATTCCCTGGAAGACTGTAAAAGGCACCTGGAAAAGTTCTTTGCTCAAAAAGATAAAAAGTTTTGAGAAGATGAAATTGTGAAGTTGCCTGAAAAATGGCAGAGGGTAGTGGAACAAAAGAGTGAATACGTTGTTCAATAAAGTTGGTCGTGAAAATGAAAAATGTGTCTTTTATTTTTACTTAAAAACTGAAGGCACTTTTTGGCCAACCCAATACATGTAACAAAATTTACCATCTTAAGAATTTTTTTTATTGAAGTATAGTTGGTTTACAATGTTGTGTTAGTTTCAATATATATATATATTCTTTTTCAGATTCTTTTCCATTATAGGTTATTACAAGATATTGAATATAGTTCCCTGTGCTATACAGTAGGTCCTTGTTGTTTATCTATTTTATATATAGTAGTGTGTATCTGTTAATCCCAAACTCCTAATTTATCCCTCCCCCCCTTTACCCTTTGGTAACAATAAGTTTTCTATGTCTGTGAGTCTATTTCTGTTCTGTAAATATGTGTCACTTTTTAGATTCCATTTTAACTACTTTTAAGTGTCCAGTTCAGTGGCATTCAGTTCATTCACTTTATTGGGCAGCCATCCCCACCATCCATCTCCAGAATTTCCTCATCACCCCAAAGTGAAACTCTATCCCCATTAATCACTAACTCGCCATTTCCTGCGTATATTCTTTTTTTTAATTTACTGAAGTATAGTTGATTTACAATGTTGTGTTAATATCTGCTGTACAGCAAAGAGATTCAGTTATTCATACATATATTCTGTTTCATATTCTTTTCCATTATGGTTTATCACAGGATATTGAATATAGCTCCCTATGCTGTACAGTAGGACCTTGTTGTTTATGTATCCTATATAGAATAGTTTGTATCTGCTAATCCCAAACTCCCAATACTTCCCTCCCCCACTCCCCCTCCCCCTTTGCAACCACAAGTCTGTTCTCTATATCTGTGAGTCTGTTTCTGTTTTGTAAATATGTTCATTTGTGTCATGTTTTTGATTCCACATATAAATTATATCATATGGTATTTTTCGTTCTCTTTCTGACTTACTTGGCTTAGGATGATAATCTCTAGGTCCAACCATGTTGCTGCAAATGGCATTATTTCATTCTTTTTACCGGCTGAGTAATATTCCATTGTATAAGCATACCACATCTTCTTTATCCAGTCGTCTGTCGATGGACATTTACATTGTTTCCATATCTTGGCTATTGTAAATAGTGCTGCCAGGCACATTGGGGTGCATGTATCTTTTCAAATTATAGTTTTGTCTGTGTATATGCCCAGGAGCGGGATTGCTGGATCATATGGCAACTCTATTTTTAGTTTTTTGAGGAACCTCCACACTGTTTTCCACAGTGGCTGCACCAGTTTACTGCATTCCCACCAACAGAGTAGGAGGGTTCCCTTTTCTCCACACCCTCTCCAGCATCTGTTATTTGTAGACTTTTTAATGATGGCCATTCTGACAGGTGTGAGGTGGTACCTCATTGTAGTTTTGATTTGCATTTCTCTAATAATTAGTGATGATGAGCAGCTTTTCATGTGCCTATTGGCCATCTGTATGTCTTCTTTGGAACCCTGTGTTTATTCTTAATAGGTAATGTTCACTGTTCAAAGCATACAAGGTCCAAAGATGAGTGAAGGAAAGCTCCCCCTCTCTCTGGTTTCCCAGCCACCTGGCTTTCCTCTCTCAAGCTGCCTGTGTGTATCCCTCCAGAAAAACTCTGCACATTCAAGCCAACTATAGGTCTATGCTGTATTTTAAGTGGGGGAGGGGAGGCGAGGCCACCAGATCTGTGTTTTAAGCCCACCCAAATGCTGAGAGGACAATGGCTCTTTACATGTACAGTTTCGTGCATCTCAGAAACTGTAGGCTTATTTAACAAATGTTTCCAGATTCATCCATGCTGTAGCATGTATCAGAACTTCATTCCTGGGAATTCCCTGGTGGTCCAGCGGTTAGGACTCAGTGCTTTCACTGCCAGGGCCCGGGTTCATCCCTGGTCAGGGAACTAAGATCCTGCAATCCACACGGCCAAAAAAAAAAAAGAAAGAAAGAAAAGGAAAGAGAAAAGAACTTGATTTCTTTTTAAGGCTGAATAACATTCCATCGTATGGATGGACCACATTTCGTTTTTCCATTCATTCATCGGTGGACACCTGCATTGCTTCCACCTTTGTGTTATGATGAATAACGCTGTTATGAACATGGGTGTGCCAATACCTCTTTGGTCCCACTGTTTATTTTTTTCTCTCTTCCCTCCCCACCTCCCCTTCCTGGGTCATGGTAACAAAGGAGTTGATAATGGCACCCAAGACTGAAGAGACAGACCTTAGCATGATAAGGCCAAAGAAGTATGCTAAAATCATGCCCCACTGTGACTTTCCTGGGTCCCAGGCACTTTTGCCTTCATGGGTCCCATCCTTCACAAAAAAATTTAAAATTATATTTTACAACTAAGTTGGCATAAAGATGACTATAATTCCAGCTAGATTATATATATTTTCCTTCTTATTTAAAAAAAAAAAGTGAAACATTTGCAAGGGCCCCCAAAGTATCGTGGGCCCTAGGCAACTAACAGGTAGGTCAGCCCTGCTAAGAGGTCAGGCCTGGTTCTCTGAAAGGCCTCATTGCCTTAGAAGCCCTGCATCTGCTGCCTAACTGTTCCACCCACACCCTCCACAGACTCTAATAAGCGCAAATAATTGTGAGAAGAGAGATGAGGTTCCAGAGAGAGAGTGTCCTCAAGGACCACGGGAGATGCTAGAAGCCCCTCCCGATCGCCCGCCCGCGATGGCCAAGGGCACTGCCCTGCGCCACGGCCTCGCCTGGAGGTTGACAGCCAGGGGTGCCACCGACCTGCACCATAAAAGGTTTCCTTGTCCCTGAGTCCTGAGCGCACTGACTCCTGGCTGCTCAGCAGGTGCATCTGCCACGTCCCCTCGTTTGGGACACTGTGATCTCCTAGCGACCACAGTGGCCTCACTGGAGCCAGAGTGGGATCTTTCCACAAAACAGAACTGACCATATGGCTCACACGACACCCCGCCACGCCCCACTGAAAACTCTCCAGCGCTCCTGGCTTAGGCGACCCTCGTGATCTTTTCCCTGCCTAGTCTCTCCGGCCAAGCTCTTTTGCTCCCTCTGACATTTCCCCAATCTGTCCTGATCCCCTGCTGTTGCTGTCCCCACAGCAAGCCTTCTGGTCTAGCTGCCCTTTATGGCTCCTTTCAAACGCCTTCGATTTCCCCATCCTCGCACTTGAGTGGCTTAACTTCTGGAGGCCTTTGCTTCCTTGCCAGGAAAGGGAATGATGCCACCAGCTTCACAGATATTAAGGAGGATTCAAAGCCTGTCTTACCGATAGACCTTGCTTTCACATCACCCGGTCTGGGCACAGCCGACGGGCCAGGGGTCTATGCTGCGACCGGGGTCCGAGGCTCTGCCCTAACCGGGCCAGCTAGAGTCTCTTTGTTGACGTGGTCAGTGTGGGCAGCTTCCTTTCCCTCTGCGAGCTTTGGGGGCCGGTCTGTACGGTCTGTATCCTAATGATAGCATCCGCCTTGAAGGCTCGTGGGCTGGCGCTAAATAAGACACCGCTTCCTGGGGCTTAGCGCGCCGTCTGGAACAGGGAAGGCACACAGCCAGTGCCAGCAGCTATTATTATTCCTGGGGAAGGAGAACAGGAGAAGGAGGAGAGAGTCAGCCGGGTAGAGGGGGGTGGGGAGCAGAAGTGGGAAGGAGGCCAGACAGAAGGCAGACAGATGGCGGAGGCCCGTGGGCAGCAGAAGCTGGGTGTGCGCAGGGGCTCTGAGCCTGAGGGGAGAGGTAGAGGATCTGTTGTCTGACTTTGCATGGGCTGTCCTAACAGAGGACCACAGTCTGCGCAGCTTACACAACAGAAATTTATTTTCTCGCCGTTTTGGAAGCTGCAAGTCCACAGTCAATGTGTCTGTAGGGTTGGCTTCTCCTGAGGCGTCTCTGCTAGCCTTGCAGACAGCTGTCTTCTCCCTGTGTCTTTACATGGTCGTCCCTCTGTGTGTGTCTGAGTCCTAATCTCCTCTTCCTATACGGACACCAGTCATATTGGCTTAGGTCCCACCCCAGTGACCTCATTTTACCGTAATTACCACCTTAAAGGCCCTCCCTCCAAACACACATCCTGAGGTCCTGGGGTTAGGACTTCAATACATGACTTTGGAGGGACACCACTCAGCCGATAACAGCTGGTGAGGGGGTCGTTGGGAGAAGGGGAGCAGGAAGAGCGTTAGGCTGGAGACAACAGATTTCTCTTAAGAACGAAGTGCCTGCATCCCAATCTGAGGCTGGAGGGACAGTTCACTTCTGCCCATGAGGCCCAGCTGCAGGGTTAGATGCCCGTCCCCCCAACTCAGGCTCCTTCCAGCCACAGAGGGCCTCCCTAAACCAGTGCGTGAAGCACTTGGCACGCTGCCTAGCCCAGTAAGAGCTCTACAAATCGTAGCTATTATTGTTCTAAGGATTATTTGATCGGTAATATTAATTTCAGAAAAAATATCAACTAGGTCGAAAATATTAAGAACCTGATTATATAATGATTACCGTTGCCGTAAAATTGGAGCTGTGGCATTATTAAACCTAGAGGCTTCATAAAATACAATAATAAAATGGAAAAAATGTTAGGAATAGAAGAAATTGACAGAGACGTTAATTGCAGTGAGAACTGAATATCATCCTATTGAGTGTATAAAAAAGAAGTAATTGATCCAGCAGTTGACCCTGTTGGTATTTTTCCAAACGAGGTTAAAACTTACCAGCACACAGAAACCTGCACGTGGATGTTTACAGCAGCTTTATTCATAATTACCAACCAAGGAAGCAACCAAGATGGCCTTCAGCAGGTAAGTGGCTAAATAAACTGTGGTATATCTGGACAGCACTCAAAAGAAATGACCTATCCAGCCATGAAAACATGGAGGAAACTTAAATGCACGTGACTAAGTGAAAGAAGCCCATCAGGAAAGGCTACGTGATGTATTATTCTAACTCTATGATATTCTGGAAAAGGCAAACCTATGGAGACAGTAAAAAGATCAGTGGTTTCCAGGGGTTATGGGGCAGGGAGGGATGAATAGGCAGAGCACAGAGGATTTTTAGGACAATGAAATTATTGTCTGATACTGTGATGGTGGATACATGTCATTGTTCATTTGTCCAAACCCATAGAATGTTCAACACCAAGAGTGAACCCTAGTGTAAACCATGGACTCTGGGTGGTGATGATGTGTCAGTGCAGGTTCATTGATTGTTACAAAGGCACCGCTCTGGTGCCAATGTTGGCTGGTGGGGCAGGGATTATATGGGAACTCCCTGGACTTTCTGCCCAATTTTGCTATGAGCCTAAAACTCTAAAAAATAAAGTTTTATGTTATGAAAAAAAACCCAACAAAAAACGAAGAATGGTCCCTAATTATTGTTTTTTACGTTAATGCCTATATTGAGACTAGTAAGGCAAATACATTAAAATTATGCATCTATTCATAAAAAATAATGACACAGACACCATTTCCCCTATTAGCAATATCTTAGACTGGTAGGAGACATTTGTTACAATTAAGGAACTGATACCGATACATTATAATGAACTGAAGTCCATACTTTATTCAGATTTTCTCAGATTTCCCCTAATGTCCTTTTTCTGCCCCAGGTTCTGTTTGGTACAACCGTAACAAATAACGTTTGCGTTAGCCCTCAGTCTTGGCCTCCCCAGGCCATAGAATCAAATTGCTCTAACACTTACGAAGAGTGTAGGTGGGGGGCAGCCTCTAAAGTAGCCTCCAGGACCCCTACCTCCTATATTCATGCTCTGGTCTGATCCTGTCCCCTTGAGTGTGGGCAGGACCTAGTGAGTCCCTTTTAACTAACAGAATATGACAAATGTGGTGGGATGTCACAGCCAAGATTTGGTTACAAAAGACTGTCTTGCTGGCCCTCTCTTGCACCCTCGGATGGGAGCCGACTGCCATAATGGAAGCAGAGACTGAAGAGGGTCGCCAGGCAACAGTCGGTGGGAAACGGAGGCCCTTCATCCATCAGCCAGCAAGGGACTGAATCCTGCCAGCAGCCACGTGAGTGACCTTGGAGCAGAACCTTCCCCCAGTTGGGCCTAGGGGGGCAAACTCCTGGATGCTTCTTATCAAAGTGCCCCAGTACCTTTATAAAAGAGGCCCCAGAGAGATCCCTTGCCCCTTCCACCATGTGAGGACACACAGCTTTACTGAGGTACCATTGATATACACAACCTGCACATATTCCGTGTATACAATTTGATGAGTTGGGGCATCTGCACACAGACCCCGTCGCCGCAATCAAGGTGACGAACATGTCCATCATTTCCAAAGTTTTCTATGTATCCCTTTGTTTTGTGTTTTGTGTGTGGTTTTTTTGTTTGTTTGTTTTATTTGTTTGTTTTGCGGGGCGTGGGGAGGACGAGATCTACCCTCTTTTTTTTTTTCACTTTCTTTTTTATTGATGTATAGTTGATGTACAATATCATATAAGTTACAGGTGTACAATATAGTGATTTACAACATTTTGTGTGTCAATCCCAAACTCGCTATCTATCCCTGCCCCCCACCCTTCCCCCCATAACCATAAATTCGTTCTCTAAGTCTGTGAGTCTGTTTCTGTTTTGTAAATAAGTTCATTTGTATCACTTTTTTTAGATTCCGCATATAAGTGATATCATATGATATCTTTCTCTGCCTTACTGAGATCCACCCTCTTAAGAAATGTTTTAAGTACACAGTACAAGACTATTAACTGTAGGCACCAAGCTGGCTGTACAAGAGAGCTCTAGAATTCACGCATCTTGTGTATCTACCCCCAATCCCTGGCAACCACCATCCTACTCTCTGTTAAGCCGTTACATTTTGGGTAATTTGTTACAGAGCAGTAGATGAACAATACAAAGAGTCTTTCTGTGATCATCTTGGCCCAAAATCTTGCCCTTGGGTGGCTCCCCATTGCCTTGGTCCATGTCCTACTCCTGGCTTTGCTGTTGACTGTGCCCAGCCCACTGTAACACACACTCACTGGACGGCATTGGGAAGGTTTCCAGGCAGCCTGGGGTTAGTCTACGGATCTGGGAGAACAGACTGTCTTAGTCAGCTAGGGCAGCTATAACAAAACACCACACCCACTGGTGACTTCAACAACAGACCATGATTTACTAGTATGCTTTGCAGGAACATGTAGATCAATAACAATCACCAATGACACACCAAGTCACAAGACGAAGCTGGCAAGTCTGCAACTGACGTCTTATCAGGGAGCTGAAATCACAAGGACCCCTTCCCTTTTACCTTTTTTGCCTTTAAGAAGACCTAAACAGACATTTCTCCAAAGAAGACAAACAGATGGCCAACAGGCACATGAAAAGATGCTTAACATCGCTAATTATTAGAGAAATGCAAATCAAAACTACAATGAGGTACCACCTCACACTGGTCAGAATGGCCATCGTTAGAAAGTCTACAAATAACAAATGCTGGAGAGGGTGTGGAGAAAAGGGAACCCTCCTACACTTTGGTGGGAATGTAAATTGGTGCAGCCACTATGGAGAACAGTATAGAGGTTCCTTAAAAAACTAAAAATAGAGTTGCCATATGATCCGGCAATCCCACTCCTGGGCATATATCCAGAAAAGACAAAAGCTCTAATTTGAAAAGATACATGCACCCCAATGTTCACAGCAGCATTATTTACAATAGCCAAGACATGGATGCAACCTAAGTGCCCATCAACAGATGAATGGATAAAGAAGATGTGGTATATATCATAAGTAATGGAATATTACTCAGTCATAAAAAAGAATGAAATAATGCCATTTGCAGCAACACGCAAGGGCCTAGAGAAAAGCTTACTAAGTGAAGTAAGTCAGAGAGAGAAAGGCAAATACCATATGATGTCACTTATATGTGGAATCTAAAAAACAGTACAAATGAACTTATTTACAAAACAGAAACACGGGCTTCCCTGGTGGCGCAGTGGTTGAGAGTCTGCCTGCCAATGCAGGGGACACGGGTTCGAGCCCTGGTCTGGGAGGATCCCACATGCCGCGGAGCAACTGAGCCCGTGCGCCACAACTACTGAGCCTGCGCGTCTGGAGCCTGTGCTCCGCAACAAGAGAGGCCGCGATACCGAGAGGCCCACGCACCGCGATGAAGAGTGGCGCCCGCTTGCCGCAACTAGAGAAAGCCCTCGCACAGAAACGAAGACCCAACACAGCCAAAAATAAATAAATAAATTAATTAATTAAAAAAAAAAAAAAAAAAAAAAAAACAGAAACAGACTCACACACATAGAAAACAAATTTATGTTTACCAAAGGGGAAGGGGGGAGGGATAAACTGGGAGTATGGGATTAACAGATACACACCACTATATATAAAATAGATAAACAGCAAGGACCTACTGTATAGCACAGGGAACTATTTCCAAAGTCTTGTAACAAACTATAATGGAAAAAAATTTTTTTAATAATTACACATACACATATATGTATATAATTGAATCACTTAGCTGTACATCTGAAAGTAACACAATACTGTAAATTAACTATATTTCAGTAAAAACAAAAACCTTGTGTCCCCAGCCAGCCAGCAAGATGGATTTGAGATGAGTCTAGGTCTCCCATCTTCCAGGTTGGTGCCTCTTCAACTAATTAACCTTTCTCTGCTCCAAAGTCCAATGTTTCGGTTTGTTTGCCTCACTGTTCCTTGGGCACACAACCTTGGGCACATAACCTTTGACAACACATATATATTTGTTTGCATATATGTTTGTTTGCATATACATAGAGAAAGAATGCTAAAGCAAGTGTAGCAAAATGAATCTAGGTGAAGGGTATATGAGTGTTCATTATACTATTCTTGCAACTTTTTTGTAGCTTTGAAAATTTTCAAAATAAAAAGGTGGGAATACACACAAACCACCCTCACTCTACCCCATATGTCCCTCCAGCTGTCATCATTTCACCTTCTAAGCACGGCAAAGATTCCTTGGAGGCGTCTCTGTTCTCCCTCTCTGTGTGGTGGTTAAACATTTAATAACTGGCCCTCCAAACAAACCAGGAAGCTACCGATCTGTAGTGTTTGTCAATTCCTATGGTGTAAACACTCCCACCACGGCCAATTTCAGGCTATTAATGTGGTGTCATTAAAGACAAAATGCATAAGAGATGCACCGCATATAATATGGTATTTCCAGCCTACAGATGTGATATATGCAAATAACCTCAGTAGCATAGATAGTAACATAATTAAGAAGTGCTGAGTTTTGCGTATTTATTACCTTTATTTTAATATAATCCAGTTGATCGTAAGTTTATACAATCAATTTTTAAATAATGGCTGTGTTTAACAACTGGCTCCAAAATTCCTGAAAATTTGATAGTTGGCTCTTGCCAGGCAGTACAGGCTGGCTCCAGCACACCTCTGTTAAAAAAAGAAAAAAAAAAAGAAAAAATCTCAGCCCACTGAAACCTGGCTTCCACAGCCATCATTCAACCAAAACCCTCTAGCCTGTCTCCCCAGGGACCTCCTCCATATTACAAAATGCAAAGGACGATAGATAGAGTTCTGGCCTGGCCTGCCTTGCTTGAGTTCTCTGCAACATTTAGCACTGTTTACTCTACCTGCCTTCTCCAAGGCCCTCTAGGTCCTCTTCTGGCCTGTTGACCAGTCCTTCCCAGTCTCCTTTAAGGGCTCTTCTTCCTCCATTTGACTATGGGGCTTTGATGTGCCCCTCTGATATACTCCCCCTGGGTGCCCTTGTCCAACTCCATGGTTTCAACTACAACTAAGAAGCCCAGACCTTCTTCTCAACAACAAACCTGTATATCCCAACCTCTTAACTAGTTTGCTCCTCTTCCAGTAAAGACATTTCAAACAAAGCCGAGTGGAAGCCCTCATCCCTTCTGTCACCTCGAGGTGGAGGTCCTGAGTTACAGAAAACGCAGATCTGTCCAATCCTGAAGCCAGGGGATGTATGTTGCCTCCCTTTCAAGTCCCATAGACCTTATCACAGCTTAGTAATGTAAAAGGTTTCAATAGGGCAAAGGCAACATACATTAACTCTCCCCACGGTACCAGCCCACCACCCCTCCCCAGCCTCAGATTGCATGGCCATGTCAAGGTACCGCCACTTGGTGGCGGCATTCTCCAAATGGAAAATAGTATCTGGGTGCTGACATGACAGAGGCTTGAGCTTCTTCAGGGCCAGGTGTGTCAATTCACACTGAATCGATGGAGGGAGGAGTAGTCCACCCCCAGCCAGGTCTCAGCTTCCCGTTCCTTTTCTGGACCAAAACCCACAGACGCCTTCCCTAAGTGCTGTACAAAAGTGGGCTCATTCGCTCTTGCTCGTGAAGCAACTCACTTGCCCGTCTGTTGGTCACTTTCCATCATTGTCAGTGAGAGCCAGAGTCAGTGGCTATCAGGCTGGTGCGTCGATGTGGGTCGCTCTGTTTACCCGTTCTTCCGGCCACGCGAACCCCGAGTTGCCAGTAGGAGAATCACGGCTCGCGACAGAATCCACACCCTCAGGCTCCGCCCCCTCGCTGTTTTATCCAACCATACGTCTCTGCCTCACAGGAGTACCCGCCCCCCAGGTCACATCCAGTCACAGGCCCCGCTCTTCCTAAATTCTGCCCTATCAGAGGCCTAGCTCTCTAGGAATCTCCGCCCACTATTAGGCCACGCCCCCGTTGTGGATTTCCCTCCACGGCCCCGCCCTCCTTGGGAGCCCTGTCCAGTGATAGGCCTTTCCCTCCCACAAACCCCACCCGCAGGTCTCGCTTTTCCCAGGCCCAGGCCGCACTAGGCCGACGCGGCGGATGACGCCATCGGATAACGCCGCGAGAAGGTCACACGGGATCTTCTAGCATGGCGGCGGCGGCGGCGCTGCGGGGAGGCTGGTGCCGCTGCCCGCGGGTGAGCAGAGTGCGGGGCCGGGGGGGCGGGCTTAGGGAGCTCCGGACCCGTGACCTCCAGGGCCTCGTTCTCCCCAGGCCTTTGACCCCTTCGGCCCTTCCCTGAGCTCGGCGAGAGGCTCGGAGTTTGGTCGCTGGGTCAGCCGAGGCCGGGGCGGGGGCCCCGGAGCGAGCCCTCGGAACGTGGGTCCCGAAGCGAGGCCTGAGGGCGGGGGCCGGGCGTGCCGGGCCGGGAGCGGATCGCCCCTCACTTCCTGGCTGACCCCATGTGTACCGAGGAGTGAATGGTGTCCGTGGTGCTCAGTGGAGAAAAAGTAGCGAGGAAAAGGCAAAATACCGTGACAGTCACAGCTCACCTTTATATGCCACGTCCCCCTACCGGGAGCATTTCCTGCATCGTCTCTCTTAATCCTCTGAAAGTGTGGGAGGTAGTTGTCGCCCTGGCTAAGAGCCTGGGCTCATACATGCTCTGGGGGTCAAGGCGTGTAAAGCGGCTTCAGAAAATAGTACTCACGTTGCAGCTGTTTGTCGCTATTTCACAGGGTAGGAAGCTGGGAACTAAGAAGTGTTAAGCAAGCTGCGCACAGTCTCAAGAGTTTAGTGGGGTGGCTGACCTGGTCCAAAGCTCAGATCAGTCTGACTCCAGAGCCAGACTCTGGAGGAAGGAAAATATCTCCCAGGAATCTGAGTGTCAGGAGAAAGAAAGTGTTTTTGACTCAGGACTGAGCTTTTTTTCTGGGCTTGCTTGTCTTTTGAGACAGGTTTTACAGGTTGAATGTACACGTGTTTGGATTTGGGCGCAAGTCCCAAGGAGAACCACCCTCAGGTTTGGTCCTGCTGGGGGATTTTTCTCCCCAGTGAGACAGCCATCCACTTCTATTTCAGGCTGTTGCTGAAGTCAGTGGCTCCAGGATTAATGGGTGTAGGCATTCAGAGGAGTAAAACAAGTTACTTAAACTCCCAAGAGTTACTCTTGAGTAGCTATAGGAGAGTGTGGCATCTGTGTAAGTTTGGGGTGTTGCTTAGAGTGACTGGAGACAGGAAGCATGGAATGGGGAGAGGAAGGGCCCAGGGGATGTGGAAATGGAAGAGTGGTTCTGTCAGGTCATTGACATCAGTGTACCTAGCTCCGTGCTGGGTGCTAAGGTGTAGCGTTGAACAGGACCTGCATGGAGCTTCCCTCCTGGAGCTTTAAGTTCACCATTTGGTAGGAGAAGAAATGCCTACCAAAGAGGTGCTGCACGTGAGGCTAGCAGCATCTTTGCCCAGGTGGCTCCCCTAGGTTGCTCTGCTCACATCTCAACCCTGGATCGGGACATGGTAGCTTTATTCCAGGGTTGTGCCTGGGACAAGTTAGCAGTGTTTACCCCTTGAAGCCCGGGCCTCTGGTCTTCCAAGGCTGGCAGAAGTAGGGTGGGCTGGTGAGAGAAGACTGCTTGCCACCAGCATCGAGTCTCAGCCTGCCCATATTCAGACTAAGGTGTTCAGCCAGACTGGCACATTTAGCCTTCTTCCACCATAGGTTGGCATTTCCTAGGACCCATCGGTTTCCCCCACGTTCAGAGTCAGGAGGGTAGATATGGGCCCCGGAGGTGCAAATCCAGCGTTTTCTTTTTCCACCAGATTCCACTGGTTTCTCAGAATTTAGGAAGATGGTCAAGCATCTAGCATGCAGCAGACATGTGATAAGAATCGTCAAATGAGTCTCAGACGACGCCTGCTCTTTTAGCGTGTCCTACTTCCTCGTCACCCTCTAGTCTAAATGGATCTTTCTCTTTTCTCCCTCAATTAGAGATGCCTTGGAGGTAGAGTCCATTTTCTCTCCAGCCACAACCTAGTGCCACTACCCCATGGTACCTTTCAGCTGCCCCGGCTGAGTGGAGAGCTGACCCTGGTGAGTGACTCAGGATACAAGCAAGCCGGCAGATCAAGTTGACAGGAGAGAGGGCTGCAGGATGCTGTCCACACTGCTGGGGGTGTCTGATTGGCAGGCATTCCACATCCAAGGTCTTCCAGAGTTACAGAGCCCGGTGGGCCTGGTCCTCTTGGTATCCCGGGAAGTGCTCGACACTGTTAGGGGTAGGGCGCCTGCCTCACACAAAGTAGCGTGTCTCAGCTCTGATGGCTAGAAGGGCATTCCTCTAACTGAGCTGAAATCCACCTCCCAGCGGCGCCCACGTGTGGGTCCTTCACTAAGCAAGGCTGTGCCCTCTGCAGGGTGACAGCCCCTCTGGGCACTTGAGCAGAGTCACCCATCCATCTCCTGGAGCTGGGTTTCCCCAGGCCATATCTCCCTTACTCTTTATGTTGTTCCTCACAGAGAGCATTTTCTAGAGCTTTTTTGCCCTCCCTGTCATTCCTCTTCAACCACGTTTCTGTTGATGCCTCACGACCATGGGGAAGAAAGCCCCAAATCTCACACGCTCCAAATCCACATGCTCAGGCAGCCCACACCCTCCCTTCCCTTCTGAGTCTCATCTCAGCCCTCTGGCCTCAGCATGCTTTATCTCCCAGATCCTGTCCTGGGGCTCTTGTGGGCTTGGGACATGCCCCTTGGCACTTCCCCTTAGTTGTCCAGCCCCGCCCTCACCCGCAGTTTGCAGCCCTGGAGTGAGCGGTGGGGCTGCCGTGAGCTGGCGTGGTCCCTGACAGTCTTAGAACTTGGACTTCCCCTGGAGAAAGGCTGGTCGGGGCACATCTGGACCAGACAGCGGCCTGCCAGTGCCAGGCCGGGGCACCGCACCTGTGGGGCAGCACCCAGACTTGCTGCTGCTCTCCCTGGGGCCGGACGGGGACCGGGGAGGCAGTCGCCCCTGAAACTGATAGGGTGAACCCCCAGCCGCTGCAGCGGACCCCGCACGCCGGCAAGAGTGGTGGGAGCAGCTGAGCACGTGCGGCCATTTCCCTGTGACTTGACTGGCTCACAGTCATTCTTTACGCTTTCTCTTTCCCGAGCCTGCACTTAGTTACACTGGGGGCGAAGCAGGCATCTAAAGCCGGCTGTGTCTGACCCCGAAGCCTGCATCTCGGGTAGGGCAGTGCCTGGAGCGGGGCCTCACGCTGTCTTCTGGCCTCTGAGTGTGTTCGGTTGGGTTTTCCTGTGGGGATTGGAGGGGGGACCCTGAGCTCGGGCTCTCGGTGACTGTGATCCTGTGGGCCAAGAGAGGGCGGTTTGTGCCAGTCCCCAGGCCCTTGGGTGACACGTAAAGCCCAGCTGGGGACTTGAGAGCGGCTCCAAAGGAAGAAGTTACCCTGGGCCCAGAAGCCCCTGGAGTAGGGCCTGTGCCGGCTCTTCTGGGATAAGGGGCCACAGAGTCCTTTCAACTCTAGTCCTGGGACGAGGGTCCCGTTGGGTGTTGGCCTTTTCCTTGGGTGGGCGTGTGTGAGTCCCCATGAGGATTCCAAGCTGCGCCTGTTTCCCTCACCCCAGTGAGAGAAGGGGCCTGGCATTTTCTTTTGTTTTTTAATAGACTTTATTTTTTGAGCAGTTTTAGTTTTACAAGGATATTGAGTGGAAAGTACAGGGCGTGCCCATCAACCTCCTGTCTCCCTCTCCTCCCACCGGGCATGCAGTTTTCCTCAGGTTGTACATCTTGCAGTTAGGGCGGTACATTTGTTAAAACTGATGAGCCAGTATTGACACATTATTGTTGACTTTGGTCTGTGGTTGACATTGAGTTCACTCTCTGTGTTGTACATTTTATGGGTTTGAACACATGTATAATGTATCTACCGTTAACAGTATGGTTACAGAGTAGTTTCATTGCAGTAAAAATCCTCTGTGCTCTGTCCACCCCCCTCCCCTCCTCCAGCCCCTGGCAACCACCGGCCTTTTTCTCGTCCGCATAGCTTCGCCTTTTCCTTGTCTTCATAGTTTCACCTTTTCCAGGATCTTAGAGTTGGAATCCTACAGCCTGTAGCCCTTGCAGATTGGCCTCTCTCCTTTAGTGATATGCCCTTAAGGTTCCTCCGCATCTTGTCTTGTTTCTTTTTTGAACTTCGATGTAATTGACTTAACATGTCATGTGACTCCTCTATTTTTTCATGGCTTGATAACTCATTTCTTTTTCTTGCTGAATAATATCTTGTCCCACAGTTTACCGCCTGGTGGCTTTTTACTTTGTCTGTTATGCTCTTCTAAAAGAGATAACTATTCATTGTGGGTTTTTTTTGGTTTTTGTTTTGCTTTGTTTTGTTTTCGTTGTTGTTTTTGGTCACACCAAGCAGCTTGCAGGATCCTAGTGCCCCAACCAGGGATTGAACCCCGGGCCCTCGGCAGTGAAAGCGCAGAGTCCTAACCATTGGACCGCCAGGGAATTCCCAAATATTGTTTTTATTTATTTTTAAATTTGTATTTATTTATTTATTTTTGGCCATGCCGTGCGGCTTGTATTCATCGTTAAACCTGTATCAACAGAAAGGAGAAAATGAAAAAATTCTTCGTTTCTTTTACATTCTTTCTAGTCCAAATCCTATTCTTCTGGAAACAGGAAAGGCTTTCTCTCCGGCTTGCTAGATAATGTCAAACAAGAGTTAGCCAAAAACAAAGAAATGAAAGAAAGTATAAAAAAGTTCCGAGACGAGGCCAGGAAGCTGGAAGAGTCAGATGCGCTCCAGGAAGCCAGAAGGAAATACGTGAGTCCCCTTTGCTTTGAGTGTCCCTGGGCAGTCACACTTGCTCTCAGAGCCAGGAATTCCCTCCCAGTGCAGTGCTGGGGCGGCCGGGGGGTGAGGGGACAGGAGCGGGCCCCCAGCCTTCCAGTTCAGCTGTGAGACTGCAGCCTTCTCTGCACACGGCCCAGCAGCACTGATGGGGTTTCAGAGCCCTCTTGACCTGCTGCATCAGAATCTGCATCTCCACGGGTCCCTCGGGCACTAGGTTTGAGATGCGCTGCTCCTGAGGGCCTCTGACTGAAATGGGTAGAAAGTGGGTTACGGGGCTGGTGTAATTATTATATTAATCACTGCCGCCATCTCTCACCGAGCAGCTGCCAAGCGCCCGCCAGCGGATGGACTTGGCGCCCTTTATTTGTCTGCCCGTGAGGGCTCTGCCTGGCGGCACCTCCATCTCACCCGTGGGCAGCTGAGCCTGGGGTTGTGGGCATTTGCCCCAGGCCCCTCAGAGGTTTTGTTCTGTTGGCGCCCCTCCCAGGCCATGGGCGACGCCTGTTCCCCCTGAGTCTCCCCAAGGCACTCACTTGGATGTAACTACCTGTGAGGGATTCGACCCTGCGGGAGATCGCCCGTCCTTTTCATTAAGGAAGAGGAGTGAGCCGAGGGGTCGTCTCTCGGGGCAGCGCAGGCCAAGCTTGGGGCCGGGTGATGGGGAGGGGGCAGAGCGGGGCGGGAGAATGCTGAGAATGCCCCGCCCCGCCCCCAGTATATCACTGATGAGCATATGGGCAAGATCACCCCCTGCCGCCCAGAGACAGATGCGGGGCCTGGGGCTCTGTGCGCAGGAGGGTCCCTGCCCCAGCCTTCAGCCAGGGACAGCCAGGGACCCTGGGGGGATGGGAGGGGCCGGGTGGACAGGCTGAGGGGTGGGAGAATGGGGTGTGTCTGGGGAGGAAGGGACTGCTGAGGAAACGCTCCTTTGGACTGGGTGTCGCCACACAAAGATACAACATCCTTTACCCTAGAGAACCATCGAATCAGAAACCATGCGGACGGGCGAGGTGATCAGGAAGAAGCTGGGGGAGATCACCGGCACCGTGAAGGAGGTAATGGCCTCGGGACCCCCAAGGCCCCTTAGGACCTCCGGAGCCCATCTGCTCCTCACCTCCGGCGGAGGAGTCGGGGCGGGGGGGCAGTGCTGGGAGCCGCAGGAGGAGCTGGCAGCCAGGGATGAGCAGGCGGGAGGCTTCGGCCTGCGATTCACCGCTTAAGTTAGAAGCCTCTGTACTACGAGCAAGAACAGGAGGAGGGTGAAATGAGGATATTTTCCTTCCTGCCTTAGGCTAGAAGGAAGCTGGGGCACTGCACGCCCCGCCCCCGGGAGGGTGGAGGTGAGAGGGAGACTCCTGGAGGGCCTGGGAGACTTTCTTTTTGTTGCTTCTGTTTTGCTTTGCTGTTCTCCTGGGCTGGAGAGAGGGGCAGGGCTTTGCTTGGAGGCCAGCCCAGCGCTGGACACACCTCCCTCCCCTTCGTCCTGACCCCGGGGCTGCTGCGCCTGTGCTGTCCTTCCTGCCTGTTCCAGGCCGGAGCCCTAGGGTCCAGCACCCCAGACATCATAGGCAGCCTTCTGGGGCATGTGCACCCCAGTCTCGGCTCCATGAGCCAGGTGGGCTCAGGACACCTGCTCCCGCCCTCTGGAGGCCGGGTCTGCTGTTAGCTCGGGGGGAGCTCCTGCAGGCCCCCACCGGGTGCCACGCCAACACCTCCCTCTTCTCTGTCTCAGTAGAGTCTTGACGAAGTCAGTAAAAGTGACCTTGGCCGGAAAATCAAGGAGGGTGTGGAAGAAGCAGCCAAGACCGCCAAGCAGTCGGCTGAGTCTGTGTCCAAAGGTGGGGAGAAGCTTGGCAGGACCGCTGCCTTCAAAGCCCTCTCCCAGGTGAGCTGGGCCGGGGCTCGTGCCCGCGGGCGCTCTGGGCTCAGCCCCAGAGAGGCCTCACTGAGGGCTGCAGGGCACACCAGGCCTCAGCCCCTCCTGGCTGAGCAGCCTCGGGCAAGTCACAGCCCCTAGGGAGCTACACGTTAACATACCGAGAGCCTCCAACCCGATGTCAGCTGCTGACACCCTTAGCTCATGTCCAGAACCCAGAGACTGTCGGGCTCTGGGTCACTTGAGGTCCTGAATTCATTCCGTAAATACCACTTAGCACACGCTGGGCCCTCTACTGGCCATGGGGCCTCAGGAGAGAAGGTTCGAGTTCTTGCTCTCAAAGGATCCCGGGACAGGAATGGGGACAGGGAAGGGGCAGGCAGTTCCAAGTAACACGTGACAGAGGAACGCTTGGGGAGGGCGCCAGGCCAGGGGAGCGGGCATCCCCGGCTCGGGGCGCCCCGTGCAGCTAGGTGTGGCCAGAGTGGCTGCAGGGACACCAGAGGGTCCTGGAGGCCGTGCGGGGGAGTTTAGGTTCATCCTGAAAGCCCAGTCTCCCAGCGAGGATTCCGGCAGCAGCTCAGAGGAGGCCGGAGAGTGTCTTGGGTGGTGGAGCCAGGAGGGAAATGGGTTCCAGAGGTTTGCGGAGGTGGGATCCACAGGCTGGGTCAGCTCGGATGGAGGTGGCGGGGCAGAGGCAGCTCTCAGGACACCCGTCCGGTTTCTGGTGCATGTGAAGGAATGTTTCCAGGGAGAGCGCGGAATCGGCCTCAGAATGTGAGGGTCGCCTGGGAGCAGCTCTTGGCGGGGGGCAGGTGGGGGCAGAAGTCAGAGCTGGGGTCTCCCCTCTGCCTCTTGCCTCTGCCTCCCCCCTCCCCCGCCCGAGGCTTGGGTGTGTCTTTGCCCTGCACCTGTGAGAGTCACGTGACCTTGAGACCTGGGAGGCATGGCCCTGGGGTGGGTCCACAGCTGCTGGTCTGGGGTGTTGGGGAGCCCCAGCTCCCACATAGCCGGCTGTGCTCTGCAGGGCGTGGAGTCCGTCAAGAAGGAGATCGACGAGAGCGTCCTGGGGCAGACTGGGCCCTACCGGCGGCCCGAGCGACTCAGGAAAAGGAAAGAGTTCTCGGGAGAGAAATTCAAGGAAGAGAAAGTGTTTGAGGCCAATGAGTAGGTACCAGACCGGCCAAGGGGCCCACCTCTCACCACCTCCCTTTGCAGCACCTGCACTGCTGTCCGTTTCCCAGGACCCACAGAGGGTTCCTACCCAAGTCAGTTTGTGGGGTTTCTTCCTGCTCGAGGGTCCCAGGCACCCTGAGAGAACTGGGAGGGGAAGGGTAGGGTGGCAGGAAGGGGGCAAGAGAAGGCAAGAGGCCGGGGTCATAACACTGTCCTGCTGGCCCCTCTCCCCGTGACCGGAGCGGCTCCCGGGCCGCGCTCACTGGCTTCCCCGATCTTCCCCAGGGAGGCCCTGGGGGTCGTGCTGCACAAGGACTCCAAGTGGTATCAGCAGTGGAAGGACTTCAGGGACAACAACGTGGTGTTTAATCGTGAGTGTTCGCATCTCAGAGAATTGCCAGACGGCAGGCCGGTGACGGACACTCACGGAGTGCTCCCCGAGGGCCGGGCACAAGACAGAGGAGGAGGCCGGGGTCAGAGAGGACCAGTCACTCCCGCAGGGCTGCCCAGCGAGTGCGCAGCGGAGCGCAGGCCTCAGGCGGCCTGAGGGGAAGCGCCCAGTACCTCTCGGGCGGCGGGCTGCCGCCGGCAGGGCTGGGCCACCATCTTGGCTGGAGCCAGTGTCGTCGTGAGGCAGCCACGTGCACGTGCCAGCCACCCCCCCATGTGAACTTGGCCTCGACACACCCCCTCACGGGCCAGGAGCCAGCTCAGGGCCCGGAGCTCTCTGCTCAGCCTGGGGCACATGGCTTCCCAGGCGCTGACGGAGCCCTGGCCCTCCTCAAATGAGGACGTCCGGAGGCCTGTGTTCCCTCGGCAGCGAAAGCCACAGCCAACAGGGGTGGCGCCAGGCGATCACTCAGCTCCCCTCAGCCCCTGGCCAGCAGGCTCGGAGGGGGCTGCGATGGAGTGGGTGTGTCTCTCCGGAAGGGGCCCCTGACCCCATCCGCCACCCCCCGCAGGGTTCTTCGAGATGAAGATGAAGTATGACGAAAGCGACAACGCTTTCATCCGGGCGTCCCGCGTGCTGACAGACAAGGTCACAGACTTGCTGGGTGAGTGGGCTGCCCCGGGACCGTCCCCCTACAGCCGAGCCGGCGGTGGGAGGGGGTCCCGGGCCCTCACCCCACCCCTGGCTCGGCTGCCCCAGGGGGCCTGTTCTCGAAGACGGAGATGTCGGAGGTGCTCACGGAGATCCTGCGGGTGGACCCCGCCTTCGACAAGGACCGCTTCCTGCAGCAGTGTGAGAACGACATCATCCCCAACATCCTGGAGGTGGGTGTGCGCCTGGCAGGGCTGCGGCCCCGTGGAGAGGTCTGCCAGGGCCGCGTGGCTGTGGAGGGGGCTCCTGAGCGGAGAGGTGGCTCCAGTGTTTACAGAGGCCTGACCACCCCACACGCCCAGCCCCTGTTAGTCAAGCAGCTCGAGAAAGCCAGGCCGCTCTGGTCGCCTGCAGCCCCCGCTGGTCCCTGGGCCGGTGCCCTGACCATTCTTGCCTCGCCCGCGGGATGTGTCTGCCCCAGGGACTGCGTTTCTCACCCACTGGAGCCTGGAGCCCCGTGGCTTGTTTCCCTCGAGCTCTCTTCCTGAAGTTGTTCCCTAGAAGCTGCCAGGGGCCAGGTGTTTGTCTCCCAGGAGCCAGGGGCCTTTCAGGAGTTGGGAGAAGCCGGCTGCTGCTTCAAGGGCATGGGGGCAGTGCATGACTCAGGGCAGGGAGGTGGGACCAGCACAGCAGCCCAGGGGCCTTTCCTCTCTGGGAACCCTGAAGCCCATCTTCTGGTCTTCTCACCTCTCCTTTTGGCACATAAACGAGGAGGCGACTTGCTCAAGGTCACCCTCCTCGAGGCCCCCCCGTGCTGGGGCTGGGGCCTAGGCATCCCGCAGCCCAGCCAAGTCAGGGGCCTTTGGCACGGCCTTCGTGGGACCGCAGGCAGCTCGTCCGGCCCCGTGTGAATGTCTGTCCCTTCCTCCTGCACCGCCTCTGCCTGGCCCCCTCTCCTTCCTCCGAGTTCCCAGGTCCCTCACGACACTTGGCAGGGTTGGGAGGAGGTGAAAGTGTAGCATTTCCCCAAAGCAGCAGCCCAAGCACAGGCAGAATCTTCTGGGCTGAGATTGTCTCAGCCCCCAGATTCCCCGTGGTTTCCCACCAGCATCTCACCACCCAACCCCCCCTGAAAAGCCACCCTCTCCCTCACCAGATCCAGCCCTGTCTCTGGGTTCCTGTGGAAGCTTCTCTCATTGCACCCTGGGAACCCTCCCCTGCACTCCCCCTCTGCCCCGTCCCACGTGGGCCTGGCTGTCTAAGGCTTCTTCGTCCCCAGGGGAGGTAGAATGCCCTGCCTGGCCTCCTTGGGTCGGTTTCCTGGCCAGGGCGAGAGCCCCAAATGCTGCCACCTTCCTTTTCCTTCCAGCAGCCTGGCCTGGTCTCCCTTCCCCAGACTAGGACCCGGAGGCTGGGGCCGGGGGTCTGCAGAGGAAAGGTTCTAACTGGAGAACATTCTCCAGAGTTTACCTGCCTCAAAAGCCCACTCTCATTCTCACACTTTTTTTTTTTTTTGTCTTTCCCTTTTTAGGCCATGATTTCTGGAGAGCTAGACATTCTCAAAGATTGGTGCTATGAAGCTGTAAGTGCTTGCTTGCTTTCCCCCCGCTATTTAGGCCTAAGAAGAAATCACAGTTCAGAGGAGATCTGCTTGGGTGGCTCAGTCCGGGAAGGGCTGGGGTGTCAGGGGCAGGGGTGGCTACAGGCTGGGGGCCCAGGGGTCAGGGGGTGGGTGGAAAGGGACGGTGATAACTCGGGGGGTGCATTCGATGCTCCCTCAGTGCACGGGGGTCGTGGGTGCTGGCCGGCAAGTGGGGTTTGAGGCCCCACAGCCTCCCTTCCCTGGGCCGGAGTTACATCATCGGGCTCATCTCGTGGGGGTCGTGAGGATGCTTCGGGGACGCAAGGGCAGTGCTCCAGCACATGCGGCGCTGGATGTATTCATTAGCTGTTCTCATTGCAAGATCCTCGAACACATCCAAACAGACATTGATAGATGCCCACCCGGGGAAGAGCCGCGTGTCCTGACGAGGCCCGGCTGCTTCCTGGAGTCGGGGCTCTGGGCCCCGGGCCACAGTCCGCGCTGGGCTGCATGGCGGCGGGTCAGGCGTCCTTGGGAGCACTCTGTCTGCACTGCCCCTTCCTGGCAGCCTCCCCATCCCCGTCATCAGGCCACCTCACCCCACCCTGCTCACTCCCTGACCTGTGTCTTCACGGCATTTGTTCCCCCCCTCCCTCCCCCACCAGCTTCTTGATACTGAGCAATCCAGAGTCTCTTTTGGCTGATTTTATTCTGTACCCAGCTCACAAACAACTTGGAAAAAGCAGAGGAGAAGATGTCAGGTTTTCTTGTTAAATACTCCCCTGCACGGTGACTAATCCAGCAGGCATTTATGAGTGGTTTGGTTTTTTTTTGTTGTTGTTGTTTTTTTTTTTACTTTGGGACCATTAGGATGTGGCTGGTTATCTTTGCCAGCAAGCTGCCGCTGGTGCCCCTGGAAACGCAGCTGAAGTTGCAGCCACTCACACAGGGGTGTTTTGAAAATGTCATCTTTAAGAAACCACACAAGAAGTCGGATTGGCACTTTTTTTTTTTTTTTTTTTTTTCCCCACTTGGTGGATCAGTTACTTCCATAAAGAGTGGATGCTGTTGGAATGTCTTCCTTCATGGTTGCTTGTTGAGATACAAGGCTGCTGGCTGCTGTGTCCCGGGCCTGGGAGCAGGCACAAGAGGGTTAGGGTGTCGTTTGGGGCACCACTGCCCCCATAAGAGGAACAGGCTGCTAGTGGCCGAGACCCGTCCACAGGGGCTGGTCAGTGAGAAGGCGGTAGGCCCGGGCAGTTCACCCCAGAGCAGCCGTGGGGTAGGATGAATCCTAGAAAAAGCGTTTGGTTCCAGGCCACGATTCACAGTGAGGTGAACATGGGAATGTTCAGGATCAGCCAGAGAGGCCTCAACTTACCTCTGGGAGTGTATTCCAGATCGCGTTCCAGGAGAATTACCAGCCTCACTGATTAATACCGCTTTCAGTAGCGTTGATACGGTGCTGTCTTTATAATGAGAGGGCAGTGTGTGATTCGAGCCAGCCAACGGGTGGCACCGGCCTCCCTGCTTGGACCTGTGCTCCTGGCATCTGCCACTCCTGGCGCCGCACACCCAGGAGCCGGGAGCCGTTTCTGGAAGGTACAGGAGCTGAAGGCCTGAAACCCCATGGTGAGCTCACCCGCAGGGAGCTTCCCGAGACACCGCAGCAGCCCCCGGCTCCCCTGCGGTGCAGTGCCTTGGCGCCCCGCACAGGTGGCCAGCCATACTGGTGTGTCTGGCTTCTTGTTGCAGACCTACAGCCAGCTGGCCCACCCGATCCAGCAGGCCAAGGCGCTGGGCCTCCAGTTCCACTCCCGCATCCTGGACATCGACAACATCGACGTGAGTGCCTCTTCCAGGGGGCCAGGTGGACCCCAGGATGGGCAGGGATGCTTCTCTGAATTGCGCTCAGCTGGGAGGGTTGAGGTCCCTCTCCCTGGAGGAGTTCCAGTGCTTGGACTAAATGACCTCCAGGGTCCCTTTCAGTGGAAGGTTTCCACAGTCTTGCTGTCGGGAATTCTCAGGCAAGTGGTGGCCCAGGGGGTGCTGTTGCCCAGACCCAGGGTCCCCGGAGGCCCCTGAAGCCAGGGCTATCCCTGCACCTTCACTGGGGAGGCTTTGTCAGGACTACTCAGGCCCCCTACTGGTCTCCCCGTGGGGAGCTGAAGGCACGCCCACACCTGTGTGCGAGACAGCCGGCTCTGAGAGGCCATTACACGCCTGCACAGCCTCAGTCCGGGGAGCCTGTGTGGGTCCTCAGGGGTTCACATTCTGCCTCACAATTGGGAAGTGCCCGCCCGGAAACGGGCCAGTGGGAGGTGGCAGCCCTGGGGTGCTGAAGCAGGGGTCTGCACCTGGAGGGGCAGCAGCAGTGAAGGGGCTGGGGACCATTCTCTGAGACCTGCCTGCCCTGTCGTGCCCCGCCCCCCCCCCCACCCCTGCAGTTGGCCATGGGCAAGATGATGGAGCAGGGCCCTGTGCTGATCATCACCTTCCAGGCCCAGCTGGTGATGGTGATCAAGAATCCCAAAGGCGAGGTGGTCGAGGGTGACCCGGTGAGTGAGCGGGGGAGGGGATGGGGCAGGAACATGCAGTGAGGCCAGTTGAGAGTCGGGATGCGGAGTGGCAGGGCAGCACTTTGAGCTGGGCCTGGCGGAGGGTAGCTGATCTCTCTGGTTTGACCAATTCCTGAGTTACAGCCTCTGTCCCTGCCTCTGCTCTGGACCCCAGACCCAGGCTGACCCCGCAGCATCACTCCCTGGTCCCTCCCAGTTCCCTGACCTGGCAGCGCCTCTCTCCCTGCCCTCGTCCTGGAGTGGGTGCCGGGCTTGCACCCTGCGTCCAGCCCTCACCCTTCCCTGATTCTGCAGGACAAGGTACTGCGAATGCTGTGCGTGTGGGCTCTCTGCCGAGACCAGGGCGAGCTCAACCCCTATGCAGCCTGGCGGCTCTTGGACATCTCCGCCTCCAGCACAGAGCAGGTCCTCTGAGCGCAGCAGCCACGACTGGGGCCTCGGGGCTGGATCATCACTGCAGACACACGGGAGACTGTTGTCCACTTGCAGCAACTAGATCTCTGGGGACAAGACTGTCAGCTGTGCCCCCGCCGTGCCAGGACTGCTGCAGAGCTAGCGGGATGGGGCGGGGCAGGGAGGGGCTGCTGTGCACAACGCCAGCGCCCGCACCGCCCCTCTGCCCCATGGGGGCTGCTCGGGCCACGGGCACGCAGGCCACGCAGTGCCCAGAGGCCCCCAGCCCAGGGGTACCCTCCCAGGACCCAGTGGTGCGGCCTGGGCCCACTGGCCACATCAGCCAGGCCGTTTCAGCCTTTTTTTTTTTTTTTTTTAACAGTGCCCTTATTATTATCCTGTACATACGCAGAGATTTGGAAATAATAAAACACCAAAGTGCAGGAGAGCAACCTGGGTAGTCCAAGGTGTCTGTCACTGGGGTGGGGGGAGCTGGGACTGGGGGGGGGTCAGCCCAGTGGTCATGGGGCAGCGGTCATGGTCACTGAAGGAACGCTTAACAGAAGAGGGGGAGGACTCACCTGGACGGGACCCTGCCCACCCTGAGTATGTTGTCGGGCGGGGGGAAGGGGGGGGGGAGGAAGGAAACTGGAAAAGCTACGGAGGTTTTCAGTGACCTGGCTGGGGTCGCTTGAGGGTTGGGGTCCCCGAGGCTGGAGGACCTTAAGCGTCTGTATGAGTTTTGGGGCACTGGGATCCCCCAAACAGGGAGTCTGAGGGGTCGGTTGCAGAGGAGAATGTGGGAGCTTAAGTCGGGCTGGGTGGTTTGGGGGGGTGCCTGTGGGGGTGGGAGGGCGAGGCCCTCGGTGCTTATGGTTCTTTTGGGCTGCTGGTCTCCCCGGCGCCTCTGGGCGGGGCCCGGTTCTCCCAGAGGACGGGGCGGGGTCGCGGGCCCGAGCGCCGCTCCCTGCGCAGCCTCCGCCCCCCGCGGCGGCCCCGCCCCCGTCGCCATGGGAACAGCCGCGGCGGCCCGGCTGGCGCGGAGCTCGCCTGCCTCGGTCTCCGCCGCTCCAGGGGCGGGTGGGGTGGTAGAGTCCGGGCCGCCGCCGCGGCCACCGGCGAGAGACCAGGAGCGGGTGCGGGTCCCGGAAGAGAGCGCGGCTGCCGGCCGCTTGGTCCCGGTCCCGGTCGAGGCCAGGGTGAGGGGCGCGGCGGGGCGGGAGCGGGGGCGGTGGGGGAGGGGGGGTCCCCAGGACGCAAGAACAAAGGGAGCGGGGTGGGGGAACCGCGTCTCGACCCCCACCACGCAGCCCGGGCCGCGCGTTCGCACCTGTTGTGCGCGGGCCGGCCGGGTCGGGGTTTCCTTCTCCTTGCTCTTAGCGTCCCCACCTGCGCGCACGCCGGGAGTTGGGTGCCCGCGGGCCAGCCATGGGCGTAGCCCGGGGACAAAGGCGCGGGCGGGGGCTGGGGCTCGGCAGGGTAGGGGGGGCTGCGGCGGGTGGGGACGACGCGGGGGCGCGGGAGGGCGCAGCTTCATCCCTGCTTCCCGGGCGGGCCCCCTCCTCCGCAGGGCGCGCGGCGATGTGAGCCATGAGCGCGACGTGGACGCTGTCCCCCGAGCCGCTGCCGCCATCGACGGGGCCCCCGGTGGGCGCGGGCCTGGACGCGGAGCAGCGCACCGTGTTCGCCTTCGTGCTGTGCCTGCTCGTGGTGCTGGTGCTGCTGATGGTGCGCTGCGTGCGTATCCTGCTCGACCCCTACAGCCGCATGCCCGCCTCGTCCTGGACCGACCACAAGGAGGCGCTCGAGCGCGGGCAGTTCGACTACGCGCTGGTCTGAGCGGTGCGGCGCCCTCGGCCGGCCCTCCGCGGGGTCTCTCTCCCGGGGCCGATCCGACGGGGCGCCGCTGGGCCTGGACCGCGCTCAGGATCCTGCCCCCGAGCCCGCAGCCCGAGGGGGGAGGGCGTCAGGAGAAGTCCAACCCCTCCCCCCTCACACCCCTCCCATCTTCCCTCCTGGCCAGGCCGGAGCCCCACTTCGTGCCTTTATCCCGCCCTGTCCTCTCTCCGTAACTCACCGGCCTGGCTGGCCCCCGACTCTAAAGCCTGTGGGAAGAGGACGCCCGCCCCTCCGCCCCCAGCGTGTAGGTGGCTCTGCTATTGTCCTGCCGCCGAGCATGAGTGTCATGTCCGCTCCCGGGTTCGGGGACCCCCGTGTCCCTTTCCCTCCCTCCCCTGTCTTCTGGCCATCCTCACTCCCCCGCCGCCCGCCCCCCTAAGTGTTGAGCCCCTCCTCGGGCTCCGGCCCTGCGGGCTATCCTGGGCCCACGAGGTGGACGCTGCATACCAATATGCCCTGCTCGGCCTGCTCCGGAGACAGAGACTGAAGAGCGACAATGGCTGCTGTGTCCAGGATGCGAGGCTCCTTCCATGGGGGGAAGAGCGCAGACAGGCTCCCTCCCGCCCCCAGCCCAGGCCCCAGTTCAGGTCAGCGCGCCCCTCCCTCTGTCACCACCTCCACCCCTCACTGGCCCTCCTGCCACCTCCCCCAGATCCCTCCTGCAACCCCCCCTCCCAGGCCCTCCCCTTGCTTTCTCACTCCTCCCTGCCTCTGAGCCCATGGTATTAATAAAAGCTATTATTGAGCGCTTACTGCATGCCAAGCAGCGTGCTGAGGTAGCTCCTCCCGTACTTGGTCTGTTCTCTTTTCACGACCCTGTTACCATCCTCATTCTACAGGCCAGGGGACTAGGGTCCAGGCAGGTTGAGTGACCTGCCTATAGCTGGCTTCTAGCCAGGCTAGAATTTGAACCTAGGGCTGACTTCTGCATGCTCTTAACAGCTGCCCAGGGCTGCGAAACACCCAGATGTACACTCTGGGGGACCAAGGCGTAACCATCTCCATCCCCCTCGCTCCAGGAACAGCCAAGACCACCCTTCTTTCCCTTGACTTGAGGAGACGCTGGGGGCCATGGAATGGACTTAGCCTGGTAGGGAGCCGGGATGGGGTGCCCTCAGCCAGCCCTGGAGGTTGTCTCCAAGAACTGGCACGGCCTTCTGGTACTGTGACCACACCTGCAGCCCCAAACCTCTCTGACCTGGTCCCTCCGTCCCACCCTCAGCATGTGCACTTTGGACACCACGGGGCTGGTGCTGTGAGGCCTTGGTCATGGAGTGGGCTGGCTCCGCTCCACGGCCCGCCTTCGAGATGTGTTGTGCGCCCCCGGGGGGAGCCGTGTGCAGTGTGTGTGGGGAGAGACGAGCGTTGCTATAAAAGGAAGGCTGTGTGAATGCACAGGCTCCGCGAACAGAAAATTCACTGGCTTTCAGAGGACTGGTTCGATTTGGGGGAAGGTGGTGTCGTAGGAGGACACCCGGCTCCCCCACCCGACCCTCACCAGCCTGCCCCTGAATCCACACGCTCAGGGAGGCTGAGGGAGGGGGGCCCCGTGCAGGGAGACCTGGCAGCACCTCTGGGAATTGGAGGCCTTTGGCAACGGCCAGGACCCCAGCCCCCTCCTCCACCCAGCTCTGCTCCCCCTTCCCTGCTCCTAAGGCCCCTCCAGCTCTCCCTCCCTCCCCCACTTGCTTCCCCAAGGCTACCTCAGGGACTCACTCCCCTCCCTCCAACTTCCTGCCACATGGGCAGCCCACCTTTAACCCTCCCGTGGTCAGGAGTCCAGCTCCCCTGATCCGGCCACCCTCACTCTGCTAGCCTCTCCCCTCCATCTGTATGATGGAGAGTCATTGGGCTCTGAAAACCTTTCCCCGACACGGGTCAGGCTCAGGCCTAGACCCTCCAAACAACAATCAACAAGGGTCCCCTCACAGCCAAGCCAGGGTCGCTCCAGATGGCATCAGACTGGACCTGGTGCAGTGGCCTTTACTGAAGACCACACCCTCCTCCCTGGCATGTCCCCGCTCCGTCCCCAGGACTCCAAGCTAAGGCTCCCTACCTCTGATTCTGGGCCCCCTTCCACCTTTAACTCACAGGAGAAAGAGAGCCAGGGGGATAGACCAGAACTTTATTCACAGTTACAGGACACTGGATACAGGACTTCAGGAGGGATGAGGAACCAGTGGGGGGAGTATTTGAGGGTGATTTTAGCCCAGCCATCTGGCTGGAACCCCCTCACCCCAGTTCTATGGCTGAAACCCTGTACAACTTTGCTTCGTTTTTTTTTTTTTGGCCATGCTGCACAGCTTGTGGGTTTTTAGTTCCCCGACCAGGGATTGAACACAGGCCCTCGGCAGGGAGAGCGTGTAGTCCAACCACTGGGTCGCCAGGGAATTCCCTGTGCTTCCATTTCTGAGACCCATGCTGTATCGAGCATCTTATAGGCGACCTATACTGCACACTGCGCCAGGGACCTTCCACTGTGGCAAGATCCTCAATGACAACCCAGTGCCAGCCCAAGCAGGATTGAGGGCCTGGGGGCTCACCGATGTCTGGTGTGTCTGGTGAGGTGCTGGGCCCCTCACCTTGCAGGGGTGGCCACCTGGCCCAGAAGCTCCAGGGGTACCAGGAATGGGTTCAGGGGGCAGATCCCAGCTGCTTGCCAAGTGGGTATCGGTTCGCTGGGCCCAGCATTCTCAGGGGCCTGAGGAGTGGCCTGGCCAGCCTCCTCTTGCCCCCTGGAACCTGTCCCGTCAGCCTCAGCCCCAGACCCCAGGCCCCCACTGGCAGGGTTGGGCTGGGGGGCCATCAGGTGTAGGTACATATCCGACATATGTTCAACCAGGGCGGTGCAGGGCAGGCGAGACAACTCCTCAGGAAGTGCCATGAGCAGGTCAAGGACCACAGCTGACTCTGGTGATGGATGGAAAGGGGACGGGTGAGGGAAGGGCGGGGCTTGCCGCCGGAGACTCCCACCCCCAGATCGTCGGCCCCTCCCTTCTCACCAGCTGCGGAAAGCTCAGGGCCTCGGCCGCCGCGGGAGATGGACGACAGGTACTTGTAGATCTTCTCAAAGTCCACAGAAAAGTCTTCCTCAGCGGACGGGCCAGCCAGGGACTCAGAGGACGCCTCAGGGGCAGGGCCTTGTGTCTTGGGGGCGGGGCCAGGAGACTCCTGCCGTCGAGGGGCCTCAGGGGCGGGGCCAGGAGCCTCAGGGCCCAGGTCCTCCTGCCCTCCAGGGGCGCTGAGGAGCAGTAGCTTTCCACGAGCCTGCGTGGGCTTGGGGGGCTTGGAGTGCAGGAGGCTGTTGGGCTCCGTGGCCGCGATGGTGAGCACCTGGCAGGCAGAGAGATCAGGCAAGGAAAGGCAGAAGTGTCCCCGTGGGCTACTCCCCTGCCCTGCAGGAGACAGCCTTCCACCTCCAAATCCTCCCTGCCACCCTGAGGAAGGCGTCACATTCAGCAGAGGGCCTCAGAAGTGCGGACACTGAGGCTAGGGTGTCCTGTGACGGACGAGAGTCACAGAGCTGGCAAGAGGAAGGGACCCAGGAACCATGTCCAGCTTAATTAGACTCAAATATATGACCCTGTCCCCGGGATACCCCCATCCTGCCTGGGGGATGGCTGTACCTGTGAGAAAGCCACGGTCAGGGCCTCCTCCAGCGGGCCTGTTATCTTCTCAGCCAGATCCATCCACACCTGGGTAGAGCAACCAGAAGGTGCTCAGGGATCAACCCTCAGGAGTCCCCCAAGCCCTACCCCTCCTGGGGCTCCCCTGACCAGGTTATCCCCCCAACTCCCACCTCATCCTCCAGGGGCCGGCCCTGGGGAGCCTCACCCCGCCTCACCTCGATGGGGGCCGGGGTCTGTGTTTCCCGGCGCCTTGGACCCTGTGGGCCACCTGGATGCATCATCTGAGTGGCCTTTCGGACCACTCGACCCTTGAGGTGCCGGAGAAAGTCCTGGATCTGGGGAAGTGAGGGGATGAGGCCAAATGGCCCTTCTAGAAGCCCAGGGCTAGGCAGTCCACTGCCTGCTCCAGGGCCGGCCACTGCTCCTAGCCTCCCGCTGGCCCGGAGTTAAGGGTCATAGGGACTCTGCCCAAGGGTCTTGGGCCAAGGCCCCAGGTGTGACCAGCTACCCGACAAAGATGTAAGGCCCTGGCCGGTTCTGGCTCCTCCCCGCATCCAGGGCCCACCCCCGTGCTAAGTACTACCCTAGTCACCTACCCGCTTCGTCCACGCCGCCCCATTTCCTGACTCTCACTTCAACCTCATTCCCGCCCAGTCCCTCTGCGCCTCCCACCCAGTCCGGGGCCTCCGCTCTAACTCAGAGTTCGCCCCGCCCCTAAATCTCGGCTTCGCCCCGCCCCTCAGCCTGCCGCAGCACTGCCTCCTTCTCGCCCCGCCCCTCGGCTATTTTACGCCCTCGCCCCGCCCCCAGCTTCTCGCAGGCACACAAGGCCCAGCCTTGCACTAGTCCCGCCTCCTCCGGCGTTCTTCCGGTTCCTCAACCTCGCCCCCGCCTCACCCTCGACCCGTCCACTCCAAGGCCCCGCCCCCAAGCCTCACTCTCGTCCCGCCAACTCCCAGGGCCCGCCCCTCCGCAAGCCCCGAACACATCCTAGCCCCGCCTCCAGCCTCGCTCCCATCCCGAGACCCCTCTCACCTCGACCTCGCTCCGGCCCGACAGCTGCCGGGCCAGTTCGGCGGCGTCCGGCTCCGGCTGGCCCCGTCGGGCCTGCAGTAGTCGTAACAGCTGCCGCTTCTCGCGGGCGCTCCAGGTCGCGGGGCCGGTCACCTCACCCAGATAGCGCGCCGGGGCCGCTCGCCGCCGCTGCGGGGGCTTCATGCCGGTGAGGCGGGTGAGGGCGGTGTCGTCGCTCCGGGGCCGTTTTCCTTAGTGGGCGGGGTTACGGCGGCCGCTGGGGCCAAAAGACCCCGCGCGGAAGCAGCCGTAGATGGGGGCGTGGCTCTGCGTTTGCGGGCCGAAGGGAACTGCCTCCCCGGGAAGTAATAGGGAGACTGGCATCTAACTGAGGCGGGGGCGAACAAGACCCCCCGCCCGCATTCTATCTCATTCGTGAACTGGAGCCAAGTTCTTAGATCTCGTGCCCTCCCTCCCTTCCAGGACTACGTCTTGTGAAACTCCTATTACGTGCTTTGTAGCCAAGAGCCTGGGCTGTGGGGTCGGCCAGCCCTGACTGGTGAGCAAGTGATTTGGCCTTGCCGAGCCTCAGTTTCCTCAACCGTAAAATGGAGCTAATAGTCCCCCCCTTGTCTATGCTCTGAGGAGGGAGAAGCTCGGGCAGGAGGGATTTAAGGACCTTTAGGCTAGACGGAGAGGAGACTGGAGCAGAGGCCTGAGCTCGAGGCCCTAGCGAGGGCAGGGTCCGGGCGGTGGGAGTGGAGAGCGGAGAAATCCTGGGGTTGAGAAGGCAGGTGGGCGGTGCAGGGGTGGAGAAGGAAACGAAGCTTATTTTTAAATTTAAGCTGGTGGGGTTGAGTGTCCCCTTTTTGTTTGGGACAAAATGCCCTTGGGACTCCCCTGGGCGGTAACCGCACACGTATATATAAGGGCTTATGAGCCCCGCCCCAAAGCTCCACCCCTCCAGTCTGGACCTTTTCCACTCTGGAATCCCCACCCCCGCGCCACGCGCACACGCAGACTTGAGAACACTGCAGTTCAGGCCAGATGTTTATTCTGAGCCCAGGTGGGAGGGTGGGAGGAGGAGCAAGAGGGGGCGCGGGGCGCAGGGATCTTAGTCCCATCGAGTCTCAGGTCCTGGCGGGCCTGGTCCAAGGCTGTGGCTGGTATGTCTCCGGACCCTGATGGGGGCGCGCTGTCTCTGGAGAGGGGCGACTCAGGCTGAGCAGGGGAGAGGACGCTACGTCAGGTCACCCCCTTCCCAACCGATCATTGGCCGTCCCATCAGTCTGTGTGCCGGGGCGAGGGTGGGTGCTAGGTCTGAAACCCGAATTCTCCTTGCCTAGTGTGCCTGTCTTGAGGTGTTGAGGTTCTTTCTTACGACACTAAGCCCGCAGTCGGCCGCGGGTCACCCACTACGTGATTTCGAATCCCAGCTCCACCAAATTTTGTGACCTTTGGCAAGTTAATTTCAGAGATTACCTCATTTTAAAATCTCTATTATGGGGATTATAAGAGTATCTACCTGAAGCTGGTTACAAGGATTAATATCCGTAAAACATTTGGTACTCCGCCTGGCAGAGAGAACACGCTATGAAGAGTCATTATCACCTCCCTCCTCCATCCGTCCTACCGGCCCCAGGTTACACTCCCCCTCTTCCCTCCCCCTAACACTTACCTGCCTCACTGGGGCCTCCTGGGCGGTGGGCCGCTGGGCGAGGCTCTCGGGGGCGGGCCGGGGGGCGGGGGCGCTGGAGAGGAGAGGCAGGCTGAGGAGTAGGGGTTGCCGCGCGCTGGGCCGGGGCAAGGGCGCCCCCTGGGGGGCTGCTGCAGGCGTAGCGGAAGCAGGTCTAGGGATGGTCAGGCCCGAGCAGGCTGGGATCGCTGCGACCAGGGGTCCGGACTCGTGGGAATAGGCTGGGGCCCAGGCGGAGATCCCGGCGGACCCAGGTTGGTACCTGAGTGAGCGCAGACGAGGCCGAGCCCGGCGGCCAGAGCGGCGCCCAGCACGAAGGCGGCCAACACAAGTGCTACCACCGGCGCGGGCTCCAGGATCCCCGGGGCCGGCGCGGGAGGCTCGGGTCGCACGGCTGTGCCGGGGACGCCCTTGGGTGGCCCTGTGAGGAGTACAACGCAGAGACTGGGCTCATGCCTCAGATGTCCTCCCCATCCCCCTTCCCGACCCCAGAGACCCCCGCTGAGGACTGCTGCGTGCTCACTGGGGGGCAGCCGCGGCACCGTGACCACGATGGGCTGCGTCAGCGTGTGCAGGTGAGGGCTGTCGGCACCCAGACTCTCATCGCGGCCACTGCCGGCGCCCGCGCACGCCTCATCCTGAGGCAGACACTGGGAGGAGGGGGAGGCAAGAGGCGGGGATGTCAGGGCCCCGGCTCCAGGGGCGGGTCCCCAGGGCTCCCAAGAGATCTGTGTCCAGCACTATATTGCAACCAGGTGTCGCACCACTAGACCCCTGGAAATTCGGCCCCTTCGGACGTCCCTGCGCCCAACCCCAGCCTGAGACCCAGTGCCTACTCCCAGTTTCGAGGTACCTCCGCCCCCACGTCCAAAAGCTCCCAGACCCCCAGATCCCCAAACCCTAAGGGGCTTCTCCCTCAGATGCCAGAGGCTCTTGTGCCCAGCTCCCGACGGGCCCGGGCGCCCAGATTCCCTGCCCCGTGCCCGAGCACCGGCGACGGTGAAGACAGCGTCAGAGGCGCAGGCGTCTGGCGGGCTCCCCGGAGGCGGCGGCAGCGGCTCAGCTGGCAGTGCAGGAACTGCACAGAGGCGTTGAAGACCGGGCGCAGGCGGAAGCTGAAGCGCGCGGGGCGAGCGGCACCTGGGAGCGGCCGCGGTGTCGGGAAGGTGACCGAGGAGTCGGCGGAACAGCCCCCGCGCAGCAGCGCCAGGGCGGGGCCCGGGGTCGGGCGTGAGGATGGTGTCACCGAGCAGCGGTGCAGGGCCATGCCCCAGCGCGGGGAGGGACGGGCCAGGGCCGCCTGGGGGGCGGGGTCGCGGTCAGGGTCGGCTGCCCCCACCGGCTGCCACCCGGCCTCGGTGAGCCCCCCGTCCGTACCTGCACGAACACGCGGCTGTCGGCCGGGACCTCCAGCGGCCCCGCGCGGCGCGGGAAGGCGTCCTCCGCGTCCGACAGCTCCAGACTGAAAAGGGGTCGGCGCAGCCTGGGCCCTGGCGCCGCGGGGAACGGGGACGCTGGCAGGGAGAAAGGGTGGCACAGGGGAAGGAGGATGCGCTGTCCCTTAGGCCCCCCTGGCAAGTGAGCCAACCTCGCCTCCACTGCCTACTTTGGAAAATGGATGCAGTTGCGGTGGAGGATTCACCCGCGCTCGTCTCCGCGCTTCCCACCGACAGCTGAAAAGCAGCTGTGATGTACTCCCTGGAGACCCGGGGGACAGCCCAGCCCAGCCCCTGAGCCTGGGCGCAAAGCTGCGCCTTCCTGGGGAGGAGCCCCCTTCCCAGACCTCTACTTCTCCACCCCCAGTGAGCGAGGGAATCCCTGGCCGGGAAGGGGTCGAGGGGCACCTGATGGTGGAGGGTCTGCCTGGGTGAGGTCAAAGGTCCTCCCCTTCTGGAGTCTGAACCCCCCGCTCACCCACCGAGGACCAGGGGCTCCTCTGGGGTCACAGCAGGGCCGTTTGGGGGGAGGGTGCCGGCCCCATTCTTGCCTTTCTAAGGGGAGGGAAGAATAGCAAGGTGCTCTCCCCCCAGCCCTTTGGGCATCGTGGAGGCCCAGCCTGGCCACCAGGGTCTGGGCCTTTTCCCTTTGTCGGTGTTCCTCACTCACTCGCAGGCTGAGGGCAGCAGCGGCAAAGGGTAGAGGCACAGGGGAGCCTCCACTGGGGTGTGTGGTCACACACACATGCACCACAATGACACAGACCTCTGCCTTAAGGAGGCGCTCAGCTGGGGTCCTCATCAAAGGATGTTCTCAAATGTCCAGGATCACCGGCACAGACAGTCCCTAAAAGCATTGGCGCAGACTGCTCCCCTCCCACAGCCCTTGGTCTCACCATGGCTGCCGGGACTTTGAAGAAGTTGGGGATCCCAGAGAACCTGGAAAACGGGGGACGGGGCAGACCCCACCTCCCACCCACCCCCGTTCCCCCAGGGGGGTGGATGAGAGGGTGCACTGAGAAAGGGTAACACGGGAATGGAGGTGTGCTGGGCCATGTCCCCTTGCCTGTACATACCAGCTGGCTCGCTGGGCACGGTGGTCGTCCCTGGGAGCAGGGCCAGCAGCAGGATCACGGTGCCCAGCATGCTGGACCGGCTGAGGCAGCACTGGGCCCAGCAGGTGGGCAGGCGGCTCTGGCCTTGGCTGGGGGGCCATTTGGGGAGGCAGGGAGCGGGGGCGGCACACTGATGGGCCGACACCAGAGCCCACGGCCAAGGCCTGCTGGGGATTAAGGGCTCTCTGGCCAGACCAGTAGCTATCTGGTTGGGGGGAGGTCCCTCACACTGGCCATTAGATATGGGGCTAGTCACTACAAACACCACCCCACCAGCCCCCAGCCCTGCCTGCCTCTCTTCGCTGCAGAGGCCCCATCCACCAGAATGGTCCCGATCCCCCAGCCCCCCAGCCCCAAGGTCGGGGCTCACGACCCCTTCCCTGGCCCCTTCCCCCACCTCACTGCCAGGCCCTGCCAGGCTCAGGACATACACCACAGACACAGCAGAAGAAAAGGGAGGGGTTTTATTCTCAAGCGTCTAAGGATTTACAAACGAGGGCGTTTTGTTTTAAAAAGGGATGGGGCAGTACTGGCGGCCTGAGAAGGGGTTGTGGACCATGGGCTGGGCCCAGGCCGCCCCAGGCCCCCACCTGCCCACTTCACCCTCTGCCTGATGGAGAGGGATGGCTGGTGACTGGTGACTGGGGTGGGGGGCGGGGAGACATGGAAAAGGCAGGGGGGAAGGAGAGGCTCCCATTTAACACTGAAGGCGGGGACGGGGAACGGGCCGACACACACTCACAAAACAGAAAATAAAGTTAAATAAAAACTCAGGCAGCTGGCCCTTGGGGCCAGCCACGCAACCTTCCCGGCTACCCACAAAGGCCCCTGTGGCTGGGGCCCATGAGGGAGGGCGGGGGCCAGGCCTACTGGCCCCGCACCCTGCCCCCTCCCCTCACTAAGGGGATTGGAGCGAGAGAAGGTGGCCTCCCCCGAGGGGGGGCAGAGAAAAGATGACTTCGAGTACTTTTTAAAACATGCGGCGTTTTGTGACTATCCTAGTAGCAACTACAGTCAGTGAGATAGATGGAGGGTACAGTGATGCCTAGTCTAGATTGCTTCAGCTACATCCAGCGACCTTCCTCACCTTTGGTGTTGGTTGCTTTTTGTGGTTTTTCTGGAGTTTTCTTTTGTTTTTCTTTTTTTTTTTGTTCTGTTATTTCGTTGTCCACTTGATTTGCATGCATCACCAACAAAAAGGAAACACACCCCCTCCTGCTCTGGCTGCTCCCCAGGGTCCCGGGGATGCCAGGGCCCGGGCCTCAGCGTGGGCTGGGGACTGGCCAGCTCTGGGTGAGTCGAGGGGCGCTCAAGGCCACTACGAGGGTGTGACTGCCTCCACACGCCCAGCCCTCGGCCTGTCCCACCTCTGTCCCTGTCACACATCCTCAGACCCCCCCGTCCACTCCACACACCCTCAATCCCTGCCTCCCCGGGCCCTATGGCCCCTGCTCCTGTCACCCATTCCCTCCTCAGCCTCTGCCTCACCGGCACCTGCTGCCCTCCACCATGCCCCACGCCTGCCTTCCCTGAAGGCCACCCTGTGTGGCCATGGCCCCTTGGGCTCCCTCCACACCCCCCGAGGTCCTCAACTCACCCCTACAAGCTGTGGCCAGTCTCCAGCCCCGAGGGAGGGGCACCCCGCCCTCCCAGAGCCCACCTTTGGGACTAGTCTCTCCCCAGCGGGGTGGCCCAGGCCCCACGGCTCGGCCCCCAGCCCCCCAGCGCCCGTGGGCCATCGGGGGGCTGCCACCACAAGCAGCTAAACATGACTTTGGTAAAAGTTTCTGAAGGTACCGACAAACCCCATGAGAACAAGCTCTTCTCCTCCCCCCACCCCCCCAAACACCCCACCAAGTACAATAAAATACGATAAACTCCAAAAAGGACCCCCTGAGATCAAAAAGAGAAAGAGAGAGAGACCAGCCCGGGTCTGGCTGCAGTCACAACGTCCAGCCCACCTGCCCAGGGCAAGGACACCAGCCAACTGACTCATGGCTTGCCGGAGACCTAAAGGGACCCAGGGGTCCCGCCGGGGGTGGCAGGGCCTGGGCCAGGAGAGGCAGAGGCAGGGAGGGAGACAGGGAAAGCCAGAGAGGTAGAGAGGGAGGGGACAGAGAGAGGGAGACAGAGCCAGGGTGCATGTGCGTGCGAGGCGGCAGTGGGACAGCGCGGTGTGGAGGGGAGGGGACAGGACGGGCGGCTCTCTCCCGGCCCCTGGGGGCCGCCCCAGCCCAGAGGTTACAACTGAATAAATAGCGAGTCTGCTCGCGGCCTGCTGTCTTCCGTTCACAGTGTCTGTCGGGGGGGATGCGCACAGCCGGCTGATCCTGGGACGGGAAGGGCTGGGGCCTGGTGGGCCCATCTGTCCATGGCTGGCGGGCAGGGAGTCAGGGGTGGGTCGGCGCCCCCTACTTTCTGTCCTCAGCCCTCGGCGGCCGTCCAGGTCCCAGGGCTCCCCTGGCGGGCAGCTGGGTGGCCGGGTGGGAAAGGGGGGGCTGGTGGCCACGCCCCCGGCCCCCAGTGGGCTGGCCGCCGCTGTGCGGCTACCTGAAGAAGGGCAGGTGGTGCTGGCTCAGGACCCCGCTCGCCCGCGGCGACTCGGTCTTCGCCATGACATCCTTGAACCAGGATGCCACGTCCACCTCCAGCGTCTCGTAGCGCTTGATGAAGCTGTGTTCCTGTGGGGCCCAAGGCAGGGCATTTAGGGCAAGGGCGTCTTCCCTGCTGGCCTTGCTCAGGCCCGGCATCCAGTATGGCGGGGGGCTTAGGATGGGGGCTGGGGAGGGCCCCGGGTACTCACAAGTAGCTTATTATACTTTGGTCTCTTCCTGTGATCTTTAGTAAGGCTGGAGAGAGAAGAGGAGAGGAAGAGAAGTGAGAGCAGGGAGGAGGGGCCTGGCCGCCCTCGTGGCTGAGTCGGGTCTGCAAGATCTGTGGGTAGAAGCCCGCAATCTCCCGGCCGGGCGCTTGGGCCCCCCAACGTGACAGAAGCCCAACGTGCGCCGTGAGACACCCATGGGAGAGGTGGGTGGGATCCCCCACGGGAGGCTCCAATGTGGACGTCCCGCGTGCGCTACTCTTGCCAGTTGGTGCAGGACACTCAGAGCCCTTAGCCCTGGGGTGCCTCTGCTTGTTCACAGCTCCCCCAAGGTGAAGCCCAAGGGCTACCCTGCCAAGTACCCCTGGGGCCAGGTGTCCCCTCAGGCTGAGTCCAAACCCAACTCCTAGCTCCCGGGGCTCGGGCTCCAGCCCCCACCCCATCCTGGGGCCCCTCTCCCCTCCCCAGTGGCCTGGGTGCAGGGCCACATCTGACCTCACCCTGCCTTCCAGAGCGGAGAGCGGGGCCGGGGTTCCTCACCAGTCTTTAACTCTTAGTTGCGGCATGCATGTGGGATCTAGTTCCCTGACCAGGGATCGAACCCGGGCTCCCTGCATCGGGAGCGTGGAGTCTTAACCGCTGTGCCACCAGGGAAGTCCCCTCACCAGTCTTTGACGAAGGACTGAAAGTCCCCCGAGAAGCCCATGTGACCGGGCAGGAGCGGGGGTTCTTCCTGTAGGACTTTGGTGAGGACCTCAAAGTCCGTCTTGCAGTTCTTGTAGGGAAACTGTCCCGTCGCCAGCTCCACCTGGGAGAGAGATGAGCAGGGCTGGGCCGGCCAAGGACAGGATCCTGCCCTTTCCCGCCACCTGACTCCATACCCCGAGAAGACCCCACCCCTGGTCTCGGAGAGCAGGGGCCCCAACTCACCAAGGAGATGCCCAGGCTCCACACATCGGCCCGGATGTCGTAGTCGGGCTTGGTGGGGTCCGGGGGGTCGATGCGCTCAGGCTGCCGGTGGGAAGTAGGAGAGGGTGGATGTACCCCTGTGGCTGGGGTGGGTGCGCCGCCCCTCACGCCCGCCCGCCGGACGCTGCTGGGCCCCACTTACTGCCATGTAGGCAGCGCAACCTGCGCTCCGCGTTTTGGCTTTGGAGTCAACGAGGCGGCCGCTGATGCCGAAGTCGCAGAGCTTGATCTGGCCCCGCTCATCCAGCAGGATGTTGGAGGGCTTGACGTCCCGGTGGATCACGCCGTGCTTCTCCTTCAGGTAGTAGAGTGCCTTCACGATCTGTGGCGCGGGCAGAGGAGGGCACCAGTGATGGCAGGGACAGGGCCTGGGGGGGGACCACCCGCCCGCCCGCGCCCCACCCAGCCGCTCACCGCCACCGTCATCTTGCCCAGGATCCGCTCAGGGATAGGGCCCTGCATCCGCTTCTTGAGCTTCTCGGCGCACGTGCCCATGAGCTCCATGGCAATGAAGACGTCCGTCTGCGGGGACAGCAGGTGGCGGCTTGGCGGGGTGGCTGTACCCTCCTGCCCACCCCAGACACGCTCGGGTCCTGGGGGAGGGGCGGGGGGCACAGGGCTGGCTCAGAGACCAGCATGGGAGGCTTGGGGGGCGGCCGGCCGGCTCACGTTGGTGATGAAGGTCCCGAAGCACTGCACAATGTAGGGGCAGTCGTGGCTCTTGAGCACCACGTCCAGGTCCATGAGGATCCGCTTGTTCTCTTCCTTGTTCCCCGAGCGCCGCATTTGCTGCACGGGACAGCAGAGGCCTTAGCGCCGAGCCTGGGGCGCGGGGCCCACCCGGGGCAGGGGCGGGCTCACCTTGACAGCGATGACGTGCCCCGTCTTCCGGAAACGCATCTTCCACACCTGGCCACAGGTGCCGCTGCCCATCTCCCCCAGGTTCTCCAGGTCGTTGATTTCCGCCTGGTAGCGCTGGCGAGGACAGCCAGGGCTGGGGGTCCACCGGGCCTCTGCCCTCCACCCCAACCCAGATCCTACCAGCTGCGTCCTGCCCACCCTCCCTGGGGGGGCCAAGGGAAGGGCAGTACCTGGCCCCCAATGGTCAGGTAGCCCGTCTGCTTCATGATCTCCTGCAGCTTCTGGTCAATCTCGATGCTGAGTTGACAGAGAGTGGGTGCCGGTGAATGGGGGTCCTGACCAACCTGAGGCCACCCCAGCCCCTAACACACAGGGGTTCCACAGAGCTCACCAGCTCCTCCCTGAGGCTGGCCCTGCGCCCCGCCCCGCCCCAGCCCCGACTTTCCGGCCCTCCCACCAGCCACCCTAGCCGCTCACCTCTCCATGCTGCGGGGTGTGAACAAGGTTGACGGGAGCCCCAGCATGTGGCGGGGCCGGGCTGGGGGCGTGGGGTGCTGCGGGGAGCTCTCGGAGGACGGTGAGCGGCTGCCCCCATCATTGGCCAGTGGGAGCTGCAGGGCTGGGGTGGTGAGAACCAGGGGCGGGGAGGAGGTTAGCTCCCACCTGGCCCCAACTCAAGGGCCTGGCACCCTCATCTTCCCCTCCCTGGCATCCCTCAGGTAGGCCGGCACAGCCCCCTGCCCTGCTGGGCTGGAGGAGCTCCCCGCTCCCAGACCACTCTTAAGGTGCCTTTTCCCACGTCCCCCCCACTCCTCCAACCTGGAAGGGCTTGCGGTGGGCTGTTGAGGTGGGGTGGTCCCCAGAGGCTGAGGGTTCATCCCCAAGCCTCCCCTGACAGAAAACGGAGGCCCAGAGGCGGATGCTGTCCCTCGGGCAGGCAGCCTCCCCACTGTGTCCCTTTCCTCCCCACCTCCGCCTGGGAAGCAGGCCCAGGGCCACCACGCCCACACTCTGGACCACACAAGGCAGGAATGCCCGCTGGGATCAGCCCGAGCTCTGGCGCTGTGGGCAGCGCTGACCTTGGCTGGACCACCCTGGGGAGAGAGTGGGCAAGGGACCCAGGCTTCCAGCTGCCTCGCCCAGCATTCTGTTTCAGGGTCAGGGAGGGCCGCCCTCTGGCCAGCGGGCTCATCGGTGAGCCTCCCGGCCTGGCCTGCAGAGCTACGGCCGACGAGTCAGGGGCAGGACCCCAGGCTGGGCCTGTGTCCTCCGGGTGAGGGGATCCAGGTGGCACAGCCCCTCCAGGGGCCAGCGGGACGTGGGGGGCAGGGGCTGGGCCAGGCGGCGAGTTTGGTTCTTTCCAGAAGCCTGCATGCGGACAGCTCGGGCATGCTACAGGCAGGCAGGCAGGCAGGCAGCGGGCAGGCAGCGGGCACCCCAGGACGGGCAGGCGGCATTAGGGGACGGGAGGGCAGGAGACAGACAGACGGGAGCTGAGGCTTGGGGCCCAGCTGCCCAGAGGAGGCGCTGCAGAGACAGGCCGGAGAGGGGCCTGGGAAAGGAGAGCAGATTCCCTGAGGGCCTAGGAGCCTCCTGGCTGGGCAGGCCACAGGGCGGGGAGTGGGGGCCAGGGTGACAACCCTCCAGTGAACCCCGGAGACCCTGGCACTCGGCCTCCAGAAGGGGAGCCCCTGGCTGGGGAGGCTGCAGGCTACAAGCACCTCCCAGGTTCACCTTCCCCTGGAGAGCAGGCCAGGAGCTGGGGGCCTGCCATTCTCCTTAGCCCTTGGCTGACGCCCCCTCCTCTCTCTCCACACTTCCCGCACGGCCCACCTTCTCCTCCCACAGTTCTCCAGGCACCTGGTGACGTGGGCCCAGTGATCAACGGGTAGAGACAGGTATGGTGCAGCACCTGGTGCCTGGGCGCTTTGCTGGCCTGCAACCCTGACCGCAGCCAGAGCGAGGGGCAGGTCTATGAGCCTGGCCTGCAGTCCTAGGAGGGCCTGGCGGGAGTGATGGAAGAGCTCTGGGGACCCCGGGGACGTGGCCGGGCCCAGTCCCCTCCACTGGCCCGGAGGCCTCTCCTCCCATGCCCTCCCCGCTGCTCTGCTCTGCCAGGGCCAGAATCCCAGTCCTAATCCCTCCCTCTCTGGCTGGACAACCTCCGGGGCTCCCAAGGACCCTCGAGCTCCCCCTGCACCGGGACCCTGGATCCCTGTCAGGTTCAGGTTCCCTGGGGGCACCAGGGCCCCCTTTCTGAGTGAGGACCACACCCCTCTCCTCCCCACACCTCTCGGTGTGGTGTCCTGTCGGTCCCCTCCCTTACACAGTCCACCGGGCCCTCTGAGGGCTGCCCCAGAACCCGTGGCCAAGGCTGTAAGGGGACAGAGGCTTCCAGCCAGGCCCACAAACTGACGCACGGTAGGCGTCTGAGCGGGGCCGGCGCGGGGTGGCTAAGGTGGGGTGGAGGGAGGTAGACAAAGACCCTGAAAACAGAAGTCACAGAGGTGGTACCGGGCCCACGGCAGGTCAGGAGGGCAGAATGAGAACGAGAGGCTGAAGGGGAAAGAGAGAGAGAGTAGAATGAATGAAAGAGAACGAGAAAGGACACGGGGCGGGTGTGGGGAGGGCATGCGGCCATCAGGAGCCTCACACGTACCAGGCTGTCAGTCGACACACGTAGGCACACGCACACAGGGCATGGCACAAACCCACGCAGACGGGGAGACGACATGCCACAGGGTCTCCAGCAGAGCCACAGAGCCCCTCACCTTCCGACACACACGCACGCGCGTGCACACACACACACACACACACTTCCCAACCTAGTTCTGCTCACACGCACAAGAACCAACGAGACCAGACCCCCACCCCATCTCTCTCACCCCCCCGCCCTTCGCACAGGCATGTCCCACACCCATCGGCTCCCAGACCCACTGGCACCTGCCCTCGGGCCCTGGGGGGACTGCTTCCTCTACTTCCATCCCTGTGCTGCCCCCACCTCCCAGGAGACTTGGCTCAAATTCCACCTTCTCCAGAGGCTTCCCAACTGCAACCCTGCTCCCCTGCTCCAACCGGCCTTCCCTCCAAGGCGCCGGGGCCTCCTCCACTTCCTGCCCGGAGGCCCTCAGTGCTCACAGCCCTCCAACCCCCAGGGCCCCCCACCCCCGGGGGAGCGCCAGCCCCGAGAAGACAGGGGCTCAGTCCAAGCCTAGCACGGCTCAGCCCAGGGGGCGACACGGCTTCGCTGAGCTGCTGAGGGGGACCAGCAGGCGCAGGGCCCAGCTCTCCCTCTCTCCGCTCATGCACACGCCTGCAGGCACACGCACGGACACTCGTGACCCCCTTGGCAGGCGACAGACTCCCGGCCGCTGAGGGAGTCTGTTTCCTCCTCCAGGGAGTCCAAACCTGAGCCCGAGAGGAAGGGAGGAGCGGGAGGTGAGAAGACAGAGGAAGTGGCCGGGTGGGCCGGACGTTGACGGTGTGGATGGACAGAGAGTGGGGGGGGGGGATGCGCACGCGCACACGCACACACGGAGCACGTGGGAGGGGGAAGGGGGGGATGGCATTCTGCGGCCGGGGCAGCGGTTAGGTCAATGGTGCAGAGGTCCAAGCAGCGATGATAAAAAGGCTGGTACCTGCTCGTTGGGACGGGGCAGGAGCAGGGCTTAGAGTGATCACAATAACTGGATGGGGAAAAGGAAGAAAAAAAAAAAAACAACACCACGATAAATCACAACGGAAACAACCGATTTGTCCAAAAGAAAAGAAATCAAATCAAATCATAACGAAGAGGAGGGGGAGGCACGCGGCACCAAACTGCAGAGATGGGTAGAAACCGACAGAGATGGGAGAACTGGGAGGATGGGATGGAGCTGACACAGACACAGACGCCTGGAGGGGGCTCCCCGGGGCCTGCTCGCCATGGGTCTCACCGTGCCTCGCTCTGCATCTGGGACAGCCACCCTGCAAGGCACCCCAGGCCCCGTACCTAGGCCTGTCTCGTCCACGCTGGGGTTGGAGGGGGAGCGGCACTGCAGAGCCCAGCGGGGACCCTCCAGTCCTGGCTGGGCTTCTTACCCCAGGCAGTGTCCAATGCCAGCACTGCCACCTCGGGGTTTTTTCTGGGCCCCAAGAGACACCCCCCCCCAATCCAGTGAGGAACCCACACGGACCCAGGTCAGGAAAGGGAGGATGGGGAGTGGACCCTACACAAGGATGGGGGCGCCAGGCTGGGTGAGCAGGCAGTGATGGGGGAACCCCGATGAGGAGGTGTCTTCCCCCTCCTGTCAGGATGACCTCACAAGGAGCTACATAAGCCACAGGAATCATATCAGAGGGAATAAAAAGGAGAGCAATTTGCTGGGTCAAGAGAGACACAGAAAGCATGTGTGTGTGGGCAGGGGAATTCCCTGGTGGTCCAGTGGTTAAGACTGCACTTCCAATGCAGGGGGCACAGGTTCGATCCTTGGTGGGGGAACTAAGATGCCACATGCCACGCGGTGTGGCCAAAAACAAAAACAGAAAGCATGTGTGTGGGCTGCTGTTCATCAGGTCTGTAGGGAGGGGAAAAATCTGACTCCCTCTGAGCTTCAAGGATATGGGGAAGGGATCGGGCAGGAAATCACAAGGAGACTAGATGTGGTCATGGTGATTCCGAGCCAGGTGTGGGTGCTGGGGGGTAGCTCTTGACTCCAGGTGACAAGACGCCAGGGAGACAGGCACTGAGATTGTGGGATAAGAAAGGAGGTGTATGTGCCCTGGGATGCCTAGATAGAGTTGCACTGGCCTCAGGTGTCCCCGGGCTGGGTGGGTGTGGGTAAGAATGGGGAAGTCACTTGATTCTAAACGACGAAGTCGCCACGCTTGGGAGTTGCGTGTTTATTTTTGGAGGAGCCAGAAAGATGGCAACAGTGAAACGAGTCAGAGGAGTATGAGGGGGCCTGGTGTACGTGGGCAAACTGTATGTGGGAGGGAGTCCGCTGAGCCCAATGACAAGATCCCAGAGGGGGGAGAATGGAGCACCAGACACAACCACAGGGATGGTTATAATATGGTCAAGCGACCTCAGGTGTCCCCTGCCCAGGTGCGCGTGTGTGAGCGTGAGTGGCTTATCTGCTAAACCACGATGACAAGGACCCAGGTACGGAGCGGGGGTGGGGGGGGTGGGGGAACCTCTTGACACAATCACTGATATGGCGGGAGTAGAATCAGCTGGTGAAAAGGGATGTGTACATCTTAGCAGACAACCTGGATGTGGTCACGGTCGCATGAAGTAGGAGAAGCAAGGCTCAGGGTAGGTGACAGAGGCTCCGAGGATCCCGGTGATTGGGGGCGGGTCATCAGGTGGGGGGCCTCGCCTGGAGCCGGGTAACTAGGCTCCCAGGCCCCGTTAAGGGGGAACCCGCAAGCAGTGGGGAGGGCTGCCCGGAAACCCGCGGGCCCCACGCCCCCCGGGTCACCGTGACCCTCTCACCGCTGGCCGATAGCGGGGAGCGCGGCGGAGAGGAGGAGCTAGAGCGCCCCGGAAGCGGGGGCGGGGCCTGGAGGTGGGGGCGGGGCCTCCCGCGCCGCGCGCCCCGCCCCGCTCGCCCCCTCCCCCACGCCGCCGTGCTTACTGGGCCTGGGCCGCTGGGGGCTGATATCCAGGTTGAGGTCGATCCTCCGCCGGGCCTCGCGGTTCTCCTGCTTCAGCTTTGCTTCCAGGCGGGACAGCTTCTGCTCCAGGGAGGACGCCGCCATCTTCCCCGCCGCCGCCGCGCACCGCCCGGCCGCCCGTCAGTCCCGCAGACAAACACCGCACTGCGCCTGCGCTCGGATGACCCCGCCGAGCCGCCGTCTCGCTCCGCAGGGCGCATGCTCGCGGTGCACACCCGCCCTTCCCGCGTGCGAACCTCCGCGCGTGCGTGCTTCGTCCTGGCCGGAGGGATGACGCCGCCTAGAGCTCGCTGCTGGCAACGTGCGAATCCTCTCAGTGTAAGGCGCATGCGTGAATTCCCGAGCGCTCCGGCAAGAGGCGCTGTGTGGAAACCCACTCACCGTTCCGCTTAGAGCGGTGGGCGGAGAAAGCAGCGCGCAAGCGTACAGAGGAGGAGACGAGGTCACGCCCCTGGCCTCTGCTGCACATGCGCATTCGTGACTTTTTTTTTTTTTTTCTGTCGCTGTCCCCGGTGGTCGCCATGGTTGTGTGTCCTCAGCCTCGTTCTTTCTCTTCCTGGCCCGGTCCTCGCTGGCACCCACTCCCTCTCGGAACTGCCTTTCTCATCTCGGACAGTGCTTCATTAGGATCCCTGTTATGCTTAATTGCTGCCCCCTCACCATAACTAGGCACCGGGGGCAAGCCCTTTCCATTTCAGCAGGCTCAGGGTTGGCCGAGGACATGTAGGATGGGCGGGGTAGGGCTCGGGCCACTGTCAGGACCCTGGGAATCCAGTGGCGTGACCCCTGCCCTTGGCGACGGGGGTGGGGGCCGGGAGGGGGGCCAAGGTCAAGGCCAGAGAGTTCCAAATCAGACTTGCGTGGGACATTTTAAGACTTCCCTCAACTGCCCTGCCCCCAGAATTTGCGCCCAGCTCCTGGACAACGCAGAAGATAGGCCCCGGTGTTTGGTGCCTCTACTTGGTGCCTCCGCGGCCTACACATTTTCTTTAACTGGTCTGAAGAGTGCTGGGAAAATGTCCCCATCTGGAACCCTGGGGCCCCCGGAGAGCACCTTGCCTCTGCTCTCTGGTGCCAGGAGGAGGCTCGCATTTTGCAGACACCATGGAGGTGGTGATCCCAGGAGGTCGGGGTTGGGCAGGCTGTGCCCTGCCCGCTCCAGCATAGGGACACTGTGATGGGCGTTGAAGGCTTGTGGCGACTCCTCTGGTGACAACTTACAGGTGGAGCAGATCCAAAACTGTGGAGCCGGGAGACTAACAGGGAAGGTAGAGGAAGAGCAGTTCTCCAGGAAAAAAGCTAGGCAGACGATGCCACCTGATTTCTCCTGGTTAGCTGAGGTCTCTCTCTGCCTCTGCTTCCGGGATAGACTCATACCCTTGATTCTGGAATGTGACTGTCGCCACTTGCCTGTACTTGGTCTGGTGGAATCGAAGGCTTAGACTATGACAGGAGTGGACACAAGGGACCAGGATTATAGTTCTCATAGTTAGTATCATTTATTAAGCACCCACTGATATACACTCCCTCGCACAGGGAACATTTGAAAGACAAAGTCCCAGCCTGTTTTCAGAAAAATGTACCCGCCACAGCAGGTGTTCTTAACCTGGGGTCCCCGATCCTTAGGATGTCCATAAACAGCCCTCTAGGGGATCTGGGGGAATCTGTTGATTGCCTCAAGTTGTTTGCAGAACTTTTCATGTATGTGTACGTGAGCATTTTCCTGAAGAAGGAGGTGCCCAGCTTTCATCAGATTTCTCAAAGCATCTAGGGATATAAAAAAAAGAATCTCTCCTCTAGAGGGAGGAGAATCCCTCCTCTAGACACCCAGATATCTACTCTGCAGGTCAGCATTTCCCAACACACAGGCCTGGGACCGTCTGTGTCAGAATTACCTGGGATGCTTATATTTACCGGCAAGTTCCTGGCCTCCAGCTGAACCTCCTGAGTCAGTCTTTCAGGGGTGGGGCCTGGGATGTTTTGTTTTGGTGTTGTTGATTTTGATGCCTAGTCAAATATGAAAACCATTTTTCTGAGTTCAGGTGTCTATAGCAAACAACTTATAAATAGGGGATTAACATCCAAGTTGGGGGTGGAGGAGGGGGGAGCTTGTCCGTTGCGTCTGTGTCCCCTCCTTGGGAGAGAACCCCAGATGTAAGCTGTTTTGGTCAGGGAGAGAGGGTTGAAATCCCATTGGGATGAGCCCCACCCCCATACGTGGCATTGATTGAGCCAGAATGTTCGGAGTGGGTTGGGGGCAGCAGCAGCTCTGGCCCAGGGCTGGGGGCGGGCCAGCTAGCCAAAGACACAGGTGTGGTTTTGCTCTGAGAGTCTTATGACTGAGTTAATCCCTCCGGGATGTTCCACCCCAGATCCACAGCCTCCCAGACAAACCAATCCCAGGATCTTGCCTGGGCTCCACCAGCCTGCCACGTCTGCTCCTCCTCTCCTGGCCTGGGCTCACTTGGCCCCCTCCCTTGAAGCTAACGGTAGAGATTCCAGGATGGTAGCATCCGGAAGGCCTCTACCGCAACCTGCCCCTCCCTGGCTTCACTCCACCTCCATCCTGTCCCGCACCTCTGCCGGCAGCCCTTTGTAAAGGGTGTCCTCCACCAGGAGCCCCGACTTCTTCAGCCCCCCACAGTTGCCGAGTTCTTCCGGCAGCGCCTCCAGCCGGTTGCCCTTGAGCTCCAGGCGGCTGAGGGCCCTGAGGGCCCCCACCTGGGGCGAAAGCTGGCTCAGCTGGTTGTAGCCAAGGAGCAGCGTCCGCAGCTTGCGGCAGAAGAAGAGCTCGTCGGGCAGAAGCTCCAGGGCGTTGTAGGAGAGAGCCAGGTGCTGCAGGTTCTGGAGGAGGCCCAGCTCGGCCGGCAGGGAGTGCAGCCCGTTATGGGAGACATCCAGCAGGCGGAGGCCAGAGCACATGCCGAGCTGGGTGGGCAGTGTCTCCAGCTTGTTGTGGCTGAGATAGAGCTGCTCAAGGCCCCGGAGCTTCCGTACGTGCTCGGGGACGTAGGCGATCTGGTTGTGCCACAGCCGGAGTGTGACCAGCTTGCGGCAGTGCTGGAAGCTGAGGATCTCCTCGATGGACCGCAGGTGGTTGTCCTTGAGGTCCAGTTCCTGCAGTGCGCCCAGGCTGAAGATGGCATGGGGGATGCGCTCCAGCCCGCAGGCCACCAGCTCCAGCTCCCGAAGCACCACCAGCTTCTTGAGGCTGTTCAGTGCCAGCAGGCGGGCCCCGTCGTTGTGCAGGCTGAGCCGCTGCAGGTGACTGGCCACGTCGGTCACGCTGGCGGGCACCTTGCCGGCGTTGCTCTGCAGCGACAGCACCTTCAGCTGCTTCAGCTCCCGGAGGCTCTCGAGGGTCGCCGCCCGGGCCAGGTCCGGGGGGAAGAGCCCCTCCAGGTGCAGCTCCTCCAGGCCGCGCAGCCCGAACACCCAGAGGGGCACCTCTCGGAGCTCCTCGCACTTGACCCGGATGACCTTCAGGTGGTCCCGCAGGAAGATCTGCAAGGAGAAGGGCAGCCTGGCCGGCGAGTGGAGCAGGCTGAGCTCCTGCAGGTGCACCAGCTGTGCGAGGCCTGGGGGGAAGGTGATGTCACAGATGGCCTCCAGCCGCAGTGCCTCCACCTCGCTGAGCTCGAAGACCGTGTCGGGCAGCCCCGGGAGCATGCAGAGGGCCAGCTCGAGCCGGCCCCAGGCATTGCGCTGCAGCTTCTGCCGCAGCTTCTCGGTCGTCCACTCGTGGTTGAGGTTGAGCTGCTTCAGGCGGCTCTCGCTGACCTCGGAGAGGAAGACAGCGAAGCGCTTGGAGTAGAGTGAGTCGTACTGGTCGATGAGGTGCAGCATGAAGGCGAAGTCGTTCTTGACGTCGGGGATGTCGCCCATGCCCGTCTCTTCCCGCACAGATCGGAAGGAGTACTCCTTGAGGGGCCGGTGGAAGAGCCAGCAGAGTGTGTAGAAGCAGGTGATCCCGTAGACGCACACGAAGGAGATGTAGCAGAAAGCCAGCTTGGAGAAGAGGTGGGCCTTGGTGTGGTTGCAGCAGAAGCTGACATAGCCCGTGACCTCCGAGGTCTCCACCCTACAGGCCACCAGGAAGCTGATCTTCCCCACGTAGACAAGGTTGTAGACCAGGATGGCCAAGAACTTGCAGACCTTGAGCACCGTCTGCCGGATGTACATGGTGTACAGGATGTCCCCCTCTTCCACGTGCATGCGGAATTTCTTGACCTTCTCAAACAGGGCTTTGGCCTGCTCACCTTCCTTTTTGTCCAGCAGGGTGACAGCCGGTGGCTCCGTCACCACCTTCTCGGGCTCTGCCAGCACCTTCTCCTTCTCACCCTCACCTGCCTTCCCCGGTCCTGCCGCCGCTGCTGCCATGGTCACCATTGCCCGCCTGGCGGCGGCAGGGTTCTTGTGGTTCTCCCCGGAGACCTCGGATAGGGCCCGCGTGGTCCACGGAGAGTCGAAACACTTGCCCAGGATGGAGATGAAGTGCTCGATCTTGGAGCTGGTGCTGGGGAACTTGAACCAGAAGCTGGTGCAGACCATGAAGATGAGCGTGTGGATGACGACTAGGTAGGGGAAGTACTTGGCGTACCAGTGGAGGGCCGTCTCGTAGCACAGCTGGTTAATGAAGCTGTATTGCTGCAGGTCCAGGTTGTTCCTGAGGCCGCTCAACTCCCGGAGGTCCCCCATGTGCTCGGAGACCCCCCGCGGCAGCAGTTGCTGGCACGGGGCCTCTGATGAGTTCTCCCGGGGTTCATGACTGGGCAGACAGATGATCTTGTCCTGTGTCACCTGGGGATGGGAGAGAGGGTGAAAGATGGTGAAGGATCTGGGGCGGCCTGGGAAGTTGTGGGGTGGGGGAGGAAGCAGGCCGAAGGCAAGAGAAGTTTCCATCAACCCCCAACTGTCCCCAGTTTGTTCCCCAGCTTTGGAAGAGTCAGTAAACCTCTGAGCATCCGACTTTGTCTGAAAAAAAGAGCTGGGTTGATTTGTGTCCTTCGAAAAGATGTTGAAGTCCTAACCCCCAAATACCTGTGAATGTTGCCTTGTTTGGAAATAGTCTTTGCAGAGCAGATGTAATCAAGTTAAGATGAGGTCATTGGGGGGTGGGCCCTAACCCAATAGGACTTTGGCCTTATAAAAGGGAGAAATCTGGACACAGACACACACAGACACACAGACATACACACAAGGAAGATGCTTTTAAGATACAGGGAGAATATACAGGGAGGATAGATACAGGTTATCTATAAACCAAGGAATGCCTGAGGCCACCAGAGTCTAGAAGGGAGTCGTGGAACACATTCTCCCTCACAACTTTCGGAAGGAACCAACTCTGTCAACACTTTGATTTCAGACTTCCAGTCTCCAGAACTAAGAGACAGTAACGGAAGACTTCCGGAACCTCCCAGACCCCGCCCCTAGAGACCCCGCCCCTGCCCCGCCCCTTACCTGGAGGGTGCAGCCGAAGACCCCGATCATGAGCATAGCCACGGTGAGGTACTCGGCCAGCACGTCCCACCAAGGTTTGAGCACCTTGAAGGCGGGCTGCTGCTCCGCGAACTGCTTGAACTCCGCCACTGGAATCATCCCGCCTGTGGGAGGGCAGGAAGTGGAGGGTGCAGAGAGAGACTCTCAGTTAAGCGCGCCTGGTGCCGGGTCCCCAGAAGAGCCAGACACACGCATCTGCTCCCACTCCGCGCTCGGCCCTGCCAAACTCTGGCAGAACCCACAAGCTGTGCGCTTCCTTCCCCTCCCCCCACAGACCTCGCCTCCTTCCTGGAGCCGGGCAACTACTGTCTTCACCACCTCTGCTCCCAGGGACCCCTGCCCCGGTCGGACTCTGCCTGCCCTCTCAGAGCTCAGGAGGGGCAGTCCACGGGGCCGCTGCCCCACAGCGTGCCCGTGCGGCCTTCTCCCGGAGCCCAGGCATCTCCTCCCACCCTTGACGCCAATCCGAAACACTTCGCTCTGCTTCTCTGACCCCAGGTACCCGGAATCCAGGCGGCCAGCCCCGGCTTCCTCCACCACTGGACCAGAGAGAGTCCCAGAGACTCGGGGACTTCCGGGGCGTGGGCCCCGCACCCCCTTCAGGGGCGCTCCGGGCACCACCTCCGACCTCCAACCGGAAAAGCCGGCTGGAGCCTGGCTCTGGTTACGGGCCCCAGGGGCAGGGAGTGGCAAAGCTGAAGGCTGGTCAGCCCTGGGGGGTGAGAGTGACTTGGACACCTGCGTTTCTAGTGGGGCAAGTGCCTAGGATCTGCGGCAGAAAACAGAGACCTGGCCTCTGAGAGGCAGGGGCAGGGAGGCGCGAGGATGGGGCAGAGGATCAGGAAATGGAAAACTCACAGGGAGAGAGCCAGGGTGACACCTACGACTGGGACAGGGCTGGGCTGCCAGGCTCCTGGGCGGCCAGCCCACTCTGTCTGTCCCTGGCTTTCATTTTAGACCAAGGTATCATTATTCCAGATACAGACAACCAGGCGCAAGTCACACGGGGGCGCAGGCCACGGGCTGGGACATCACCCTCCCTGACAGGCAGTCGGGAGCCTTTTTCCCCACCTCCGAGGCTGGAGCGGGGAAGGAAAGGGAGGCAGCAAGCCCCTCACCGCCTCTGAGGGGGCTCCTAGGCAGTCTGCCTCCCTCCCCAGCATCCATGCTCCCAAATATAAAGATCCTGTTTTACATCACTCAGGTTTCCTGCGGCCTGCGGTCCTCATCCTGACAGCCTGTCACTGGGCACAGGCTGGGCAAAGAAGGGAGGCATCTGGGCGACCAGCCGGTCCTCCAGCCTCCCACCCATCTCCTGGGGGGGGAGGGAACCTGGCCTCTGTCCCACACCTCAGTCAATCGCTCTGACACCTCCTTGCCTCCCTTTTTGGTCCCCACAACCCTTGAAGGCCTTAGGGTTACTCCTGAGTGAGGACAAGGTGGAAGTGGGCGGGGATATGGGATGCAGGCCCCGCCCACCAGGCTGAAGTCGGGGCAGTCCGCCACACCCCCTTAATCCCATCAGAGGCTCCCACCTCAGTACCAGAGATAACACGCAAGGGATAGGGACACGCCTGCCCACACCCAGTCTCCGGGGCCCCCTGACTCAGGCCCTGACTCACCCAGCAGCCGGCACATGCAAGGGGGTGTGCAGACAGAGCACAGGATCCCTCACCCAATGGCCCATCCCTCGTGCTCAGTTTCACACCCTGTCCTAAACAACAAGCCGAGTAAAGATGCCTCCAGTGCATCACAGGCTCAAACACCAGGGAATCTGCTAGAAACACACTCAGGGCGGCTCAACAGCCCCCAGGAGCCAAATTGCAGCCACCAAAAGGGACACCCTGGGGGCACTCTGCAGTGTGCACCTCAGGGCATGTGTGTACAAAGGGCAAGTACACACTAAGTTGAGGAGAGACGCAGGACCAGGGAGCCGGCCATATGCCCTCTTCCAGTTCTGGCCACCCACTGCTCTCCCTGCCCTGTCCACCTACCCCTGCGAGGGACACTGCTTAGCTGCTTCACCTGAGAATGGTAACTGTTAGCAAAAATGCCACACAGATGGGCAGGGACCAACTTCCTGACCCCGAGTCCTTGCCACCCTTCAGGACCCATCTCACAATGGTGGAAGCTCCCCACTGGCCATCCTGGGTCCACAATCAAAGGCAAGAAGGCAGAGACACACCCAGGGTCCCCAGCAGATGGCCCAGAGGATGCGCCCACAGAGCAAAGTATATACACAACAGCCTCAGAAGCAGACATGGGGTTATCATTATTTGTCTCCATGACTCAATCTTGATCGTCCCGAACCTGCCATTAAGTTTCCCCAGACACAAGGCTGACCCCCCTGTGTCTGAACAGGGCTGGTGGGAGGGCTTGGGGAGAAGGCTTCATGGGGGTGTGTTGGCAGAGAAATTATGGCTACCAGATGCTTTCAGTGTCTCGTTTTATCCCAGCTCTGGGAGCGTGGATGTTGGGACCCTCGTTTTCCAGACTCAGGAGAGTGAAATAACTTGCTCAAGGTGTCACAGCTTGTGACAAGTGGCATTCGAGGCGAGACCCCCAAGTCCCGTCTGTCTGATCACGTTGTTGAGCGAGAACGTCTCGCTGAGATGAAGCATCTTTGCCAAAAGAACCTCAGAAGGGGTTCCTTCAGGCAGAGAAGAAATGGAGGGAGGATGGCTGCTCTGCCCAGCAGGCTGAGTTGTCCTCCTCAGCCTAGGGCCAGGAACATGCCCCTTACCCAGCCTTAGCTCCGCCCACCCATGCCTCACCCCTGCTGCTGCTTCTCTCTCAGGCCTTCCCCAAGCCCCCAGCTTGCCTCTGAACACGTGGCGGTGGCGGGTGCTCCTGGTCCAGCGCCCCATCCCACACCGCCCCCACCCACAGCCCATGCTAAGGGGCGAAGAAGAAACAGTGACTGTTGTCAGCCCTGAAATGGGTCTTGGAGGACACAGGGTCCAACTTTGGACTTTTACACAAGTGAGAAACTGTGGCCTGGGTGGGGGAGGGTGGCCCTGTAGTAGCAGATCCTGTTCTGGGCCCCAGGCCTGGGGACTCCCAACCCAGTACTTTTCCAAGCTGTCCTGCCAGGACTAGGGGGGTCTGGGGTGTCTTGAGGTTCAAGAGTCCCAGAAGGGACAGCCTGGTGAGGCTCCCAAGTGGTAGGGTTCTGGGAATTGAGGGGCTCACAGGGTTGAGTCGTCAGCAGCAGAGGAGAGGGGAACATGGTCAAGACCCTCAGGGTGGACCCCAACCTGTTGATCTTCACTCCGTCCTTGGCCAGGCCTGCCGGGCTCCCTGACAGGCGCCCTTGGGCTAGCCAGGGCGGGGCCTCTCTCTGCACCCCCCACCCCACCCCCCACCCCACCCCCCAGCTCCTTCTGTGCCCCAGACGGCGTTGGGCTCAGGTCACAGGGCCAGCCGCACCTGGGGCGGTCCTCCCGTGGGCCAGATCCTCACCCCGCCACCTGGTCCCCAGGGGCGGAGAGCCACCTACTCACCTCACGGGCCGGACGCTTGTTCCAACTCCTGTGTCCCTGGGAGCGGAGCGGCCGGGACTCCCGCAGAGTTCGCGGGACGGGCTGGGTGAGTCAGGGCGGGCGGGCGGGCAAGCTGGACAGGAGCCGGGAGCAGCTCCGCCCCTCCCGGCCCCGCCCACTAGCCGTCTCGGCCCCGCCTCCCTTAGGGCGCTCACAGGTCGCCCCCGACTCCTGGTACCGCGGGATCGCGGGAGGAGGGCGATCCTAATCCTGATGTCTCCGAGGTAGGCGAGGGGCTGGTCGGAGGAGCAGGGACCGTAGAATTCTGGGCTCCGCTTCCGTGGGGCAAACCTGGCACGGGGGAAACTGAGGAGGGCTGGAGGCGCTGGGCTCCCAAAGCCGACCTGAAGACACCCTTCCGCGAGCCAAGCTGTACAGACCCTGTCAGGAACGCGTGGAAGTCCTCCTACCCCTCCTCCCTTCACTCCCAGGTGCAGCTACCTGGCCTTGAGGCTCAACCAAGGAATCAGTGACCAGGGCCCAAGAGAGGGCAGGGCGCTTCCCCCTTCCTGCTCTGACCAGCCAGCCAGGGGAAGCTCTCCACTGGGGGAGGAGAGGGAGTGAGCCGCTCCCGGGTCCCGGTGGGGTTGGGCACGGGTGTCAGAGGGCTCTGGGAGCCGGGGTTGGAGTCCAGTCTGGGAGACCGGCTTCTCAAAGGGAGACTCTGCCTCCCCCCCGCCCACGATTTCCTCCCCACTTTGGGAGGCCTGAGCTGGGTCTTAGACGACAGTTGACCTTGATCTGCCCTGTCTGCAAAACTCAAGGGAGAGGGGACCTGGACCAGGTGGCAGAGTGAAACCCCATCTCCCATGGGGAAAAGAAAACAAGTTCACCAGAGTAGAGACACTCCGAAACCTTGAGGGTTGGGATCCCCTAAGCTTAGGTTCCCCTGTGAAACCCTGCAATGGGCGCAACCCTTGAAGAAGTCCCAGTCCCTGTGGGCTCGACCACAGGCTGCCCAAAGACAAACCTTCATTGTGTGGACACCATAAGCGAGGTTACCTTCTCTCTCAGAGCTTCTGCTCTATTGGTGTGTGTGTGGATTGGGGGTGGGGTGGGGTGGGCGGAGACAGAGGTAAGAAAGCAAATAAGTAAGGAACAAGATAATGTCAGCTTGTGACAAATGCTGTGTATATAACAAAGTAGGGTGGGGTGAAGTGGTAGCAAGGGGCAGGGGCCTTTTGAGGTGAATAGTTTCTCCCTTTCCTCTAGCCTCGGGAGAAGCTCCTTGAGATCCATACCCTGGCGGTTTGTTTCCAGCTTTATGTTGGGATAAGTGTTTTCATAAACGACGCTTTGCACACTTGGGTAAGAGTCTCGGTGGTGACTGGAATCGAAGCCCCACGATCCCCAGACACGTGTCTCTTCTGTTCCCTACTGTGTCCCCAGCACTTGGGATGGTGCCTGGCACACAGTGAGCATTCAGGAAATGATGGACGGATGGATGCTTAGTTCAGGCCCTTCTAGATGCAGATCCTGAGGCAAGGAATTAGATGCAAATAGTTTCTCTGGAAGGTGAGGGAGTGGGGAAGGGAAGGAAGCCAGTAGTGTTAATGAGGGTGAAGGAGCAGGCTGCCAATATGGGCAACTGGGGTTCCATTGTGCTGGGGAGCTCTGGGAGACGGTGGAGGACGCACCTCCAAGTTTTCCCACCCAAGAGGTGAGGGAGTTGAAGCATTGATGCACCAGCTCCTGCCTGTCATGGCTGAGGGCTGCTCCGGAGAAGGGGATGGAGGGAGTGTTAATACCCTGACACTTCTGACTTTCCTGCAGGTGGGGACTGTGGGTGCTCAGGGGATATGGAAGGAGCTGCACGGCACCGCCACAGGTACAGACGCTTGAGAGGAATTTCTCAGTCATATGACACACATACAATGCTTTCCAGTTGTCCTCCAGAAAGCCTGCCCCCTTTACATTCCCACAGGTAGTTTGTGAGTTTTCTCGCATGGACACTGTCCAGGTTTTAAACAACTGTGGTAGAATACACACATAACATAGAATTTGTCATCCTAACCATTTTTAAGTTTACAGTTCAGTGCCATTAAGTACATTCAGTGTTGGGCAACCATCGCCACCATCCGTCTTCAGAACTATTTTTGTTTTGCAGAACTGAAACCCTGTCCCCATTGAACTCATATTCCTCATTCCTCTCCCCAGCTCCTGGCACCCACCATTCTACCATCCATCTCTATGAATTTGAATCCTCTGGGGACCCCATATAAGTGGAATCACAGTGGTCGCAGCATTTTACATTCCCACCAACAGTACACAACTGTTCCAATTTCTCCACATTCTCACCAACACTTGATATTTTAGACCCAGCTTTTAAGGTTTTGTGAGCCTGAGGTAGTTACATATTACTGTGCTGTGTAACAAATTGCCCCCAAACCTAGCACCTTAAGACAACAAGAATTTATTGTCTCACATAGTTTCTGAGGGTCAGGAATCAATCAGAGTGGCTTCAATTGGTGGTTCAAAAGTTTCCCTCCCCCAGTGGTCCCCAACAACCACTGATTTGCTTTCTGTCACTATAGATTAGCTTGTGTTTTCCAGAATATTATATAAATGGAATCATACGGTGGATACTCTGTGTGGTGTGTGTGTGTATGTGTGTGTGTATGTACAAATGTGATGGGGGAAGGGGTGAGGCAGAGGGAGCTGGTTCTTTGGGATGGGGTAGTGAGTCGCTAAGAGTCTGAAGAGATGGGGCTTGGGGGCAGAGAGCACAGTGTGTGTGTGGGGAGCCATGTGGCCTTAAGTATAAGCAGAGGTGCAAGAGGGCACCTGGCACTGTTGGCCAGCTCTGGGCAGCTGAGGATGGCCATCTTCCTCTTCTCGCTTCAACCCCCTCAATGCCACAGTCTCCTATCAAGGTCCTCCATGAGGCCTCTGCACCAGTTTGGCGGGTCACCAAAATGACACCTCTCACTCCCTCAGGTTGGGCTGGGAAACCTCGGACGGGATCTTCTCGGCTCCTCATGCACCCGTTTTTACACCTCCAGGACCCCCATAATCTCATCCCCCCAAAGCCCGGCTCTGCCAGGAAGCCTTTGCTGACTTGACTTCGTGTGACCTGGGAGGGTGTGGCGAGTGGGGGGTGCTCTGCCCTGCAGAAGGCTGGGTCATCTCTCACCATCCTCGGTCTCTCCCTCTTGTCCTTTCTTCCTCTCTTCCCCCAAATCTGGGGTCTACCCCTACATTCCCAGGGCTGCATTCTCCCACCAGTCCCCCCAGCCCAACCAGGTACGGGGTTTCCTGGGGTCTGTGAAAACCCTTTGGGTATGAGAGGGGCGGAAGCCCCAGGAATCCTGGGGGGCCCGCCTCTGCGGTCGCAAAAGCGGGGAGAGGGCCTGGGACACCGAGCGGCCGGATTGGTCAATTGGGCACGAGGCGCGATGGTCCCGCCCCCTGGTTGCCAGGGCCCAGCCTATCCGCGTCCAGGCGGGCCTTGGTCGCCAAGTAGTTGGGGTGGGGGCCGGGGCAGGTGTGTATGGCAGGGGGTGGGGAGAGGAGGTTAGGCTGAGTCCGGGACCCCAAGGGATTCCCCCGAAGCCCGACCGGTTGGGTGTCTGGGGTCCTCAGGCGCAGCCGCGGAGAACCAGCCCCTCCCTCCTACGCGCTCCCGGCCGCCCTACTCGGCGCGCTCCCGCCTCTGCCTGCCGGGTCTGCATCCAGCGCGCGCGCCCCCTTCTCCCCCGCCCGCCGCCGAGGGGCCGGACGGCCTCCCCGCGCCGCCGCCCGCCGCCCCCTCCCCTCGCCTGCCCTCCGCTCGCGGCCGCCGCGGCGCTCCCACCCTGTCCCACCCCAGGCGACCCAGCGTGGAGCGGCGGGAGGCCGGAGCCCAAGGTGAGCTCGGCTCGAGCAGGTGGAAGGGTGGCGCGGACCAGGGCCCAGCTGGGGGAGGGGAAGGGCTCGGGACGCGGCTCTTTGTCTCCCCGAGCCCGTGCGCGGGCAGCCAGGGCCGCTCCTCCTCCCGGCAGGTGCCGACATCCCTCCGGGACGGCGCTGGTGGCTGGCGAGGGGGACCTGGGCGTGTGCTCCCGTCCCCTTCATCTGGAACCTGTGGCAGCCCCCTGTCCCGACGCTGGTGGTCAGGGTCCCTGAGGAGGCGAGGGGTAGGGGGGTGGATCTCCGGTCCTGAGAGGGAGCAGGGGGGTTGGCTGAGGCTGGCATGGCCTGGAGGAAGGCGGTGAGGGTGGGACTTGGGGACAGCCATGAGCAGCTGCGCTGGTGAGTGGTGGGTGGGTGGGAAGGAAGTGGATCCAGGCAGAGGTTTGGGCATCCATGGGTGGCGACGCTGGGGAAAGAGCCGAGAGGTGCCAGGACCCAGATCCCTGCAGGCAGCGTAGCTGTCCAGGACCTGGGATGCTGATCGGTCTGTCTCCTCATCAGGTGCGAGATGGACAAGAGGGACACGTCCAGGGCAGGGGCCGCCGGTCGGACGCCCTCTTCTCGCCCTCCCAACCTTCCGACCCCCAAGCCCCCAGGGTCTCCACGACCCCCTCCCCCCGTAACCAGCGCAGCTCTTCGAGTTCTGGGAGCAGCGGGAGCTTCAGGGCGAGGGCCTCTGGCAGAGCGAGCGGGGGGCAGCCGGGGAGCCGCTCTCCCGGAGGCTACTCCCCGGGGGGGACCACTGCGGAGTACTGGGACAGGCCCCCGGAGCCCAGGTACTCCAACCTCTTTTCCTGATTCGGACCCCATCTTCTTGCCCCCCTCTCCTCTGAGGCACCAGCCTCCCCTTCCTTTCCGGGGCACCTGCGTTGACTCGGCCTTCTCCCCACAGCCTCCAGGCCCCCAGCAGCTGGGAGAGGGGAGCGGGCCCCTGCGAAGACCCCAGGCCCAGGCTGTATCTCTAGCTCGGGGCATGCCAGCGGGCCCACCAGGTAACAAGCCCCCTCTCCCCTGGTGCCTTGGGCAAGGGTTAGTGTCTCCATCTGGAAGCTTTTAATTAAAGTGTGTGGGAGTACTTGCTCATCACTGGGCGCAAATTGGTGAAAGCTATTATTGGTTGGCAGAGAGGGCATATGCCCCGTTTCACAGATGGGGAAATGTAGACTTGGGAGACGAAACAAGGAGCTGGAGCACTGTCCTGAGCGCAGACCCTTTTGTCCCCAGGCCAGGCCCTCTTGGGCAGAAGGGGCTCCGGCCCCCAGCTGAGGAACCTGTGGCCAGAGGAAAAGCCCCTGAAGGGCCCAGAAGGAGCGCCCTGAGCGCTGGGGCACGGAGAGGTACGTGATCTGGGGAGGAAGGAGGGTCCTCGGATGTGAGAGGGACCAGCCTAGAAGTATCGGCGACCCTTCGGTCTTCTGCTTTGTCCCCAGACTCTTCTGGGTCCACTCCAGCCGTCTCCTCCTCGGCCATCTCCCGTCGGTCCCGGGCTGCGGGCGCTGAGGTGGGTGTCCCCCGGGCAGCTCCGAGTGCCCGGCCCCGGCCCCCGACCGAGGCTTCCAGGAAATCAGTGAGCAGCGCCCCAGAGCGCAGCGCCGCGGAGCCGAGCCCTGCCACCAGGAGGCGACCCAGCGCCGGCGGGGGCCTCCTGAGGCCAACCTTGCGCCCCACGGGCTCCAACGCCACTCCTCTGTCGTCCCCAGCCCGCTCCGGGGCTTCCCCGGCTGGAACACCCCGGGCTCTGGGGCATCCCTCGCAGCCCAAGTCCAGAGGACTGCAGGCTCTACGCCCCCCGCAGGCCACACCCCCAAGGAAGGGCGCAGTCCCTGCACAGGGCTTCTCTCCTCCTTTGGCCACCTCCTCCCTACCCTGTCCCATTGCACCGCCTTCCCATATCACAGCCACTCCCTTGCGGGGCTCGCTCCCTCCATCTCCACCGACCACGCCCCCTCCCCAGGCCCTTATCCACCCATTGGCCACGCCCCCTCCACTAGCCCCTCTTCCCTCTGCTCCACCCTCTCTGCAGACCCTCCCCTCTCCACCGGCCACACCTCCTTTGCAAGCTCCCCCCGCACAGCTGGGTACATCTTTTCCGGAGGTATCCGCCTCTTCCTTGGCCACGGCCACTTTTCTGACTTCAGTCCCTCCATCAGTTTCACCCGCTCTGCAGAGTATGCCCCCCACCGAGGCGTCTTTGGCTTTACCCGCTTTTCCAGCTCTCCCCTCTCCCTTGGCCACACCTCCTTTGTCGGGTCCTCTGCCACCAGCCACTGCCCCTTTACAAGCCCCTCTATCTCAAGCAACCTCTCTGAGGAACCCGCCTTCTTCCCTAACCACACCCCCTCTTCAGGCTCCTTCTGCTCTGCCCACGCCCCCTCCGCAGGCCGGTCCTTCTCTGTCTCCACCTCTTCAGGCCACGCCTTATACACTGGCCACGCCTCCCACACAGGACCCTTCTCTGGCCACATCCCCTCCACAGACCTCTCCCCCTTCCTCTCTTCTGACCACACTCTCTCTGCCAGGTGCTCCTCCTCTAGGCTCACCCTCCCCCCTGGCCACGCCTCTGGCCGCTCCCCCTCTACAGGCCACTCCTCCTATACGGACATCATCTCTGGCCTCACAGCCTCTGCAGGCCCCTCCTCCACTGGCCGTGCCCCCCACACACACTCCACCTTCTCTGGCCACGCCTCCCTTTCAGGCCGCTCCCTCTCCTCAGAGCTTGCCTCCTCTGCAGGCTCCACCTCCTCTGGCCTCGCTCCCTCTGCAGGCCCCTCTCTCTCCCCCTGCTTCACCCCCTCTGCAAGACCCTCCCTCTCCCCTGGCCACGCCCCCTCCGCGGGCTCCACCTTCTCTGGCCTCACCTCCTCTGCAGGCCCCTCCCTCTCCCCCCGCTTCATCCCCTCTGCAAGTTCCTCCCTCTCCCCCTGCCTCACCCCCTCTGCAAGACCCTCCACTTCCCCTGGCCACGCCCCCTCTGCGGGCTCCACCTTCCCTGGCCTTGCCCGCTTTGCAGACCCCTCCCTCTCCCCCTGCCTCACCCCCTCTGCAAGCCCCACGCCGCCCCCCAACCCCGGGTCCCGATGCCCCAATCTCGGGCCCACGGCTGACCCTGGCTCTGGCCCCGGGTCCACCGCCGCCGCCCTCGCGCAGCCCGTCCAGTACGCTGAGCGGCCCGGACCTGGCGGGCCACAGCAGCAGCGCCACGAGCACGCCCGAAGAGCTGCGCGGCTACGACAGTGGGCCCGAGGGCGGCGCCGCAACCTCCCCGCCCGCCGATGCGGAGCTCGCCGCCTGCCACCCGGCCGCCTGGAGCCGAGGTTCCGCTCCGCCGCTGGCCATCCGCGGCACCTCAGGTAAGCAGCCCTCCGGACACTGCGGACCAGTAGGAGGGGCGAGGTCTGGGGACGGTAGGAGGGCGAGGTCGGAGGCGAGGCTTTGCAACTCGGGGGGCAGGACCTTTGGGTCTGGGGGCGGAGTTGAAGGAAGGGGCGGGCTCTTGTGTTGGGGGCGGGGCTTCCCGCTCCCTTTGCCCAGCCTGGCTCCTCTCCCCGCAGGAGCGCCCCTGCCTTGGTCTCCTGCTGCCGGGTCGGGCTCTGCTGACGGCTTGTGCACCATCTACGAGGCTGAAGGGCCCGAGTCGGCGACTCCCGCCACAGGCGCGCTGGATCCGGGGCCCGGGCCTGGCGCGGGCGGTGGGAAGGCGGCGGCTGGGGCTGGGGCTGGGGCTGGAGCGGCCTCGCGGGGCGCGAAGCCGGCGCGTCTGGGCGAGCTGCCGCTGGGAGCGCTGCAGGCGAGCGTCGTGCAGCACCTGCTGAGCCGGACGCTGCTGCTAGCTGCGGCCGAGGGTGCCGCGGGCGGCACCGGTGGCTCAGGGGACGCGGGGGGTGCCGGCAGCGCGGGGGGAGCCCGCACTGCGCTCAGCGACGCCGAACTGGGCCGCTGGGCCGAACTATTGTCTCCCTTGGACGAGTCCCGCGCCAGCATCACCTCAGTCACTAGCTTCTCCCCGGATGACGTGACTTCCCCGCAGGGTGACTGGACCGTGGTAGAGGTGGAGACCTTCCACTGAGCCAGACCCTAGCCCCGCCCACCCCCCCACCCCTGCCTTAGGATCCGTCCCTCAGGTTGCACATCTTTGTCTTAGATCTCCCCCTCCCCTCCTCCTGGAGTCCGGCTCCCTGTGGATTGGTCTCAGACCCCTTAGAGCCCTAGAATTTTGGCCCAGGCTTGCGACCCACCCACACCTTTGGCCAAGGCTCACCCTTGAGCCCCGCCTCTTTGGCTTAGGACAAGCTCCCGCTCCCCTCGAGCCTCGTCCCTCCCTCGGCCTAGGCCCTGCCCGGAGTCCAGTGTATCGTCTACCGCGCGCAGCCCGAGTTTGCAATAAAGCCGGGACACTGAAGCCTGTTCACTTTCGCCTTCGCGGTCGCGGGCTGGGGCCCTCCAGCGGCGCAGCTGACCGCAGGGCGGTGAGAGGGGCTGGGCCGGGCTGTGCTGGCAGCTGTGCACAGCAGGTTGTAGCTCTGGTTGAAGGCTTTCCCGAACACTCCCCGGCCTTGCGTCTTCTCCATTGAGGATAGGGGCGCGCGAGGAGGGGCTGGGGTGGGACCAGGCGATGCCGAGTCCCCGTGGTCCAGCGCCGCGCACCCACCCGCTTTCGTGAACGTAGGTTTTCTCATGCCCAGTTTCTCATGGAAAAATTAGGTGCAGGAGGGGCCCAGGTGAGGCCGCGCTACCGAGTGAGCAAGGCGTGGGCGGTGTGGCCAGTTGACCAAGCTCTTCCCACGCTCGGCCAGGGGAGCGGGCACTCCTGGGGGGAGGGGAAAGACACGTGGGAAAGGCTTGCTTGGATCCAAGGAGAAGGTGGGGGGCCCCTTCCTGAGGTCCCTCCTCACAGTGTGCACCGCCCTACTTTGCACACCCTGGGGTGTAGGAGGGAGACAGGGGTGGCCTGAGACCCATGGCCATCTCGGGTCCCTCCAGGGCCTCTCAAGCGCGTGCACTGCCCTCTGCTCACCGAGGAGGCTGCAGTGCAAAAGGCCGGCCTGCAGCTGGGTCCAGGGCTCATGAAGGGCATTCCCTGCCTCCTGGATGGACCGCACTAGGAGGGCCTGCAGGGAAGGAGCAGCCTCTCCCAAAGCTGGGTGGGAGATCAGGGAGTCCTCACAATGCCCACTCCTCTCCAGGTGCCCTCATCATGCCCCTCTGTGCCTCCCAACCATGGGCCTTGCCTTTCATCCCAACTTCGGGTGTCCTCCCCAAGCCCCTCCAGCCCGGCATTCTTGCCTGTGTCCCAGAGTCAAGGGTCCTCACCAGAGCCAACCAATGTCTTCACTTGTCTCCCCCAGTCAGAATTCCTTGCCGTCCCACAGTCCAGTCACCCTGATCCTGGACCCTTTAAGCCCCAGCGCAGGCTCTTCTTTCCAAGTGCCCCTGCCGGAAATGCACCCCTTACGCCTTCCCTCCCTGAGGGTGTCATGCTTCATACCAAGAATGATGGAGGCCCGAGGGGAACCACAATCCCCGGGGCAGGTAGAAGGACAGAGTGGGACCCTGTGTTGGGCCCTCAACCCTATCTCTGCTCCTAGACCCAGTCCCTGAAGCCAGGTTCCTGTCAGACAGGAATCACCAAGTCCTGCCTGTCCCCCAACCCAGAAGCGGCTGCCTCCCAACCTGGGGTCTGAAGAGACATTGGCGCTGTCGCAGTGGGACACTGCCACCTCCACCCCTGGGAGCCAATCAGTTAGGTGGCAAACTACAGAAGTTCCTTTTTTTTTTTTTTTTTTTGGCCACACCTAGTGGCATGTGGGATCTTAGTTCTCCTGACCAGGGATCGAACCCATGCACCCTGCATTGGAAGTGCAGAGTCTTAACCACTGGACTGCCAGGGAAGTCCACAGAGGTCCCTTTTTAAGCTGGGCCCTGGTGAGGACCCAGGTGTCCTTGTTTCCAGATGCTGAGACAAGCCCAAGGGTAGGGGCTGACTCCTGACATGCTGGGCAGCCAGGGCTCCAAGGCCAGCCCCTGTGAGGGTGCAGGGCAGAACCTCAGACACTTCCCCCAAGGCCGTGCCCCCTCCTGGCAGCCAGCCAGGTGGAATTACCTGGTGGCAGCAGGAGAGGCAGACAGCAACTGCCAGGGTCTCAGTGTTAAATCTGTGTGATGGGAATGATGCATGGGCCCACAGGAGCTGTCGTGGGAGGGAATAGAACTGGGATTCGGCTGTCCTGGTGCATAACCAGTGTCCTGCCCTGCCGCTTGGCAGGTATCAGGCAGCAGAGTGGGGGACAGTTGGTGGGTCCACACTGGGTGTAGAGGGTAGGGCCTGGCTGGCACCTATTAAATGTCTCCTCCTAGGAAGCCTTCCTTTGCCATTCCTGGCTCTGTCACCTCTGTGCTAGCTGGGACTCTGCCTCAGCTCCATGGGCAACCCCACAAAGGATGCTGCCTCTCTGGGCCTTCTTCCCCCAGGGGAACCCCCACTGCCTGGCTGTTTTGTCTCTGCACTGCCCCCCAACACTGTAGTCTACCTGATGGTGCCTCTCTCACTTAAGCCCTCCATGGCTCCCCAGCGCTCTTAGTTCATAGTGCAAACTCTTTCTCCTGACTAGAAAAGCCCCTTCCCGGTCTGGCCATGCCCACTCTCTCCTGTTCCTTCTTCACAGACCTCATGTGCCTCCTGCTGGTCCTTGCGACGTCTCACCGTTATGCTTCTGCCCTTGCAGATCCCCCCCCCAACACCTCCTCCAGGAAGCCTTCCCTGATCTCCTTACACATTTGTCTAGGCACTTGCCACACTACTGTGCAGGCTAATCCCCGCCCCCACCCCAATGTCTGTCTGCTCCACTACACTTGGAACCCCTCAGAACCAGGCACAGTGGAGCACCCGGAAGGCCTTGGGAAGTGGGTGCCGAATAAACCAGATCCTGAATCTTCCTGAGGCCCTAAGACCCTTCACTCCTCTGTGTCTCTCAGGGGAGGCCCCAGCTGAGTCACCCAGGTGGGAAATCATGGCCCATCCTCCCTCCCCATCTCCAGAGCCACCCTCCTGAAAATGCCCTCCTCTAAGGGTCTGTCCATACGCCTGACGTCCCAGGTCCTTGGTGACTCGTTCCTACAATACTAACCGTCTCTTCCGACACCCACACTTATGCTCACACTGTACATGTGAATGTCCTTTCCTCTCCCACGCGGCACCCGACCTGGACAGCCTCTTTGGCCCCCTGCTACTGGCCTGCTATGATCTCCACCTCTGGTTCTCTTAGATGGTGGGAGGCTCCCAAGGACAAGGACAGCCTGCTCGCTTCCCCGCTGCTTCACTGGACAAGGGGCCGGGGACCCATGGCTGTGGTGATTCCCCTACCCCAAGGCCTGCCCCGCTCAGCATCCCTTGTCCGTGACTGTGTAAATACACTTTATTTTCCATCTTTCCCGCCTGGGCGACATGTGGAGTGTGAAGAGGCAGTGTGCAAAATGGTGGTGGGCAGTGTGGGGGGCACGTGGGAGAGCCCCTCGGATGCCCACCCTGGTCCCCAGGCTTTGTTACACTGAGGAGTGGGCGACCGGGAAGGGGGTACTGAGCATGGATCCCCACCCCAGGAAGTGCCGGGGAGACTGCTTGTGATGCTGCTCTAGGCTCCAGGAGCACCGAGAGGGTCAGCCCGAGGGGCGTGAGGCCCCAGGGGGTAGGGGTCTGGGGGCATCGTTGGATTTTGGCACCGTTCTTGGTTCTGACTCAGCAGAGACCACGGGACCGCCATGAGCAGGCACGGGGAGGCAACTCACCTGGGAGGCCTCCTCCCCTGGGGCCTGGCTCTGGCCAGAGAGTGGGGCCGGGGATACTGAGAAGGAACGGAAGTGGAGGCTGGGGACCCCCTGGAGAGGAGGCTAGCCTGGGTCGGGGAGCCCCTTCATCACTGGCCAGGCTGGGGCGATGGGACTGTCACAGAGGAAGATGTGGTGTGCTGGGGAGAGGGGGGTCTCTTCACTTCCTTACAGCTGCTCTGGCCCCCAAGAAGCAGGGACAGGCACTACCCAGGCCCTGGCTGGTTCCGGCTGGCCACTCACACCCTGGCCCTGCACACAGTAGGGGGGGCTTTGGTTTCTGTCGCAGGGGCCACAATGCCTGCACCAGGCAGGAAAACCCAGCCTGGCCATCTGTCCCCAGAGGCCAAGGGTCCCATGGGTGGTTCGGGGTGGTAACGACAGGCCTAGAGCGGCCTCTTCTTCCTCAGGCCTCCTCTAGCTCCTGGGTCCTTCCCAGCCGGGCCACCCTTGTCCCAGAAGGAGGCCAGCTAGGAGGGGGGACGTTCCTGCTCCTCCAGTCCTGGGACCCCTGGGTCCTCCCCTGCCCTGGCTGTTAAGAGGGGCATACCCTCCAGGTAACTGGGCCCAGAGGGGTACGGACCAAGATGGGTAAACACTGCTGGGGAGAGTGGGCCTGGCAGGGGACTCAGGATCCCCAGACTTCGGTCCTACCCTCTGCGCCCTGCCGCGCTGGTCCTGGCCCTCGGGGTGGGCGGGACCACCGAGGGCCTGGAGTTTGTTAAGTGCGGGCGGCGGCGAAGGAGCGGGCAGGCGGCGGCCCCGGGCTCCGAGCACGCGGGGCACTGCCTCAGTTGTCCAGGCCCTGGCTGTAGGGTGCGGCCAGCTCGTCGGCATCGCTGTCTGAGCTGCCCTCACTGTCCTTGGCCGGCCGCTCCAGACGGCGGAAGAAGCGCGCGTCGCGCGGGGACAGCGGGTAGAGCGCGTCCTGCAGCGCCGCGCCCACGCCCACGCCCACGCCGAGCAGCTCCTCGTCCGACGACGGCAGCGAGTCCTCATCCAGGTGCCGCGCCAGGCCGAGCCCATCGAAGGCCAGCGGGTCCTCGAAGGGCGGCGGGCCCTTCAGAAGCCGCACCTGGGGCGGGGGACCCGCGCGCTGGAGGCGTGGACCGACGTACCCACGGACGGAGTCCGGCCGCCGGGCCCCCTCCTCTCCCGCTCCCCGAGGCGCCGACTCCCGGCCCGTCACCGGCCGAGGACACCGGGGCTCTTACGCCCCTCCCGCGCTCACCTCGGCTTTCAGCTCCTCGATCTGGTCCTTGAGCTCGCGGATGTACTGCGACGAGTCCGAGTGGTTCAGCTGGCCCTGGATGCGGCCCTCCTCCCTCTGCGGGCGGGCCAGGTCGCCGGACTTCAGCGCGGAGTCCCGCCCCGCAGCCCGGCCCCAGCCCCGGCCCCGCCGCTTACCTGGATTTCCAGCTCGGCGATGCGCTGCCGCATCTCGGCCACCGCCGCCATGCTGTCCGCCTCCCTCAGGCGCACGGCCATCACCTCCTCCTTGCTCTGGGGGCGGGGGGACAAGCGGTCAAGGGGCGCGGCGGGGCGGGCGGGGGCGCGGGCGCGGGTGGGGGGGTGCGACACCTTGCACTCGGCCTCCGCCTGCTTGCGGCGGCTCTCGCTGAGCTGCGTCTGCAGCCCCTTGTTCTGCGCCGCCAGGTACTGCAGCTTCTCCTGCAGCGCCGCTCGCTCCGCCTCCACGCGGTTCAGCAGGTTGCGGTGGATGTGGTCCTGGGGGCGGACGGGCGGGGGTCACGGCCTCGCCGGGGGGCCGGCCCCGGGCTCCGAGTCCCCTCCCCAGGCGGGCAGCGGCCCACCTGCGTCTCGAGCTCCACCACGCGCTGCCGCAGCTCGCGGCCCTCGGCCAGAGCCTGGGCCTCGCGCAGCCGCACGCTCATCAGCTCGTCCTGCAGCTCGCCCACGACCAGCTTCCGCGGGGACTCCTTCCAGCGGCCGCCGCGGGACAGATGGGCCTGCGGGCAGAGGTCGGCGGTCGGCCTCCGCCTGGGAGCCCCGAGGCCGCTTCCTGCGCGTCGGGCGAGGCCCTCCCTCACCTGCCAGGTGTCCGAGAGCTCCTGCAGCTGCAGTTTCAGTTCCCGCGCCGAGGCCACGGCCTCGCCCTCCCGCACCTTGAGCGCCTTCAGCTCCTCCTGCAGCCGCGCCACGTTGTTCTCGTCGGGCAGCGAGCTGTTCCTCTGCGGGGAGAGGAGCGGTCAGAGCCCAGGGGAGCTGCGCAGCCACGCGGCCCTTCCCGCAGGCCCCACGCCCCGGCTCCCCTCTCCTCTGCGCTCCGCCTTGGGCGGCCCGGCTGGGAGAGGGCGCACCCTGGACCCCAGGATGCGCCGGGGGAACAAGGACCAGGCCCGAGGGGAGGAGACCCTGCCCTTGCCGCCCCGGCTGGACATCCTGGTCTGTAAAACCGGTGTAATAACAGCATCTGCTCTCTGGCACGACTGGCCTAGGGCAACCCCCTCACACCATGTGACTGCTAGTAACACTGGGTGGGCTGGGAGAGGACGGGCGCTACCCACCTGGGAATCTGAGATCCACACCCTCCGGGCCCAGACCCGGGACCTGGCCCAGCTGGAGCAGAGAAGACCGTGGATTTCAGCACCGTCTCCCTGGGGATGCACTGAGGGCAGGCTTAGGCCCTATCCTGGCCTCCCAAGGGCTCAGTGATGAGAGATTCATGCTCCAGCCTCTTGGACCAAAAGCCAACTCGCTGCATGAGGTTCTCCCTGACCCTTGTTTGAGTCTGGGAGTTGGGGTGGGGGGGGTGGTGGCAGACCTACTGGGCCCACATTTCCCTCTGATGTGGAGGGAGAGGGGTGGGAAGCCCAGCTCTGGGCAGGCGGGCAGTTGGGAACCGAGAGGCCGATGGCCCCATGCAAGGCTGTGGCAGAGACACCCCACCTGGGAGGGCACCCAAAATAGCGCAGCTTGGAGGTGAGGGGCATGGCTCCTGCCAGTGGGTGAGTGCTGCCCTCTGGTGGCCGGGGCACCTCCCTTCTGGCAGCGCACTGGGAATTGAGACAATAACCGGTGTGGAAGGAGCTGGGAAGGGACCAAGAGGCCTGGTGCCCCCTGCAGGGCTGCAGGTGGGAGAGGATGGCCCCCTGGGTGGTGTCTCCATGGAGGGGAGCAGCCCTGATGGGCCTGGGCCTTGGCCTTCCCTTCCCCTCTCTCCAATCCTGGAACCCAGGGCCTGAGGGGGACACATACAGCCCAGGGAGCCCATGAAGGCCACCGCACTGGTGGCCTGGTGCCTGACACATGAGGGCGGGCACACCCCTTGTGGAGTCGTGTTGCTTTTTGTATGCTTGTGTGTGTGTGTGCGCATGCACGTGTGTACCTCCAGGGCTTGAGAGGGTCTGAGGGTGAGGGGCCCAACTTCCCATCTGCCCAGACCCTGGTGTGGAGACCAAGGAGAAGGAGGCAGGGGCCGAGGGAGGTGCCCTGAGCTCCGTGGGGGCTGCTGGGGCAGGGGGCTCTGACTCCAGGGCCTGTCCCACTGGTCCCCCTGGCCGCCCCTTCTCCTTGGCTAGGGCCTCTTGTCACCTCCCCTTCCCCAGGGTTCCCCCAGCACCTGCCCAGTCGCACCTTCTCCATGTCTAGAACCTTGTCCTGCATCTCCCGCAGGGCCCCCAGAGTCTCGGTCTCCCGCAGCCGTGACTGCTCCAGCTCCGTCTCCAGGTGGGCCACAAAGTCCTCGGTGAGGCGCGGGTTATCCTGGGGGCGGGCAGAGGGCTGCGTTGGGCCCCAGGCTGTGGCCAGAGGTGGGCAGCCTTCCTGCCAGCCGGCTGTGGGCCCAGGCCTGGCCCCACCCCGTCCACCTCCAGGGCCAGGCTGTGGGTGGAGAGGGGGGTGAGGAGAAACTCCGGATCCGCCGGAGGGGCCAGATGCCAGGGGGGCCCTGATGCTCTGTGCCTAGGGGTCCTGGGAACAGAGGGGACTTTCCATGGCCTCAGGATGCCATGGAAAGGGACACCAGTGACTGGTTCCCAGGATCACTGGGATGAGGATGGAGGATGAGTTCTCCGGGGACCCCTTCCTGCTGTGTGGCCTGTGGCCTAACCACAGGGTGAGGGTGGCATGGGGCAGATGGGGAAAGAGTTTGCTGAGACTCCTTTCTTGGTCAGTGCCCAGGGGCTTCTCAAAGGTACCCTAGGAGTCCCAGGGGTGATGGGTGGGCCCAATAAAGAAGACCTGGCCGTGGGACTTCCCTGGCGGTCCTGTGGTTAAGACTCCGCACTTCCACTGCAGGGGGCACAGGTTCGATCCCTGGTCCGGGAAATAGGATCCCGCATGCTGCGTGGCGCAGCCAAAACAAAACAAAACAAACCTGGCCAGTGGGGGAGGGCAGCCCCTGGGGTCAGAGCGGGGCCTGCATCTTGCTGCCTGGGGAGCCTGGCAGGGCAGCTGCCACCCTCTTCCCCCACCTGCCTAGCTGCCCAGGTCTGCTCGCTGCCCTTGACCACTGGGGGTCTCTGAGGCCCATGGGTACCAGTGGCTCTCCCTTGGCTCAGAAGGGCTCCGGGCCCCATGCCAACCTCTTGCCAGGCTGCACCTCCTCCAGGAGCCTCTGGAGACCGTGCTCAGGGGCTGCACTGGCACCTCCCGCACTCCCTCCCTCTGCCTGCAGCGGCCTCCCTGCCTCACCCAGCTCTGATCAGGCCCTAAAGGCCAGAGCTCAGAGGTGGCAGGTGAATGTCTCTCTGACTGGCCTGAGAGGGGGCATCATGCCATGGGCGGGGTTAGCCCAGCCTCAGTTTCCCCACTGGCCTGGCTGCTTTAGAGCCAGGTGGGGCTACAGCACTCGAAGTTGCGGGGCAGGAGGTGGATGCAGGTGAGCAACGGTGAAGTTCCACCCCCCTGTACCTGGGCGCGAAGAATCAGCTTGCATCCCTCAGGTCAGGTCTCCAGGCCTGGGTGACGGGGCCCTCCTCAGCGAATGACCCTTCCGTCTCTCTACCCACTGTTTCTTGAGCACCCTGTGGTTTCTCCAAATCAGGGACCCCCCCTCCCCCGCCCCCAGCTCACTGCCAGGCCCTGCTGGGTTCAGCCCTGGATCGCAGGGAGCCTGCAGCATCCTTCCCTGCCCCTCTGGGACCTGTGCTGGGGCATGCATGCTGAGTTTGCAGGCTGCAGCTGCTGGTGGGTTGCCACATAAGGCAGGCAGCCTGCTGGGTACGGCTGGAGGAAAGTTCTGAAAGCCCTCTCTGGGAGAAGCGGACTCTCTGCAGTGCTCCAGCACATGGGTCCTCCCACTACCCATACGAAGTTCATGACCCCACAACAGACTTGGGCTGCCCCCTCACCCCCATCCCACCGGCTCAGACTGGTGGGCAAAGGCCAGCCCCTCTTCTGAGGGCAAAGTGCTGGGCGCTGGAAGGGGTTACCCTCCCCCTTGTCCCAGCTCCTGCCCTGCATGGCTGGCCCCCCCGGGGAAGCCCTGAAACTGAGTCCCCCTAAAGCTGAGTTCCCCTGCCAAGCTTAGGATTAACCTCTCCATCCAAGACTTTACTGCCTTTCTGTGCCACCCCTCCCCCCGTCAGGATTGACAAGTTTCAAAGAAAAGGGGGGGATTGAAACCGAGCAGGACCCTGTGGGGCCTTCCCGGGTACAAAAACCCTTCGGTGTCTCCGTTGCTTGTTTGTAGAAAAAGGCTTTAGTTTCCTAGGCCTTCCCTGAGTTCCAGAGCACAGCAAGCGGTTAATGATGAGGGCGGTAGGTCACAGGACGCCTAGGTCCTCCTGAAGGGACACAGATAACCGTCTGACACGGATCTTTGAGCCGTTCTGCAGAAACTGAGAGCCCCAGCCAGGTGGCAGACAGTGACTGCGTGCTGAACACAAGCACGCGCACGCCAGACTGGCTGGAGCCAGAAGGCTGATGCCGGAGATTCCCGAAGCATCACCCTGTTACCTCACCACCAGCCAATCGGAAGGAGGTCCATGAGCTGATGATGCATCCTAGGACCCTCTCCCCTAACACCGACTTTAAAAACCCCTGCCTAAAAGCCAGTGGGGACTTTATGCGTTCCTTTGAGGAGGAGCTGCCTGTCCTCCTTGTTTGCAATAGATGCTTTACTTTCCTCCGCCACAACCGAGTGTTGGTGGATTGGCTTTGCTGCATGTCAGGTGAGCGGATCCGGGCTTAGTTCGATAACAGCCCAACAGCCCTTCAGACCCTGGGGAGACACCAGGGCTCCCCCAAGGAATCACAGCCCCATCAGTGGAAGGAGGGGTCCCAGCAGGGACAGCTCGTTCCCAGGGGCTCTTGTGCTGAGGCTGGGGGCCGGGGAGGGTGACTGCTTTCCTCTCAGTGTGGTAGGCCAGACACCCTACTGGGGGGTGGGAAACGGAAAACACGGGATCCCCCCTGGGTGTGGGGCAGTTCGCTGCTGAGGGTGGGGGAGAATCTGCACTCTGCTCTGGGTCCCCTGCCCCCCAGCAAGGAACAGGCGGGCCAGGGGCTGAGGCAGGGCTGATTTGGAGCCATTTGCTCAAGAGCCCTGCAGGCAGCTGGGCACGGGGCGTGGCCTGGCCCGGGTGGCCCCGCCCACCCAGCCTGCTACCTGCTGCTCCTGCAGCTGCCGGATGGTGCTCTGTGCCTTCTGCAGGTCCTCGGCCGCTGAGCTGCACTGCTGCCGCACCACTGCCAGCTCCCGCTTGATGACGTAGTTCTCCTCAGCCTCCTGCGCTCGTGTCACCTGCCCCTGAGCACAGCGAGGACAGGGGGCCGTGACCCTCTGCTCACACCCCAGGCGAGGCCCACAGAGGGTGGAGGTGGGGCGGAAGGAAGAGGGGTGAGGCCTCCCACACTCAGAGCCTGGGATGGGGCGCCCCACGGGGCCTGGGGATGGGGGGACCGGCAGGAACAGGACACTGGGAGGAACCTGGAGGAACACAGCCACCCGGGGCCCAGGCTCTGGCTCTCAGCCTCCGTCCCGGGTGAGGAGAAAGAAGTCCTTATCCAGGGCACATGGCACAGCAGAGGCTGGGCTCTGCTGGTGACGCTGGGGACGTGGGGGTAGCCACGGGCCCAGAGGCTCAGGGCTGGCTCCTTAGGGCCAGGTCGGGGGGTGGGATACACCTCTCCCGGGGCCTGCTCCAGTCCTGGAGCCCGGGACTTCCACCTGCCCGAGGACCCCCCAGCCTCATCCCTTCAGCCCACCCAACTTAGGCCCCCCATTCCAGGCTCAGAGCCACCAGGTAGTGGGCAGAAGCTTCCAGATAAAGCCATTCAAGATGAGGCAGCAGCAGAAGCAGGTGAGTGAAAGAAGATGGCAGGCCTTGCAGGTGGAAGCAGAGAAGAGCGTGAGGGGCCAGAATGGGTGTGTGTGTGTGTGTGTGTGTGTGTGTGTGTGTGTGTGTGTGTGTGTGTGTGTGTGTGTGTGTATGTGTGTGTGTATTGCGGAGGCTCAGCCGTGCACACACCAGGGCCTGTTGCTGATGCAGCCTCAGGGTCCCCGAGCCCTCTTGGGTCCCCACCTGTGTCCCCTGGAGGGAGGAAGCCTGGGCATGTGCGTGTGGGTACACTCACAGATGCGCCCACACGCACCACGCGTTTACACGCATGCCCCCTCCCCCAGAGGGAAGCCTCCGCCTCCCGGGAGAAGCGGTCCCCAGTCACCCCCATGCGCAGCTCCAGGCCTGCCCCCCTCACCCCCCGGGGGATGGCAGCGGCCAGGGAAGAGGGGGTCTGGTGGTCATGTGCGGGGACCAGGAAGAAGTGGGAGCGGGAGACGAAAAGCTACAGTACCTGGATTAGCCTATCAGCCAGAGCAGCGCTCTCCTACCCGGTGGAGGGGTTCCGAGCGACAGGGGGAAGAGGCAGAGCAGGAGGCGCAGGGACAGGAGAGAGGGAGAGACAGACAAGAACCACTTGTCACTAACGCAGTGGACTGTCTCTAGAAGCAGGGAGAGAGGAGACCAGAGAACCAGAGAACCAGCAGGAGAGGACCCAGAGGAAGACCAAAGCCAGAGCCAGCTCCGTCCTGGAGAGGGGTCTGCGTGTGAGTGGGGAGGGCAGCGTCACTCATGGGGGCCGCCAGGCGGGGGCCTCACTCGTGAGTGAGGAGGTGCCGTCCGGGGAGGGGCAGGGGAGGGAAGCACTGGGCCCGGTGGGTGCATTTTAATTTGGAGGCAAAGTGAGAATCAAGGCTTTGGGGCAAGGGCAACAAATTCCACCTACTCCCTGTGGTCAGCGGAGGGTCAAGCAAGACTGAGCGGGGAGCTGGAAGGAGAGGATCCCCGTCTCTACTCCCATCTTTAAACACAGGTTGGGGGTCAGGGTCAAGGCTATGGCACCCCCTCCAGAGTGCAAGGCCGCCCCCTCCTCCCCCACCCCGTCTCCTTTCTTTTGTCCGAGCAGCCCGCACCCAGGCAGCCCGGGAGGGCACCGGGCACAAATGGATTTCCATGTTTGCAGTTGACAGGGTTATAACTCAATCCCTCCTCAAGCAAAGTTAAGCCACAGTCCCAAATTTATACAGCAGCCCAAATCTCAGTGGGGCTTGTGGTGGGGCCTCTGGGATTTACGCCACAGGCTTTGGGGTGGGGGTGCGCGGCGCCCGGGGCAGGAGGCTGGCTGGCCCTCTGGCTGCTGGGTCCTGCTCGGGGCTGGGAGGGTTCGGTGCCACAGGCTGGTGGCCGCACCCCTCACCTTCTCCAGGGTCTCAATCCGCTGCTTCAGGAGCCGGTTCTCTGTCCGAAGCCTCTATGCGGGGAGAGGGGAGAGCATGTCAGAGCCCGCCTCCTGCTCCTGTACACACAGAGGTCTGTCCCTTCAGGGCTAGGCCACCTCCGGGCAGGACGGCACCAGTGTCTCATGCTCTGGGTCAGTGATTCCATTGAACAGTCAAGGCCAATTCCCGTTCGGAATGGTCCACCAGGTGTTTTTTTAAAAACAAACTCTGGTTCAGTAAAAATAGTGTGATCACTTTGGTAGCTATGCACTGTGTGTGCGGGGGGTGGGGGGCTTTGGGGGCGGTGGTCCCTCCTCTGGAGTCTGTTTCTACCCCATGCTTGAGCCTGTAAAGGGCCAATGTGATGCCTCCCACGGGGCAAAGGCCTCTGTGTTTTGGGGGAAGCCGCTCGCAGACAGGTCCCACCCCTCACTGCTTCACTTGGAGCGCCAGGGTTGAATTCTCAGAGGACAAACTCAGAGTCTGGGTCCAGGGGAAGAGGTCTTGCTGAACACATGCTTCTTTCAGTTTGACAACTACATTTCTGCAACCCACTGAGAGCCAGCTGTACCCAAGAGTTGTCACTTTCCCTGGGCTGGGGTTCTGGAGATGGTCTCCTTGCTTCCGCCTTCCATCCTGTGCTGGTAGTCTTGGTTACATATTTGTGGTTTTAGGTTCCCTCACAGCCTTTTGGGAAGCAGGGGAGGTTCACATCTGCCTTGTACCTAGTTTCTAACTACGTACCCCTTAAGCAGTGGGTATAGAAATAGTTTTGATCGGCGGATTAGTGAGGGTCCTGCTTCCCTGCGGATCACACAGAACATTGCCTGGTTTCTACCGGGGGAGAAAAAGGTGATGGAAACACCCAGAACACTCCCAGGAAGCAACTGTGGTCAGAGAGAATTGCAGACTTGATTGATGGGCACTGACTCATTTCATGGGAGGGGAAACTAAGTCAGAGGCAGGCAGTGTCTTGCCCGAGGCTCCTGGCTCGCTGGGGTCAGAGCCGTTGCCGGCACAGGTCTCTGTTGCTCATAGGGATCCAGAACCAGAGTCCTGACCCCTGACCCCTGGAATGTCTGCCCCCTTTCTGGCCTCAACGCATTGATGCCACAAGCTCAGCCATCCCTGGAGGAGCTGGATGTGCCGACCAACAACTAACCGCTCTCCTCTTCCTCCCAAGGGAAAACCAGACAGAGAGTGAACAAGGACTACAGGGTCCTATGTACTAATCACACTATTAAATTTTTTTTTTCTTTTTTTGCCATGCGGCATGCGGGCTCTTCGTTCCCCAACCAGGGATTGAACCTGTGGCCCCTGCAGTGGGGGCGCAGAGTCTTAACCACTGGACCACCAGGGAAGTCCCTTTTTTTCTGTATTTTTGATGTTTTGACATCCTGCGGCCTTGCTAATCCTGGAGACACTGCCCCTCCCAGGGCTAGCTAACTCCTAGGGAGAGTAGACAACCTGCCTGCTAGCTTGCCTTCCACAGGCAAACCAGCCAATCCAGAGCCCATGCCCCCATCCACCTCCCTTATCTAACTCTCGCACACCACGCTAGTATTTCCCCTGCTCTCAATTGTTCCAGGACAGCTAGGAACCACCCCTATAGCCCAGAGCCTGGAAATTATTCAAACTAGCCAATCCTGAACTCTCTTGAACTTGCCTACCCTGCCTCGCCCATCCCTTCCTGTGGAAACCACAATAAGGGCTCTGGCCCATGCTTTTCTTCTTCTGCCTCCTGACCCACCCTGGTGCTTCCCCATGTGGCCCTGCGTGCAGAGGTGTGCCCCCTCCTGTGAGTAATAAACTCTTCTTTTGAAGGCAGTTGTCTCTGTGTCTGTCACCTCACCATACCTGATGAAAACAAATCCCAGGTTCATTTTTAAACAGGCAAAAGGTGCAAGGGCACAGGGCAGGGTCAGGGGAGAAGGCATCTGCCCTGCCCTTGGGCATGCAGTCTCCTCTCGTGATAAATTTCCAGGCTGGGCATGTGGTTTAAGGATCTGCTGTGTCCCTCTCTACTGCTGAGCCATCATGGTCACCATATGGCAGCAGGCCCTTGTCTGTGCATGAGCAAAACATACACGTTTGGACTGGTGCATCAGTAAAGCTGCCATTCCTGAGAAAGGGAGATGCTTAAAAATTCAGGACACAAGACTATTTCTCAAAAACTTACAAACAGGGCCGGGCAATGATGCCCTCTTTCGCCACTCAGGTATGGGTGGCAGGTGACCTGGATTCTAATCTAGGTTCTGTCTCTGCTTTTCTAGAGGAGGTAGGGATGACGATGATGGTGGTGGTTAATAATAATAATTATTTGAACAGGAGAGCGTCATCCCTATTTTGCAGAAGGGGACACTGAGGCTCAGAGAGGTGAATTCACCTTCCCGGCAGGTCACACAGCTGGTCTGCAGGAGAGCTGGGATTTGAACTCTGGTCTGTGGAACTCCAGTCCCAGCCACTGTGGGACTCTGCCCCTGAAGAGGACAGAGCCAGGCTGTGCTGGTGTTTGTGTTTGTGTCTGTCCCCCACCTCCACTGGACTGGGGGCCCTCAGTCCTGCTGTGACTCTGACACATAGTGCTCACTAAACGCCTGTTGAGGGAATAACCAAAATCACGTCTGGAGGGATGAAAGCAGAGGGAAGGAGATGGACGGACGTCTGGGTTCAGAGGTTCTGCACACCCAGAAAACCCTCTATGATGTTGTGATTTACAAGGAATATATACTTGGTCTTTGTCCCTGGTCCTGGCACAGGCTCCTAAAACCCTGGGAATTTCCTAAGTGAGGAGAGGAATAAAGGCGTCTTTGTTATGTTAATGAGATGACTTTTGGAAAGCCCTCCCCACCCCACCCCCCCATCACCTAAGGATGGTGCTGGTTGCCAGGGGACCCAGTCCTGTGATGAGAGGGTTGGACCTTTCAGTCCCACCCTCAGACCCCCGGGAGGGGAAAGGGCTGGAGGTTGAATCTCAGTGGACCTGTTCACCACCGTGTCCCCAATGCTGGGGTGGGGGGGGGGGGGTGGCCCTTGCTCCCATGCCGGCCTGGTGGTGAGTGAAAGGACAGGCAAGCTGAGGGACCACCTCTCAGAGCCTAAGGACCCCCTGCTGTGTGGCCTGCACTGGGTGGGCTGCCCTCTAGCGGCCGTCGAGGGGGCTCCCAAGGGCATATCCACCACCACCATCAAGCCCCCCCCCCCCACCGCCCCGCTGCTTCCCGCCAGCCCTGCCCAGGCCAAGCGGGGGCTCACTTTGATCTCGATCTGCTCTTCCATCTCCTTGCTCTTCATGGCTGCGTACTCCTTCTCCAGCCTGCAGAGGGGAGGGCCGACGTGCTCACTGTCTCACCCTCGGGGACCCCCTTTCTGCCAGCACCCTGGCCTCCCGGTACTGACCTCTTCATCTTCTTGGGGTTGTACTTGACCTGGTAAGCCTTGAGGATCAGCTTGTCCGGGCAGCTGTCGAACTGATGGGGGATTACCCTCTGGAAGTACTGTGGGGACACGGGTGGTCACGGACACAGGGGCCCTGACCGCCTGGGGCCACCCGAGCCCCTGCAGCACCCTGCTTCCCTGGAGGAGGGCCTGGGTACACCAGGAGGGACGGCCAGAGCCGGTCGGCCTGGGCGCTCGCCATCACCTGGCCTGTTGTGTGGATCGAGTGAGCGAGTGTGAGAAGCAGGAATCGTGAGAAGGAGCTGCCTGCAGCCAGGACCTCTGTTTGCAGGGAAAGCGGGCTTCGGGAGCTCCTGAGGGCGAAGGCCAGGTGTGGGTGGGGGTGGGGTCCGAGCACAGAGGACCTTCACGGAAGAAGGGGGAGACATGCCGCTGCCCCAGGGCAGTGAGAGGAGACGGAAGAGGCTGAAGGATCGGGGTGGTGCGGAGGAAGCCAGAGGGAGGACCCCTCAGTGGTCTGCCTGCTTGCCTGGGGCCCCTGGAACCTCTGCAAAGAGTTAAGTGCAAGCTGCCGGGTGGACACAGCTTGCTGCAGTTCGGGGCCAGGCTGGCTCCCGCTCCCTAGCCCAGCTGGCCCCCTCTGGCAGCTGCAGACAATGGATGCCCGTGTTCGTGGACACAACTGTGGCCTTTGTGCATTCTTCCCCGAAGCACCAGCTGGAGGACGCTGGGAGGGGGTGGGGGCCTGCATGATGGGGACATGGCGGTGAGATGCAGGCCGGCCTCTTCTCAGCAGGCAGGGCAGCTGGGGTAGGCTGTGGTGGGGCAGAGCGAGAGTCTGCCCCAGACCCCTCACTCCCTCCTGTGCCCTCGCCCGGCCTAGTTGCTGGGGCCGAAACCACACCCAACGCCTCCTGGTTTGGCCAGTATTACTATTTGCCATGTTAGGCTATGGGGACACAGAGCTGGGGGCAGGTGAAGCGGGGGGACTCCCAGGGCTCGGCCTAGGCCTTCCTCTCTCCCTGCTGCCAGGTTGCTGGCCCTGGGCTGTGTCTGGCAGAGCCTGGGGCTCCTTGGGCCCCCACCCACCCTGGTCCTCCATGGAGACCTCGGGGGGGCAGAGGTGATGGGAAAGGATCAGGGCGCTCAGGAAGTCCAGGGCCTCCCCATCTCTCAGACGGGCTCCACCTGCCCAGGTGCCCCTGCTGGGGGGCAAGCCTGCCCGCCCTGGCCCTCCTGGCCCACCTGGGACATCCCCTCCATGTCCAGCTGCATCAGCTCCATCTGGTTCACCTGCAGCAGGGCAAGGCCCACCCGGAACACGATCTCCAGGCCCTGCGAAGGAGGCGGGGGTAGTGCATCTCTGGTCACGCTCTCCTGGGGAGCCCTCTGACCCCTCCCTGAGCCCTGGAATCGTTTCCACTGGGGGCGTGAGTCACTCCATCCAGAGTGGCCAGGAGAGGAAGGGGCATGTGGTCCTCACCTCGTACATGAAGATGTCAAAGACACGCGTGGCGACGGGCAGTGGGAAGGTGGTCAGGAAGAGCGTGAGGAACCAGGAGGAGGCATACATGGACGTGTGGAAGCTCTGGGAGCGGAAGTGGGTGTTCAGGTCCGGGAGCTGCTCCTGGGGTTGGGGGAGGAGGCCAGGCACCATGAGGAGGGTGCTGGGCACAGCTGTCAGCACCCACAGGCTCCCTCCACCCGGAAGTGCTAGGCCTCAGTGCCTGCACCTCCAGGGAGCCTTCCTTGACCTGCCCTGGGCAGCCCCCCGCACTGTCTCCAGGTGGGGTGGCAGCACCCCAGAGCTCTGAGTAGCACTAGGTGGGGACATGGCAGGGATGGCAGAAGGCCCAGCTGCCCGTGGGACCCTCACCACCGCCCCCCACAATGCTCTGTGCTTTGTGCCCAGCAACGCTCAAGGGATGCCTGTCTGACTGGTCTGAACTTCAGACTGCTGGAAAGCGACAGAAACTGCGGGAACTGAGGCTGGAGAAGGCGGTAGGACTCCCTGGAGGTCCTTCACTGGGAGAACAGACCCTCGGGCTGTCCCCCGGCCTGCCCTGGGCTTCCTGACTCAGGAGCTCTCTGGTGGCGGCCAGCTCCTTCGCCACGGGAGCTCTCAGCTCCCCAGCCTGGGGTGGGATTGCTCCTTCTGTGTGGCCCTGGAACACCTGCTTGCTGGCACTACCGGTCCCCTCGACCGACGGCACCTCCCCATCCTCTGGGCCTGAGGAAGGGGGCTTTCACGACTGGGCGTGTCCTGCCCACTGTGGCGCAGAGCTGCCCCGCCCCACCTGCGACCGGCTTCCAGAGCAGGCCAGCGTGTGTGTGTGTGTGTGTGTACACACGTGTGTGTGTGTGTGTGTACACACGTGTGTGTGTGTGTGTGTACACACGTATACCGGCTCTCTCTGCCAGCCAGGAGCGGGCCCTGTGGGGCTGCTATTTATAAACAGAGGCGGCTGCGGTTCTCCAGTAATCAGCAAAGGCAGGCAGACAACACCTTCCCTCCTTCTGCCACACCGGGGAGCAGACAGGAGGGCGCAGTGGGTGTGTCTGAGCCGGACTGACCCCTCCACCCTGGCCGCAATGGCTCTGGGAGCCCCGAGCTCTGAGGAGCCCCCACTGGAAGGGGCTGGCCCCTGCCTGGTCCCTCAAAGCATCCTTCAGGGCAGTGCTTTACGGCCCCTTGGGGAGTAGAGCCCCTCTCTGAGCTGGAACGTCTGGATGTGATTTCTCAGGCGTGGAATTTTCAGTCAAAGAGACTCACTGGGACGGCCGACGTTAGCACCCGTATGTGTGGGCTGCTGGAGGTGGGGGGGCAGGCGGGACCGCCCCTGGGCCCACTCACCTGTAGCATGTACTCGAACTGGTAGATGCAGAGCCCCAGCTCTGCCATGCTGGGCTTGAAGAGCTCCCGCAGGCGGTACTCCTGCATCAGCCGCACGAACACACAGAAGGCCTCCTCCTCAGGCATCTGGGGGTGGGCGGGCAGGGGGCTGTGAGTGGGGGGGGGGCCGGGGGTGCCCACTGCTCTTCTTATGGCTTCGCTTGTCTCTGCTCCATTTACTTTTATTGAACGTGGACAGTGCCGGGCTGCCCGGACCCACACAGCAAACCTCTCTGGTAAATATCATCACCCTGTTTCAATGACAGGAAGCCTCCTGAGGCTGAAGTCACCTGCCCAAGGCTGCCTGGCAGGAAACAGTGGAGCTGGGACTTGAACCCCAGGTCTGGCCACCTCCAGAGCCCACGGTGGAGGCATCCTCTGGTCCATTCCCAGGTGTCTCCATTCTCCCCCTCCTAAGCCTGCTGGATTCTCTGGAGGAAACCCCAAGCCCCATAAACATCACACTGGCTGACCTAAGTCTGAATGTCCCATCCAACCCTGGGAGGTGACTGAGTAGGACGGCCTACCCCTCCCTCCAATCTTGGGACGGGATAGGGGACAGAACAGGTGGCCAGCCCTCTGTGCTCACCCCCTGGAGGCCTGGCTGGGAGACTGTCAGAGGTCACAGGTGGACACAGAGGGAGGTTCTGACCTAGGAGGACACTGGATGGAGGGAACACTCTCCTTTTGTCCACCTCCTGGGGGCAGACAGAGCCGGGAGGGGCTGGGCCCAGGCCACCTACCTGCATGAGGAGCAGGCCCACGATGAAGGCGCTGCCCTGGCAGTAGCCCACCTCCCGGTCCACCAGAGAGTAGGCCTGTGAGGGAACACATGCGAGTCAGGGCAGGGTTCTGCCGGGCCTGGTGACCGCAGCGGTTCTCCGTGGGGCCAGGGGTCCTCACCTTCATGACGTTGAAGAGCACCTCCTGGCCCAGGCTGTCCTGGCCCTTGAAGAACTCGTGCTCCGGGTAGGTGCGGGCGATGTCCCTGCGGATCAGCTTCTCACAAGGTGAGGACATCTTGAGCAGCTCCGAGTACTGGTTCTTGACTGGCATGTCCGTGGCGCTGCACAGGAGCTGCCACACGATGGCCCGGAAATGGTGCGGGATGCCCTTGCGGATCAGCTCCTGGCGACAGGGTCAGAGCGGGGGTGGGGGGGTCAGGGGTGGGATCGGGAGGCCGGGCTGGACCCCATCCCAGCGCAGCCTCCCCACGGCCGCCCAGCCCGGCCTCTGAGATCAGGTCCACCCATGCCTCACCCGGGGCCCAGAGCTCGGCTGAGCCACTGTACGGCACACGGAGTCCACGAGGCTGAATGCGCCGCCCCAGCCCATCATGGAACTCGCGGGCGGGAAGCAGGAGGGTGCCTGGGGTGCCAGCCCCTCCCTGATCTCCACACCCAGCCCCCCGGCCCTGGCAAGGCACCCCGAAAGTGCCCACACACCTCCAGTCCTGCCCTTTGCTCGTGCTGGGGCCCCTGGCAGACCTTGCCCACCCCCCGGCCACCCGCCCAGCCCCGCCGACTGCGCCACCTTGAGCAGCTTCTCCTTCCTGCGCCGCCACTCCTCCCACTCGTTGGCGATCCGGCCCCACAGGATCCATGTGTCCTCCTCCAGGTGGCTCAGGTTGGAGGAGGCTGAGGAGCTGGACACCAGCGAGGAGCCGCTGTTCCGCCGGGAGCCGTTCATGGAGCGCATGGACTTGGAGTCGGCTTCCAGGAGCCTGGGTGTGGTGGGGGGGAGGGGGGAGGCTGCAGGAGCTTCCCACCCTGGCCCCTGGGTCCCAAAGAGCCTGGCCCCTCCTCCCTGGGGTCCCAGAGGATACCAGGGATTGGGTCTAAGTTATTTTTCCTGAGCGGCACGTGCTGAGTGACTTTGGCCAGTGCCCTAACCTCTCTGAGCCCTGGTCCTGATGCCGGGAGCCCTGGAGAGGCTGCCATTCATGCGTCCCATTCTGTGCCTGGCCCTGGGCTGAGAAGCACGGGGAGTAGCTCACTTAGTCTCGTACCAACCCTGTGGGGTGGGTTTTGTAAAGATTTGTTTACAGACGAGGTACAGAGAGGGTGAGATGCTGGCTGGGGGCACCCAACTAGCAAGGGGTTGCATTAACCACCTATTTCTGAGGCTTTGACATCTGGGGCCTCCCTGACCCAGGAGGGACTGCCCCTCCCAGGCCTAGCAGATTCCTAGAGATAATTAAGGACTTGCCTGCTAACGCACTTTTCATATGCAAACCAACCAATCCAGAACCCACAAACCACGCACCTCTGTTAGGCTCTTGCACTCAGGGCCACTATCCCTCTGCCCTAATCACCCCAGGGCCGGGTACTAGACAAATTGGCCCAGCCCTTATGCCCCCAGCTTGCTGAAGGTATTCAGACGAGCCAGTCCTAAGCCTGATTACATTGCCTCACCATTCCTTCTGGCAGAAACCACAATAAAGGCTCTTGCCCACATTTTTCTCATTCCCTCTGCCTCCTGACTGACCCTGGTGCTTCCCCGGGTGGCCCTGCATGGTGCATGGTGTGTTGTGCCCCTCCTCTTGGAATCTGTGCGTAACAAACTGTCTTTTTTTTTTTTTTTTTGGCCATGCCGCAAGGCATGTGGGATCTTAGTTCCCTGACCAGGGATCGAACCCATGCCCCCTGCAGTGGAAGCATGGAGTCTTAACCACTGGACCACCAGGGAATTCCCCAAACTGTCTTTTTAATGGCAGTCATCTCCTGATCTGCTGGCCTCGCCATACTGGCATAATAATAAAACCTACACTTTAAAACAGGGGGTGGGCCAGAGGAGAAGTGGGAAGGGCCAACTTCAGAGTCAGAGGATTTACTCTTCCCTTCGACAAAGGCTAGAGAAGTGAAGGCCAGGTTCACTGGGCCCCCTGATACCGTGGCCTCCTCATCTGAATGGGAGAACCGTCTGGTGGGAGGTGACAGCAAACATCCTTGTCAAGCCTCTGGTGGGAGCTGTCACTTGGCCCAGGGCCAGGCCTAGCTCTGAGTGTGAGGTGGCACCAGCAACTTCTGTTCGGGGCCCAGGCTGTACCCCTGGGGCCTCTCCCTTTCCCTCAGGTCCCAACTCACCGGTTCTGCTCTTCGAGTTTGGCCAGCAGCTCTAGCTCATCGGGGCTGAGGTTCTCGGAGTCAGAGGTGGGGGAGCAGGTGGGGCCCGACAGGGCCTCCTGGGACGAGGAGTCGGGGCTCAGAGTGGGGCTCGCCATGGTGGGCAGGCTCCTCAGCCGCGAGCAGGGCCAGGTCACAGCTCTGTCTGGGGACCAGAGACATGTGTGGTCAGCTTTGGGCAGGGTGCCCACACTGTCCCGCTGGCTCTGGACCAGTGAGCCTGCTGGTCACCCAGAGACACTTCCTCACCCTGGGCTTCCCACCTCTGGTCTGTCCACCTGGTCACTCCTCATCCCCATGCACCCCAGTCTAGTTGACGGCCTGGCCGGCCCCTTCTGCTCCGGGGGCTGGCTACTGGGATCCCTGCCTTGGTAGTCCAGATGCCTGGATGGAATCAGGAGGGCAATGGCCAGCGCCTCAGCTGTCCTGCTGTCCCTGCGCATGAGCACCAAGTCTCAACTGACACCCTTGAGTCTTCAGCAGGGCCAGGGGCCAAGGCTCCCCGTCACACTCAGGGTCCCTGCTGCGACCTTGGGGGTGCCGATGCCCCTGCTTTGGTGGCTGTTCCTGACAGCTTTGGTCCCTGTCCCCAGCTGCGGCCTGTCCTGGGAGCCCTGCCTCGGCATCTGACCTTCCCTGTCTCATCAACCAAAGTGGGCTGCTGGCACAGCCACAAGCAATTATTCTCTACTGTTGATTGTCTGGTGCTGCCAATGGCCAGAAGAGTCAACTCCCCTTGGACTGGGAAGCCAGGGACATGTCAAAGCGCTAGGAATCTGTGCTCTGAGGGCCTCAGAGTGAGAGCTACAGGCTCTGATCAGTATCCTGATCTTGGCCTGCCATGTGCCGGGTGGGTGCCGGCCCATCTCTCCTACTCCTCCTGGGGATGGTCCAGCCCCACCCTCCTGGGAGCTTCAGGGCCACTGGCTGTGCCGAAAGCAAAGGCTCTGGGCTCAAAGGGGACAGCGTCTGAAGTGTGGCTCCCCTTGGCCCTCACCTGACCTGGCTCTGACCGCTCAGCCACAGAGGGGCCCTCGCCCAGGTCCTGGAGAGGGGGCATCTGGTCTCCAGGCAGCAGGAGGACAGTCACAGAACAAAAGCAGCCCATTTTGCACCTGCCTGGCACCCTCAGGTCACTGAGCACCTTCCCACAGCCCAAGCTCAGCCCCCAACCAACACCTGAGGGTCCACAGGTCAGCTGGACTTGATCCTGGCCATGCACTTGATTCTAGTCTCCCTCCCTTGTGCTCCCCTGTCAAGGGGCAGCGGGCACCATTTTTCTTTCACCTAGTGGGGGGCTCATAACCCTCCCACCCCAGGACTCTGTGGCTCCCCAGGGCCACTGGTTCTGCTTCTGGCCCCTGAGGGTCCCCCGAGTTTGTCGGGCACTGAGGGCTCTAGCTTTTGGTGAGTGGTACAAACTCTAGGCGATGGCTCATCAGAAGCAGAAGACCTTTTCCTCCTGTTGCCCAGATGGCTGGGGACAACCTGCCCCAAAGACCAAGCCATGGTGTACCACCAAGCCAGGAGTTAATCATTCCTGAGAGAGGGCCAGTGGGGGCCGCTCCGGGGCTTCCCGCAAAGTCTGTGGCTGGCCCGGGGCAGAGAGGGGCCATGGACAAGAAGTGCTGACTTGGAAGGATCTCTCTGGGCAGGGAGGGGCTGGGAAGGCCGCGTAGGTTTCCCAACTTCAGAGCTGGGAGAGGGGAGTAGGTGGTGGAGGCGAGGATTGAAGCCCCATAAGCACAGCTGGATTTGGGGAGTAGTGGGGGCCTCAGAGACAAAGACCACACGTGGCCAGGGCTGGGGCTGGGGTCCACTGTCTCCGTGCTGATCCCAGGGGATCCCAGCCTCAGAAGCGCATTGCCTTCCCCCCCAACCCCAACCCTGGCCTGCAAAAAGCCCAAGAGAATGGTTCAGCTCTGGGTTTCTGATTAAAAGAAACTACTAGGGCAATCCACTAGCAGAGTTTGCTCAGATACTTATCACAAATTAATGTGTATTTCATACAAGAAATAAAATGTATTCGATATCCAGGGCTTAAATTTGCAGTCTGAGAGGCAGAACCTTCTGGTCCCTCAGGAACTTTCTCTTGACTCATCCCCATACTCTCTAAATGCTGCGCAGCCCCAGAAGCCATCCTCCTGATGCACGCACAGAGACACACACTCCTTCACACTCACACACTCACACTTACCCACAACCTCACACCCCACTCAGATACATTCACACTCACAAACCACCTCACACACACAGTCTTGCATGCATATGCACACACGCTCTGACATACACTCACACACAGTCGCACACCTACACGCTCAGATACACAATCACACACTATCTCACACCCACACACCCCTTTGCCCCTACGTGCACACGTACACACACACATGCACGCTTCCTGCACTGACCAGGTCTCACCACGCCTGGAACCGAGTACATACGGATGGACATGGGCTCACTGCCCTCCTAGCTCTGTGAGCAGCCCTGTCCCTTCTCCAGAGCGCCCGGACTCTTACTGCCTCAGTCCCTCCTTCCCTGGCGCTTACTGGGGGCCGTCTGAGGGCCGGGCACTGTTCTAGGGGCAGGGATGTGGAGTGGAACGAGGTGAATGAGCCCCCATCTCCCCAGGGCACGCGGCCGCCCTACCCTTGCTGGAGGGGCACAGAGTCGCAGAGACAAGGCAGGTCCCCTCGAGTGCTGAGGGGCCACTGGCCTCTGAGACCCACACACAGGCCCTCCAGGTCTGGGGTCCCAGCCTCTCCACGGCCCCATTTCAATGCCCTTTGCTTCTGCTTCACTGCAGCCACCCGAAGGGGGTCCCTGGCTCCTGCGGAGTGGGCAGTGGGCCACCTAATGCCGTCCCTGCTGGCACCACCGCCCACCACGCCCTTATAAGGTGGCCCACGGCTTAGGAAGCTGAGCCAAGCCAGAGGGGTGGGAGAAGACTGCCGGTGAGCTGGGGGTGGGGTCGGGGGGCAGAAAGGTCCGGATGCTGGGGACCCTCCACCTCCCTTTTCCTCTCCCTCGCAGGGGCGTTTGGACACTGCCAGCCATGCTTCCTCCTTCTTGAAGTCCTCTCCCACCTCGTTTCCAAGAGGCCAGGTTCCTGAGGCTCCTCCTGCCTCGGCCCAGCCTGGCACCCCTTCCTCCACAGGCCCTGCTTTGGCCCTTATCCCTTCCTGCCCTCGGTGAGCTCACTTTCAGGACATAAATGACCAGATACATGTCGGTGATTGTGACACCCTCGTCCCCATCTTCTCCTTTCTCCTGAGCACCAGCCAAGATTGCCAACTTGCTCCAGGATGGCTCAACCAGATCCACCACCGGGGTAGGAATCACCACTGTCTGGGCCCCTGCTACTTCTGCGACCCGCACTGAGCCTGGTACAACGTGAGAGTCGAGAAATATTGGAGGAATAGAACCTGCCTGCCCACCCACCGGTATTTCCTTAGTGCCAGCCAGGTCCTGGGCACCATGCTGAGGGCTGAATACTGCTGGGCAAAGACAGAAGCAGCCCCTGCATGCCCAGAGCATACGGGGGTGGGGAGCGGGCAGAGACCAAGAGATGATCATCTGCACTTTCTATTACAGACTGAGAGAAACGCATGGAATAAAAGATGAGGTAGAGTGGAAAACAGTCTGGCAGTTCCTCAAAAAGGTAGACAGAGAGTTGCCAATATGACCCAGCAATTCTGCTTCTAGGTTATCTACCTGAGAGAATGGAAAACGTACATTCACAGGAAAACCTGTACACAGTTCTTTTTTTAATTCTTTTTTTTTTTTCCTGGCCGGGCCACACCGCACGTGGGATCTTAGCTCCTCAACCAGGGATCGAACCAGCGCCCCCTGCATTGGAAGCGTGGAGTCTTAACCACTAGACCTGCAGGGAAGTCCCACCTGTACACAATTGTTCACAGCAGCACGATTCACAATAGCCAGAAAGTGGAAACAACCCAAACGTCGATGGATGAATGGATAAATGAAATGTGGTCCATCCAGACAATGGAATGGTATTCAACCATAAAAAAGAAGGAAACTGATTTTTTTCGGTGAACTCTTTCCTGGCAAACCACCCCCTGCCCCCGACCGCCTCCAGGGTTCTGGCTCACTTCTCTCCCCTCTCCCCGAAAATACCTACCCCTATACCCCAGCCCAAGACACATTCTATGGCAATTCCTACTATACACGCCTGCCTGCCCTACTGGGTCATGAACCTTCTGGGGGCAAAGGCCTATCTTCTTAATTTTCTACTCCAAGCCCCTAATGCAGCATCTGGCCGTTAGTAGGTGCTCAATCAATGTCTGCTGGATGAAGGAGGAGAAAAACCTCTGTGCTGCTCAGCCAGGTGATCAAGGTCAACACCATCAGTGATAAGTCATGTTGAGAGCATGTGCACTTGATACGCTGACATGAGAAGGGCACTTCATCTCTGGGCCTTTCTCCCCAAGACTATGAGGAAAACATGTGACCAATCCAGATTAGGAGACACTTTAGAAAATTCCTGACTAGTCCTCCTCAAAACTGTCAAAGTCATCAAAAACAAGGAGAGCCTAAGAAAACTGTCCCAGATAAGAGGAACCTCAGGAGATGTGAGGACAAAATGTCCTACGGGATCCAGGAAGGGGCCCTGGGAAAGAAAAAGGAAATTAGGGAAAAACTAAGGAGATCTGCATAAAGTATGGACTTTAGTTAATAATAATGTATCAATATTGGTCCATTAATTATAACAAACTTACCAGACAATGTTACTAATATGGGGAAACTGGCTGTGAGTGTGGTGTCTGTGGGAATGCTTTGTACTATCTTCTCAATTTTTCTTTTTTTTTTTTAAGAAATGATGAGAGATTACATCTATTTATTTATTTATTTTTGGCTGCATTGGGTCTTCGTTGCTGTGCGTGGGCTTTTTTAGTTGCGGCGAGCGGGGGCTACCCTTCATGGTGGTGCGCGGGCTTCTCATTGCGGTGGCTTTTCTTGCTGCAGAGACCAGGTTCTTGGCACGCGGGCTCAGTAGTTGTGGCTCGCAGGCTCTAGAACGCAGGCTCAGTAGTTGTGGAGCATAGGCTTAGTTGCTCTGCAGCATGTGGGATCTTCCTGGACCAAGGCTCGAACCCGTGTCCCCTGCATTGGCAGGCGGATTCTTAACCACTGTGCCACCAGGGAAGTCCCGATCTTCTCAATTTTTCTGTAAAGCTAAAACTGTTTTGAAAACTAAAGTCTATTTTTAAAATTTAAAAAAAAAAAAAAAAGAAGAAGATTCTGTACCAGGGTAGACAGAAACGTAAAGGACAGTTTTATAACATGTGAGAGGTGCCCTAGCGAGTAGAGAGTTGCTCACTGGGTCTCCTGACGAGGCCGTAGAGGAAGAAGGATTTGCACTTGGATTTCTTTTCTCTTTCTTTCTTTTTTTTTTCTTTAAATACTGAGTGACCCACGTATTTTTAAAACAACCATTTCATTTTATTTTCACTGAGCGGCTTGCAGGATCTTAGTTCCCCGACCAGGGACTGAACCTGTGCCCTCAGCAGTGAAAGTGCAGTCCTAACCACTGGACCACCAGGGAACTCCCTGCACTTGGATTTCTGACTCCAGAGCCTTTGCCCCAAGTTGATCAGCTGAGCTGTCACTCTGCATTCAATGACTTTAGAAACAACCTACGTAAAACACCGAGTGCAGTGAGCACTCAGTAAATGAGTTACTCTTTTTCAACAGGGAGAGTGAGTGAGTGTGTGTGTGCCACCTTTCAGAGGCAGGCAGAAGACCCCAAGACTCCTTTACTTTTGCTTTCCTACCCACCCCGCCTCCATGCCCCACCCCCTACCAGCCCAGCTTCTGATCCTCTACCTCTAATGATTATGGGGACCCGGAGTCGTTTCTAAATCTGAAGTCTTGAAAGATGCCACGTGACCCCATCTGCTCAGACTGACAGACTATCAGTTGGGCCACTCAGACCACCCCGACTCCTGGGGAGACGGCCTGACGTCTCCAGGTCTTTTCCTTGGCCATGGGGTGGGCATTTGATGGGCGAGCTGCCCCTCAGGTAACAAGGACGGCTGCTGGAATTCAGCAGTCACTGCCGACCCTCCTCGTCCCCAGTTCTAGCCGCTCCTCCGTGCCACCCGGGATGTTTCCACATCCATGTACCTTCCTCCATGGCTGTGTGTGTGGATAAATGATCCCAGATCTCTTGGCCTCCCAGGAGGACTTCAGGGCCAGCAGCGTGGGTTCAAATCCCTCCTCACCTACTTTTCTATCTTTCTGATCTGGGTACAATGTGCTTTGTCTCAGTTTCCTCATCTGAAAACAGGGCTGATGATAGTACCGACCTCACAGGTTTTGTTGGGAGGAATAGATGAGCTAAAACCTGTCAAGTACTTAGGACAGGAGCTGGCCCATGATATTTATTTCCCCCTGGGTGGAAAGTTCCATGAGGGCAGGGGCTGGCTAGCCTACTAGTGGATCCCCAGAGTCTAGCGTACCATCAGGCATCTGATATTTGTGGACTGAATAAACAAACTTCCCCTCCTCAGCAGGCCCACCCCTTACGTGGCGGCGCTGTTTAAATATTAAACGCAATACAACTAAAATCATTGTTATTGGTAGTAATAGCAGCAGCGGCAAGTACCTTCAGGCTAAAATCAGCTGTGGAAGGACCTGTGGAATCCCTTCTGACCTAAAAAAAAGTTTACTACCTTGCATGTCAGCAGCTACTTTCTGCCACCATCACAGGTTCCTTCCTGGCAAATCCCTGATTTCTCTATATTTCAGTATCTCTGAGAATGACAAAGGAAACAATTTAAAGCCCTCATAAGCCTTCCAGGGACAGGTGGATAAGAGAAGTGGCATCTTGTAAAGGCTCTCGGCTCTTCAAAGCCAAGATGGTATCTTTCCTGCTGCAAAGGCTGGCTGGGCCAGGGCCCAGGGCGAGGTGGGTCGGCCCTGTCTTTGGGGGCTCTCCAAGCACATGGATCTGACCTCTTTCTGCAGAAGAGATCCAGGCCCTCTTTCAGAAGTGGGTGAGTGGGGAGGACTGTCAGCTCCTAAAATCAACCAAGTGTCTACTAGGCATCTGTTATGTGCCCTGTTCTCGCCTAGGACTCAACTATGAACAAACAGACATGTGCCCTGCCCTCGTGGGACTCTTGGGCTGGGAGATAGCCCTCAATGAAACAATCTCACAGGGACTTCCCTGGCAGTCCAGTGGTTAAGACTCCATGCTTCCAACGCAGGGGGCACGGGTTCCATCCTCGGTGGGGAACTAAGATCCCACAGGCCGCGTGGCGTGGCCAAAAGATAAAAAACAATAACAAAAAACAATCTCACAAACACATCACGGTGCGCTGAGAAATGAAAGAAAAGTGCCAGTGGGGCTCTTGAAATCTCCCTGGAAGGGATCAATCTCTTCCCCAGCCCTGGTGAGTTGTTAGTTCTCCTAACTAACCTCCCTCTTGCCCTCTGTTTGGCTTCTAGAACATGTGTGCAGCAGACGTCCCTGGGCGGGGGGCGGTGGTGGGGGAGGTTTGCTGCCTTTCCAAGTTCAATTCCAAATACTGGTCCCTTTGACCAGGGAGCGTCCCATGGTGTGTGCCCCGTGGATGGCATTTGGGACACGAAGGCCTATAGGATGAAACCCACCAAACAAGGCACGCTTCCCTGCATGCACCATGCTTGCTCCTGCCGCCTGGGCATCTTCCAAGCACTTGGGCTGCCTGGAACACCCCTCCCTGCCACGCCTGCCCAGAGAGCTCCTCTCCCAACTCGTATGTCATCTCTGCTCCACCTTCCCTGATGCCCCGGGGAGGCGCCAGGCCCTTTCTCTGCTCCACAGCATGCTGTCCATTAATCTGTCTCCTGCTTCCACATGGGATGGGATGGTAAGGGCACGGGCTGGAATGCTGGTCCCTCCGGGTGGTTTGGGGGGATTAAATGAGATAGTATGTCAATGGGGCTTGGTACGGGGCCTGGTGCGCAGCACGGCCTGATCAGTGCGCTCCTGGTTTCAGCTCTCGCCTGCTGACGTGGAGAGGGTCTTTAGATGCAGGGCAGGGGCCACCCCTGACGTTCCTTCACACCCCAGCCCCTGACTCGATTCCCAGTACGTGGTGGGGGGCTCATCCGGAACAACCAGCACACATATTCTGCAAGAGGAAACTAGAGCACAATCCTCCGTTCCCCCTGCACCCATCAAAAGCACGTGCACAAAGACCCGGCCCTGGCCCCCCAGTCTAGGGTAAAGGGCACTGATGTCTTTCACCAGCCCTTTCCGGGAGCCTTCTCGTGTTTTCCTAAGGAGTCCACAGTCTATCCCGGGGAGGCTTCTGACCCCACTGCATCTGCACAAAGTACCCCCTGGGGAGGCCGTGGAGTTTGTTTCCTGTGTGCCTCGTGACCTTCAGAAGTCTCTTCGTTCACTCCTCCCTTCAGCACGTGGGCAGAACAAACCTCTATCCGCCCAGTGTCAGAGGTCTACGTGGGGTGTGGGCACTGCCAGCAAGCAGGCACCCGACTGCCCTCTGCCCCCCTGGGAGGTCCCTGTGGGGCCACAAATCCCACAACCAAATGTCTCTTAGCCCTGATGTAAACTGGCTCAGCCATGGAAAGACAGCCATTATCCACTGAGGCATCAGCTAATTCCAACCAGGGGCCCAGGATGCCCAGTGACTCTGCTAGCACCCACAGGTGGGCGACTGCCCTCCTGGACCCCACTGACCCCTTCCACATGGTGCCCAGGGGACATTCAGGGCCACATCCTAACCTCTCTGGCTCCCCTGAAGTACAAAGTCCTGGTCTCAGGATTTCTCTCCCCATTTTCTAGATGGGTAAGTCAAGGCCCCAAGTTTAGATGCGCTTTTTCCCAGAGCCATCCAGAATCCACTGGTAAATATCCACAAAGAAGCCTGGGCTTGTTCCTCTGGGGTTTTCCAGGCACGCTTATGTCAGACAGGCAGTGCTGGCCTGATCTGGATTCCCCTCAGGCAGGACCTGGGGCTCCTTCTCAGTCCCTGCGGTCCTGGCTGCGCTGTCTCGCCAGTTCTGTGATCTGCCCTCCTCTTTGACTTGCCTCATCCCAACCTGCAGTCAAACCAAACCACCTGCAGCCGACCACAGAAGCCCAGGGGAACCCACAGGTTGGACCCGAGGGTGTGGGCTGTATGGGCGGGAAGAGCCAGTACACCTGGAAAGACACGACGACATGGGTCCCCCAGATCCATCCCAGCCCGGCTGAGGGAAAAAAAACCAAGCCAACTCCTCACTCGTGTTCCACCAGAGCCTCTTCAACACATTTTTCCCTTCTGAAAATATTCCTTAACAAAGAGCTGTCTGCTTCTGGCAGGCCCAAACCCAGCCCCACTGGGTCTCAAATGCCAGGATCGAAGGAAGCTGTTTCATCTTGGCATGACACGCCAGTCGTGGGTGAAAGAGTTCTCGGGGCTGTCAGGGGCTGGCCCTGCCATCTGAGGCCAGCGGGCGTGATGGGGTCAGGATGCTGGTCCTACCAGTCTGGTCAGACTTCAGGACCGGGGCCAGGAGCAGGCGGTACCCCTACCCCTCTGCCAGGGGTGGCAGAAATGAGGGGGCAGGCAGTGGTTCTTCTGGGGAGACTGGTGTAGGAAAGAGAGAGAGCATCCTTCCCTTTGAAGAAGGGTAAAGCGGGGGAGATGAATAAAGGGGAAGAGGCCTGGGGCAGGTGTCCACAGGGGTGCTGGGAGATTCTGGGTCACCCCGCCACCTCCAGGGCCCCAGTGGGGGCACGGGCTCAGGGAGGCTGGTGCGGATGGGAAGGTTGGCTGCCTGGGGCAGGGCAGGTAGCTCATGTCTCTGAGTCTCTGCCTGAGCTGGGAGCTGTTGGGGCCTCCAGGAGGACCTGGGCAGGTGAATTCCAAGGAGGGGTGCTGAAGTGCTGAGGAGCCGTGTGTGTGTGTGTGTGTGGGCGCGTTGAGGGGGGCAGGTCCCAATTGCCTGGCTCTGTGTTGGAGGTCTTAAGTTTTTCTGCGTGTGTTGGGGATCCAAGTGTCTGTCCGTGTGTGTGTGTGTGTGTGTGTGTCTGTCCATGTGTGTGTGTGCGTGTGTGTGAAGGGCTCCTGAATGTCTGTGTGTGAGGGGCCCAGGGTGTCTATCAGTATGAGATGTTGGGGGTTCATGGGTTTTGCTCTGTTGCCTCCCAGATGTGTGTGTGTGTGTGCGCTTGTGTGTGTGAGTGGGGCCCTCACAGAGGTGGGTGTCCCTTGGGTGGGGAGTGGGGTTCAGAACATCTGCTGGGAGGTCCTGAGCATGAGGTGAGGGTGGATTTTCAGGAAGTAGGGATCAAGACGAGTCAGGATAAGGGTGTGTGTGCAACGAGGACCCTGAGGAGTGGATTTCAGGGGTGCCCTTGGGCATGGGGCTGCTGGGGGTGGGAGATGGCCCAGCAGGCTGAGGTGGGGCCTGCGGGCAGGAATCCGGATTTACAGAGGCTGGGGAGGGGTCCTGTGCAGTCAGAAGGGAGGGGTATGGCTCTAAGATGGGTATCCTTGGGGGTGGGGGCAGGTCTGGGCCCACAGATAGGATGTGAAGTGAGGGGAGGGATGGCGTGGCAAGGGGTCTACAGATGAAGGGGGTCTTGAGGGATTGGGACAGAGAGAGGGAGGAGGTCCTGGGCTTGCGGGGGCGCTCGTAGGGGCTGGGTCTGCGGGGTGGGGACTGGGGGAGCCCTGAAGGGTCCGGGAAGGGGTCCTGAGGGTCAGTAAAGAGGGTCAGCGGGGGTCACGGGCCTGAAGGGGCCTCCCGGGGAGGGGGCGGCGTGGGGGAGGAGGGCGCCCGGAGGAGTCGTGGGAGGGGCCCTGAGGGGTCGGGAAGCGTCGGAGCGAGGATGGGCAGGGGCCAGGGCCCGAGGCTGACGGCCAGGGTCCGTGCTGGGAGTGCCGAGGGCTCCCGGCGTGGGTTCTGGGGCGAGGGGGCCCGAGTCCCAGTCTTGCCCGGCCCCCGTGGGCCGCAGCGCGGAGCCGCGGGCCTGAGAAGGCGCCCGGGAGGCCCGGCTCGCGCCGCCTACCTACCTGCGAAGAGCGCGCCGCCTTAGCCATGCCGAGCCTCGCCGTCCCGGGCCGCGCCGCCGTCCCGGGCCCCGCCGCGTCTCTCGTCCCGCAGCCCGGCCCGGCCCCCTCAGCCGCCCCCCGGGACCGCGGCCGCCACCGGCTCTGTCGCTGCCATTTCACCCGCTGACAGGAGCCGCTGCCCCGCCCCCGAGGCCCAGTCAGCCAATTCACCGCCCCCAGGCGCTCTGGCTCCGCCCGCTGGCCAGGAGTGACGGGGTGTCTGGCCAATCCATGGTCACTCCGTAAGGAGGGCGAGGGCCCTGGCTACAGCCAGAAGGTTGCCGCCTTTAAGGAGAGAAGCGAATTGAAATTAGGGAAGCAGTGAAGGACGGGGTGTTTTGCCTATCGGAATGTGGAATCCTGTTGATCAACACTTGTCAGGGCCAATAGGAAGGAGAGAGGGGTGTGTCCCTGAGGGAAGGCTGGGTCCCTGAGGAACCCCAGACAGAGGCAGGCCAGCGTTTGGCTCTAAGCCCCGCCCAGAGTCGGGCTTTTTGCCCAATAACGAGACTTCCTGGGACGGCCATTATTATCTGCCCCTCAAACCTCGGCCATGGTAACTCTTAGGCCTCTATAAAGAAGATTGACACCTAGGGAGCCAATGACACTGAAGGAGGGCGGTGAAGTGACGCTCTCTGGCCAACGAGATCGTGTGAGGCTAGCCTCCCGGGCGGTGGGGCTTGAGGCCTGGTGTGAATGAAATACGGGAGGGGCTGAGAAGGGCGTGGCCTAGATCAGTGATGGGGCGGGGGCAGATCAGGTAGAGGCTAATGGGTTGGGTCTGAGAAGGGGCGTTGCCAGAAATCCCTTAGGCTGAGGGACTACCTCTTCTCTGACCCCGGCTCTGTGCTGAGGGCGGGGCTTTGGGTGGTCAGGGTGTCACACCGGAGACTCAGGCCTGTCCCATTCTCTAGTCTAGGCCGGGTTAGGTATCTTCTCTGAGGCTGACAGTGTCTTATGTTCCCCCATCAAACTCAGAGCACGCTGTTATCACTGCTTACATGGCCCTCCCATCCCCCACCCCTCCTAGATAGATGGGGGCGGGGGAAGGCAGGGCCTAGGTCAGGGCGTCCCTGGCATTGCTGAGCAGGGGCCCAGAACATGGGAACTGCTTATAAATGTTTGACGAATGAATGAATGGCGGGCCCAAGATTATTCACAGGAAACGGAAGGGTGGGGGGATCACTCAGGCTGGGGAGGGAGATGTAGAGGCAGTTACATATAGGGGGCAAGACAGAGAAAAGGACAAGTTCCCACCCCAAGATGCAGGGGTGGGCCCTGGAGGGGTGTGGGGCAGGGAAGGACCCTGTCACAGAAGAGAAGGTGACATCGTAAGTTCAAAACGGAGAGACAGAAATGGAAACGGGGAAGCCTGGCACCCAGAGTGGGGAGTGTCAGGACCTTCTGAGGTTTGAGATCTCAACCTTCTAAATAGTAGGTAGGAGGTTCCTTCTGGTTTTGGGAGCGGTGAATGCCATACAGCCACGCTTTCTGCCCTTGTCCATCCGTCTCCGCCTCTGTCTACGCTCTGTCCCGTCTACATTTTGCCTCTGTCTATTCTCTCTTTGTCTCTGTCTCTACTCTGAATCTGTCTACACCCTCTCTGCCGCTGTCTATACTCCCTCTCTGTGTCTTCCCTCTCTCCCTCTCTCTTACTATCTATTGTACATTGCATCTATTAAAATTTTGGAACTGTTAAGAAAAGCTTTCAAGCGTATTTCTAAAAACTCTGTGGTAAAAATAATTATAATGAATTCCTTCTCCCCCACATGCCCATATACCCGCATATCCCATTTTTTAAAAAAAGAACATATCTTTGGGACTTTCCTGGTGGCGCAGTGGTTAAGAATCTGCCTGTCAGTGCAGGGGACATGGGTTTGAGTCCTGGTCCGGGAAGATCCCACATGCTGCGGAGCAACTAAGCCTGTGTGCCACAACTACTGAGCCCTTGTGCCACAACTACTGAAGCCCGTGCACCTAAAGCCTATGCTCCGCAACTAGAGAAGCCACTGCAATGAGAAGCACGCGCACCATAAGGAAGAGTAGCCCCTGCTCACTGCAACTAGAGAAAGCCCATGCACAGCAACAAAGACCCAACGCAGCCAAAAATAAATAAATGAAATTATATATATAAAAAAAAGAACATATCTTTGATCCCCTGGCTGTCCAGTGGTTAGGACTCCATGCTTTCACTGCCGAGGGCCCAGGTTCCATTCCTGGTTGGGGAACTAAGATCCCACGTGCCGCAGGGCCAAAAAAAGAAAAGAAAAGAAAAGAAAAGCATATCTTTGCCTTCTCCTCCCTTTTATTTTTGGTGGGGGGATCTTAGTTCCTGGGCCAGGGATCGAACCCATGCCCTTTGCAGTGGAAAGGTGGAGTCTTAACCACTGGACCGCCAGGGGAGTCCCTATTTGCCTTCCTTCTTTTAAAGCTTATGTGCTGGACATTTCATAGTCCTTGACAAATCCAAGGTGACCTTGGATTTGCAGAGTATGAAGCTGAAGAGAATCTTATGGACATTGTCCTCTGATTCCTGGGTGGACTTGGGAGGTGGGGGGAGGACTCCTATGGGCACGTTAGAGATAGGATGCAGGGTAAGTCAGGAGGGCAAGAGTGACACCAGGATGTGGTGAGGGTCAAGTAGTCACCAAAGGACAATCTCTGAGCTGGCTGCCCGTGGTCCCTCAGTGCAGAGTGAGAAGCCATCATAAAGGACAAATCTTGGGGTTTGCCTTCAGAAAAGAACAGTTTGATGTGACCCACAACTTCCAAGATACAGAAGAACCTGGACTGGTACAGGAGGTGGGGGACAGAGGGGTCTGCAGAGGCACAGACCTGGGTGGGGTCCAAGGCCACCCAGATAGAGGTCATGACCAGATCGTTTCTGGGACCTTGCCTAGGAGATAAGTGGCATCTGGTGTCTGGGGAATAAAGTTAAACACTAGGAAGATGCACAAGGCATCTGACCCTCTCATCCTTACTCTGCCATATTCACACAAAGGATGGTTTTATTCTGGGGACACTTTGATTCCATTTTTATAAGCACAGTGGGAAAAAAAATCCAACACATTTCTGTTGGAAAAGACTTTTGAATCCTAAGCTGAATCTAGCCAATTAGATTGCTGGATCACTTTGCTATTCAGTGCACTTAAACCGTTCCCAATTTTTTTTCAGTGTTCATTTTTACTTGATTGAAATCATTTTTATCAGGAACATTTTTTTCCATGTGATTTTTGCAGTAAACATTTGATTTGTTAATTGGACTCTTTTTGTCCAATTTTTACCAGCTGTCAATTCTACCTCTGTGATTTTTTTTTGGGGGGGGTGGTTGTCATATCTTCAGAGTCAAATTTTGCATATTTAAATTTATTAAAAGACTCTTCTCAGTATTTAGCAGATAAGTTTTAGCACAATCAAAAATTTTTTTCTGGACTAAGCTTTGGACTCAAAATTTGTTTGTTGGGAATATTGATTAATATGGGCTCAGACTTGATACTTTGTCTTATAAAGAGCGAAAAAGGGGACAATATATGTAGCTCCTCCTATGAAGAAGTAGAGTCTGTTTCCCCATCACTTGAATTTGAGCTGGCTTTATCACTTGTTCTGACCAACAGAATGCATCAGAAGTGATGCTGGGCTAGTTCTGAGCCTAGATCTTAAGAGGTTTAGCAGCTTCTGCTCTTTTTGTTTTTTGGAGAATTTTTAATTGTGGTAAAATGTATATAACCTAACATTTGCCATTTTTAAGTGTACAATTCAGTGGCATTAGCTGCATTCACAATGTTCTGCAATCATCACTACCTACTTCCAAAATTTTTTCATCATTCCCAAGTAGAAACTCTGTCCCCATGAAACAATAACTCCTCATTCTCCCCTACCCCACCCCCAGCCCCTGGTAACCTCTATTCCACTTTCTGTCTCTATGAATTTATCTATTCTAGGTAGTTCACCTAAGTGGAATCATACAATATTTGTCTTTTCGTCTGGTTTATTTCACTGAGTAAATATTTTCAGGTCCATCCATGTTGTATTAGAACTTCATTCCTTTTTATTAAAAGCTAAATCATATTCTGATGTTTGTATGAACTATATTTTGCTTATCCATTCATCTGTCAGTGGACGCTTGGGTTGTTTCCACCTTTTGGCTACTGTGAATAATGCTGCTATGAACACGGGTGCAAAAGTACCTGTTTGAGACCCTGCTTTCAATTATTTTGATATATACCCAGGAGTGGAACTGCTGGATCCTATGGTACTTCTATGTTTAGCTTTTTGAGGAACCGCCAAAGTGTTTTCTACAGTGCCTGCACCATTTTAAATTCCCACCCGCAATGCATGGGGGTTCCAATTCCTCTACATCCTTGCCAATATTTGTTATTTAAAAAAAACTATAGCTATCCTAGTAGGTGTGGACTATTATCTCACTGTGGCTTTGACTTGCATTTACCTAGTAACTAATAATATTGAGCATCTTTTTATGTGTTTATCGGCTGTTCGTATATCATCTTTGGGGAAATGTCTATTCAAGTCTTTTGCCCATTTTTAAACTGAGTTGTATGTTTTTTGTTGTTGTTATTGAGTTGTAGGATTTCTTTATATGTTCTGGATATTAAGCTCTTATCAGATATATGATTTGCAAGTATTTTCTCCCATTCTGTATGTTGTCTTTTCACCTTCTTGAAGACATCCTTCGATGCATAAAAGTTTTAAATTTTGATGAAGTCCAATTTATTTTTTCTTTTGTCGCCTATGCTTTGGATGTCATATCTAAAAATCCATTGCCAAATTCAATATCATACAGATTTACTTCTATGTTTTCTTCTAAGAGTTTAATAGTTTTAGCTCTTATATTTAGGTTGTTTTTCCATTTTTAGTTAATTTTTATATATGATGTGAAGTAAAGGTCCAATTTCATTCTTTTGCATGTGGAAATCCAGCTGTTCCAGCACCATTTGTTGAAGACACTATTTTTTTCCCCATTGAATGGACTTGGCACTGTTGTGAAAAATCAACTGGCCATAGATGTATGGGTTTATTTCTGGATTTTCAATTCTATTCCATTGGTAATACATCTATCCTTGTGCCAGACCACACTGTTTCGAACTGTTTTGTTACTGTAGCTTTGTATTAAGTTTAAAATCAGAACGTATGAGTCCTGTCAGCTTTACATTTAAGGTAGTCATTGATGTACTTATTGCAATTTTGTTAATTGTTGTGGTGGTGTTTTGTAGTTCTTCTTTCTTCCTTTCTTCTTTTGCTCTCTTTGCTTGTGATTTGATGAGTATCTTTAGTGTTATGTTTGGATTCCTTTCTCTTTTTTTGTGTATCTATTATAGATTCTTGGTTTGTGCTTACCATGAGGTTTATATATAGAAATCTGTATATGTACATGATTATTTTAAGTTGCTGATCTCTTCAGTTTGATCATATTTTAACAACCCTGCATTTTTCCTCCCCCCCCACAATGTTTACTGTTTTTGACATCATATTTTACATATTTTTGTTTCGTGTATCCCTCAACTACTTATTGTGGATATAGATGACTTTATTACTTTTGTCTTTTAACCTTCCTACTAGCTTTTTAAAATAAATTTATTTATTTATTTATTTATTTTTGGCTCTGTTGGGTCTTCGTTGCTGTGCGCAGGCTTTCTCTAGTTGCGGCGAGCGGGGGCTACTGTTCGTTGCGGTGCACGGGCTTCTCATTGTCGTGGCTTATCTTGTTGCGGAGCACGGGCTCTAGGCGCACAGGCTTCAGTAGTTGTGGCACGTGGGCTCAGTAGTTGTGGCTTGCGGGCTCTACAGCTCAGGCTCAGTAGTTGTGGCACACGGGCTTAGTTGCTCCGTGGCATGTGGGATCTTCCTGGACCAGGGCTCGAACCCGTGTGCCCTGAATTGGCAAGCGGATTCTTAACCACTGCGCCACCAGGGAAACCTCCTACTAGCTTTATAAGTGGTTGATCTACTACCTTTACTGTTTATTTGCCTTTAACAATGAGATTTTTCCTTTCATTATTTCAGTTTTAGTTATGGTCTTTTCGTTTCTGCTTAGAGAAGTCCCTTTGACATTTCTTGTAAAGCTGGTTTGGTGGTGCTGAAGTCTTTTAGTTTTGCTTGTCTGTAAAACTTTTGATCTCTCCTTCAAATCTGAATGAGAACCTTGCTGGGTAGAGTATTCTTGGTTGTAGGTTTTTCCATTTCATCGCTTAAAATATATCATGCCACTCTCTTCTGACCTGCAGAATTTCTGCTGAAGAGTCAGCTGATAGCCTTATGGGAGTTCTCTTGTACATAACTTCTTGCTTTTCTATTGCTGCTTTTAATATTCTCCCTTTGTCTTTAATTTTTGCCATTTTAATTACAACATGTAATTAAAGAGGTATGGTCCTCTTTGGGTTGATCCTGATTGGGACTCTCTGTGATTCCTGGACCTGGATGTTTGTTTCCTTTCCCAGGTTAGGGAAGTTTTCAGCTATTATGTCTTCAAATATGTTCTCTGCCCCTTTCTCTCTCTCTGTTCTCCTTCTGGGACCCCTATAATGTGAATGTCAGTATGCTTGATGTTGTTCCAGAGGTCTCTTAAACTGTCCTCATTTTAAAAAATTCTTTTTTCTTTTTTTCTGTTCAGCTTGAGTGATTTCCACTATTCTTTCTTCCAGTTCACTGATCCATTCTTCTGTATCATCTAATCTACTGTTGATTCCTTCAAGTGTATTTTTTAAAAACATATTTATTTATTTGGCTGCCCTGGGTCTTATTTGCAGTACGCAGGATCTTCGTTGCGGCTTGCAGGATCTTTTAGTTGTGGCATACGGGATGTAATTCCCTGACCAGGGATTGAACCCTGACTCCCTGCATAAGGAGTGCGGAGTCTTAACCCCTGGACCACCAGGGAAGTCCCTCAAGTGTATTTTTAATTTCAGTTATTGTACTCTTCAGCTCTGTTGGTTTTTACTTTATATTTTCCAACTTTTTTTTTTTAAATGCCTAACTTCTGGGAATTCCCTGGCAGTCCAGTGGTTAGGACTCTGGGCTTTCACTGCTGAAGGCTCAGGTTCAATCGCTGGTCAGGGAACTAAGATCCTGTAAGCTGTGTGGCACAGCTAAAAAAAAAAAAAAAGCCTAACTTCTCACTCTGTTCATCCATTTTCCTCCTTAGTTCTTTGAACATCATTGTGATCAATACCTTAAACTTTACTGGGTAGGGTTGCTATTAACCTTTGCCTGTTGAGAAATTTGGTTATGACAGTTTCTGCTTGTTTGTTTGTTATTTTAATAAATTTTTTAAAAATTTATTTTATTTATTTTTATTTTTTGGCTGTGTTGGGTATTCGTTGCTGTGTGCGGGCTTTCTCTAGTTGTGGGGAGCGGGGACTACTTTTCGTTGTGGTGCGCGGGCTTCTCATTGCAGTGGCTTCTCCTGTTGTGGAGCACAGGCTCTAGGTGCGCAGGCTTCAGTAGTTGTGGCACATGGGCTCAGTAGTTGTGGCTCATGGGCTCCAGAGCGCAGGCTCAGTAGCTGTGGTGCACCGGCTTAGTTGCTCCGCGGCATGTGGGATCTTCCCGGATCAGGGCTCGAACCCACGTCCCCTGCATTGGCAGGCGGATTCTTAACCACTGTGCCACCAGGGAAGCCCTCTGCTTGTTTTTTGATGTTTCTGTTGGGGGTTGATGAGAGAGCTGCCTACCCTGCCATTTAGCCCAGTAACCTGGGTGATGAGAGGCACATGACTCAGTCACCCCTGTGGCCTCAATCACCAACCAATCAACCTCCAGCTATGAATAAGTCTATCTGTTCCCATTTTCTATTGCTGTGCAACAAACCATCGTAGAACTCAGTAACATAAAATAGCAACCATTTAAAATATATTCATGGGTTCTGTGGGTCAGGAGCCTAGACAGGGCACAACAGGGATGGCTTGTTTCTGCTCCGTGGCATCTAGGACTTAAGCTGGGAAGACTTGAAGGGCTGGGGGGTGCCTAGAGTGGCTGGGAGCTGGAATTATCTGGTGGCATTCCTATTCACATGTCTGGTTTCTGGGCTGGGATCACTCAAATGATTGGGGTCTCTTGGGGGGGAATCCCTCTTTTTTTCTGTAGTCTCAGGGTGTCTCCATGTAGTTCCCTCCACATGGCATCTCTAGCATGGCAGCTTCAAGGTAGTTGGACTCCTTACATGATGTCTCAAGTCTCTGGGAGTGAGTCTTCCAGCAAACAAGGAAGCAGCTTCCATGGTCTTTTATGATCTAGTGTTGGAGATCATATAATATTGCTTCTGCTATACTCTATTCATTGAAGCAGTCCAAACCCACCCAGATTCAGGGGGATCAAGACCTCCTCTCTTGATGGGAGCATTGTCAAAGTATTTTCACTTATCTTGTAAAACTGCACTGGCTAAGTAGCCAGACTTAATCAACCCACCAGCTGACCACAGATGCATGAATGAGCTCACCTGTGCTCAGCAGAACTTTCCAACAGAGTCAGACCCAAATTTCTGAACCACACAATTATGAACTAAATAGTTTTTATTTTGAATCATTAATTTTTGGGGAGGGGCAGTTTGTTATGCAGCAAATGCTGACTGATACATCTTGGCGGGTACATAGCACTCACCACGCCTAATATCTGCTGATCACACATCTTGGCAGGTACATAGCACTCACCATGCCTAATATCTGCTGATCACTTCCTGGAGCCCTGCAAGGTGATGCAAATGAGCAGACCCATGGCTTCTGTAGTTCAATGACTCCTCCCTGTCTGTGTTCACCCTACAGTCCACTGCCCTTGGTTTTACCTGCCATGACAATTCCACCCATCCCACTGCTCCTTGATTAGTTTCAACAACCCGTGAACAGAACCCTGAACATAATAAAAGAAATGTTGAAGCACTCCTTAGCTATTCTACTCTTAGACTATACAGCTTACTCCATTTAGTCTCTCATTTTACAGATATTAGTTGAGCATCTACTATATGCCATTCACTCAAAAACACTGGAGACATGATAGTTAATGTGAACAAAAGGGTCCCAGCACTAACAGAATTATAGTCTGGTGGGATATGGTAAGCCGTTTCTAAAATGGTCCCTACCTCTTGGTATTCATGGCCTTGTGTAATCCTCTACTAAAGAGTAATTTGCTTCTAACCAGTAGAATATCTCATCATGAAGAAATGTCATTTCGGAAATTAGGTTACAAAAGATTCTGACTGCTGTCTTGCTGGCACTTTCTTCCTTGCTGGCTTTGATGAAGTTGCCTTGTTGGAGAAACTCATGTGGTAAATAGCTAAAGGCATCCCTTGACCAACAGATAGCTAGGAACTGAGACTCAGTCCAACATCCCACAGGAAACAAATCTGACCAAAACCCACATGCGTGAGGTTGGAAGTGAATCCTTCCCCTATCCAACTTTCAGATGAAACCATAGTCCTCCTGGCCATCCCCCTAATTGCAGCCTCAAGAGAGATCCCAGGCAAAGGATCCACTAAGTCATGACTAGATTCCTGACCTGCAAAAACCTGGGATAACAAATGTGTGTTGTCTTAATCCACTCAGTTTGTGGCAATTTGTTATATAGTAACAGGTAACTTCTATGTAGGGGAGCCAGAGGTGAAACAAACAAATCAATGAACAATTTGGAGATAGATCACAGAGTGATACAAGATATCCAAAGGGAGCCAAGAAGAAGCTTGAAATCTGAGCCAACTGGGGCTTCCTTGGAGGTCCAGCGGGTAAGACTCTGTGCTCCCAATGCAGGGGACCCGTGTTCGATCCTTGGTTGGGGAACTAGATCCTGCATGCATGCTGCAACTAAGAGTCTGCCTGCTTCAATTAAAAGATCCAGCACGCTGCAACTAAGACCCAACGCAGGGGCTTCCCTGGTGGTGCAGTGTTTAAGAATATGCCTGCTAATGCAAGGGACATGGGTTCGAGCCCTGATCCAGGAAGATCCCACATGCCACGGAGCAACTAAGCCCATGTGCCACAACTACTGAGCCTGCGTGCCACAACTACTGAAACCCGCACGCCTAGAAACCGTGCTCCACAACAAGAGAAGCCACCGAAATGAGAAGCCCGCGCACCGCAATGAAGAGTAGCCCCTGCTCACCGCAACTGGAGAAAGCCTGTATGCAGCAATGAAGACCTAACAGAGCCAAAAATAAAATAAATAAAATAAATAAATTTATATTAAAAAAAAGACCCAGCGCAGACTAAATAAACAAACAAAAAACAAACAAACAAACAAAAAAACTGAGCAGACTAAATATCATACAAAACACTAGAAAGGAAAGTAATTAAAGATCTAGTACCTAAAACAACATCAGAACAAGATTGTTTTATAGCCTCGTCCTTGTCTCCCTATACCCTAGCTTGTGGCCATTTGGTGTTTATAACCACTTTGGGCTTTCACTTTTGACCTATTGGATCTTGGGTGGTTTCTCACTCAGTTCTGGTCTCAGTGTCTCCCCCAGACTTTGCTGCCCTCTGCAGCCTCAGGCTGGCTGCAATCCTGGAGAAACTGGACAATCAGTCCATCCCTGGTTCTCTTCCTTTCTCGTCCTTCCAACAGCAGAAGGGGATTTGGACTGCAAAGGTTCATAAATGACAGGCAAATTGCAAGGTCAGGCAAAAGAAGAGGAAGGAGATGGAGCAAGAGCCGGCTGGGAGGAAGGAGGAGACCCAGCAGGTGAAGCCATCAAGGGAGTCCCAGGAAAGTGGGGTTCAAGCACGAAGGAGGGAGTGGCCACCTTTATCAAGGGTGAGGCCAAGACAAAAATGGGTCTGCTGGTGTTCTCAAAGGAAAAGTAGATACTGCCATTGGTGGTTTTGGGAGGGGTGAAGGCAGGAGTGAGAACAGCCCTTTTCTGAGAAGTGTGGTGACACCTAGAGGTTTTTCCCCAAAGATGGAAGAAAAGTGCCTCTGTTCCTGGAAGTCTTCCTGTTCCAAGACGTGAGGCACAACTCATCCACATCACCAGGAATGGAGCCTTCGAGGCTGGAGCAACAGCTGACCCAGGACCCTTTACTACAGGGCAGAATGTGTGATGGGGCACGCCTTCCTTCCTGGGGCTCTGGAGGGCTGCAGTGCCCAGGAGGGTCTAAGGCTCAAGGTGAGGAAATGAGCAAACCTGGAGGATTGTGAAGTCACTCTCAAGAATAGGTAAAATACTGAGAGAGGGAGGAAGGGCAGCATGCCAGGCAGAGGGACCAGCTAATGCAAAGGCAAGGAGGCCGGAAGGTATCTGTTCTGTAAACCTGTGTTGAAGCCTCTTTGACCACTGGGTGGTGCTGTCCAACCTGGCGAGAAACACAGTAGGCTGTCCATTCCCTGATTCCTGCCCACAGCCCACAGTGGTCTCCTCCTGGTCTGTGTATGTTAGCTGAGGTTCTGGAATTCTGGTGCTGGTAGGTTTCTGTGAGGCCAGCCCAACCTGGGTCCCATTTCAATGACACCTCTAAAGCAGCAGGTGGCACTTGTCTGAGAATCAGGGAGGAAGGTGGGGTATAACCTGGGGCAGATCTTTGGGGAAATCCTTCTGCTGTCAGATCAAAGCTTATAAGGTATGACAGAGTCTGTGCAGCTCAACTGGTTTGGGAAGGAGCTCCACGTGGGTAGGCAAGGAAGACTTCCTGGGGGAGGTGGTATTAAAAGATGATGCGATTTGTTGGTGGAAGAGAGATGAGAATCCAGGCGGGAATGTAGGACAGGGCAGCTACATATGTCTGTGTGGTACAGAAGATGAACTAGGCAATGGAGTGAGACAGTATTTCCTCACTCATGTCATCTGCTTACTAGACATTTGTTGAGATCTGATGAGCTTCCCGGTTGGTAAGGGTGGCGCACACCAGTTCCAAGGGGACAGAAGCACCTCCACGCAGGACCCTTCTGGACCTTGCCTTATGTACTTTATCTGGTTGCTCACCTGTCTCCTTTATAATATCCTTTATAACAAACCAGTAAATGTTTTGGTAAGTATATGTTTCCCTGAGATTTGTGCGTTCTAACAAATTATCAGACTTGAGGAGGGAGTCATGGGAAACCCTGATTTGTAGTGGGTGGGTCAGAAGTATGCATGGCCTGGATCTACACTTGGTGTCTGAAGTTGAGGACAGTTTTGTGGGACTGACCCCTTAACCTGTGGGATCTGTTAAAAACAAGACAACAGAGCCAAAATGGAGTCACTTATAGTGAGCCTCACATCACCAAACTCAGTCTTAATGACAGAGCTCTCTCAGAAATGGAATCTTAAACCAGCCAATAAGGAATCGTCTGATAGACCCCTACCATCCCCTACAGGAAAATAATCTTACAATGACCCACCCACTTTTTTGCCAGTACGACTTCCTTGATCCTGCTCCCTTCTGCCTATAAAACCTCTAGCTTGGGACTTCCCCGGTGGTCCAGTGGTTAAGAGACTGCGCTTCCATTGCAGGGGGCATGGGTTCGATCCCTGGTTGGGGAGCTAAGATCCCGCATGCTGCGCGGTGTGGCCAAAAAATAGAAAATAAAAACCAAAAAAACCCCAAACCAAAAAACCTCTAGCCTTGTACAGCCCTTCAGGGCTCCTTTCTATCTGCTAGACTGGATGCTGCCCAATTCATGAATCATTGAATAAAGCCAATAAGATCTTTAATGTGTACACAGTTGCTTTTTTTTTTTTTTTTTAACAGATCTGATGCTGTCTCCAGGTGGATAGTGTCAGGACTGCGTTCAATCTGTAGGACATCCAGTCGGAGTCGGGTGAGACTGGGAGAGTGGCTTGGTGATGTTGGAAAATACTCCAGAGCTTTCTGACGGTCACGTTCTAGGGGAAAGGTTACATGCTGAAGGACGAGTTGTTTGAGAGGAGATGCAACAGGGTGGTAGGAGAAAGGGTGTTTTCAGTTCGAGCGATCCGCACGTGCAAAGGTCAGGAAGTGAAAGAGAATGTGGCTTCCTAGAGGAACTGAAAGTTTTTCAGCAGGACTTTAGGGCCCCAGGAGGAAAAACGGGATGGCCGGTCCAGGATCCAATCACGAAGTGTTGAACACCAGGCGGAGGGGTTTATAATGAACAGTAGTAGGAATAGCCCATCCAAGAGATAGTATCTTGTTTCATCTTCCTGAGGGGTTGGTGTTCCAGCTCTGTTGATGTGTCTCTGGAGATGGGAAAGCCACCACCTCCCCAGATCTGCCTACAGCTGTGAAGCCATGAGAATGTCTCCTCAACTCCTGAGCCTCAGTTTTCCCCATATGTGAAATGGGAACACAGAGCGTCTTAGTCCTTTCAGGCTGTGATAACACAATGCCATAGATGGGAGGCTTAAACAACCAACATTTATTTCTCACAGTTCTGGAGGCTGGAAGTCTAAGATAAACGTGTGGGGAGATTTGGTGTCTGGTGAGGACCCACCTCCTGATTCACAGAGGACCATCTTCTGGCTGTGTCTTCACATGGCAGAAGGGGTGAGAGAGCTCTCTGTGGTCTCTTTTATAAAAGCACTAATGCCATTCATGAGCTAATCACTTCCCACATGCCCACTTCGGAATATCATCCCCTTAGGGATTAGGTTTCAATATAGGAATGTGGCGGACTGGGACACAAACATCCAGTCGATGATACAAACCCGCTTCACAGGGCTGTCATGAGAAAAGTTAGGTCTCTTGGCACCAAACAGATGCCCAATAAAAGTTCTTTCCCTCCTCCTTTCTTTCTTCTTTTATTTTCTTGGCCGTGCTGGGCAGGTGGCATGTGGGATCTACTTCCCTGACCAGGGATCGAACCCTTGCCCCCTGCAGTGGAAGCACAGAGTCTTAACCTCTAGACCGCCAAGGAAGTCCCCCTCCTCCTTTCTTTAAGGAACAAAAACCCCTCCGAAAGACCTTGAACATGCCGCACAGTTGGATCTCCCATGCTCTGTTCAACCATCCACCAGCACTGGTCACTCTGGTTGTGTCATTACTTTTCCATCAAGAATATACAAGGGAGGGACTTCCCTGGTGGTCCAGGGGTTAAGACTCCATGCTTCCACTGTAGGGGGCGTGGGTTCAATTCCTGGTTGGGGAATTAAGATCCCACAAGCTGCCCGGCGTGGCTAAAAAAACTTAAAAAAAAAAAAAAAAAAAAAGAAAGAAGAATATACAAGTGATAATAACTCATTTATTATCATTGTTGGAGTGCCCACTACTTGCCAGGCAGTGTTCTTGACTTTGGGGATGTAGCAGTGAAGAAAATAGACTCAGTCTCCTCCCTCTGAACAGCTGGCTCCCAGCTGTTTTTATAAATAGTTTAGTGAAACTCAGCCCCACCCATTCACTGACATATTGTCCGGGTGCTTTCATGTTGCAGGGGCAGAGTGGAGGAGCTGTGTCAGAGACTGACTGACCCACAAGGCCGAAAAATACTTGCTATCTGTCCCTTTTCAGAAAACATTTGCCAATTCTTGGTCTAGAAGGTTACATTCAGGGTGAGACAGTTAGTAGACAGATAAAACTTTGAACCTGAATCTGGCTCTCTCTCTCTCTCTCTCTCTCTCTCTCTCTCTCGGACTTCCTAATTAAGAGAGGCAAAAAAAAAAAAAAAAAAAAAAAAAAAAAAGGCCATGAAGAACCTAGTGGCAAGATGGGAATAAAGACACAGACCTACTAGAGAATGGACTTGAGGATATGGGGAGGGGGTGGGGTGAGAAGTGACAGGGTAAGAGAGTGTCATGGACATATATACACTACCAAATGTAAAACAGATAACTAGTGGGAAGCAGCCGCATAGCACAGGGAGATCAGCTCGGTGCTTTGTGACCACCTAGAGGGGTGGGATGGGGAGGGTGGGAGGAAGGGAGATGCAAGAGGGAAGAGAAATGGGAACATATTGTATATGTATAACTGATTCACTTTGTTATAAAGCAGAAGCTAACACACCATTGTAAGGCAATTATACTTCAATAAAGATGTTTAAAAAAAAAAAAAAAAAGAGAGGCAAAACTATCAATTCCCACCCCACACCCTCCCGGCTTTAGCACAAAGTAAGTGGTGAAGGAGTGCTGGCAGGATTTCCATTTCTGTTGAGAATGTAGAAGTCCCCCAAAGACCCTCCCTTCCATGGTGATAACTAGAAAAACCCATACTTTTCAATAGGACTAGTCAAGAGTGAATGCAAAGAAGCCTTGATGAGCTGGGTTTCAGACATAAAAATGAGCCCTTCAGGGACTTCCCTGGTGGTCCAGTGGTTCAGACTCTGAGCTTCCACTGCAGGGGGCACAGGTTCGATCCCTGGTCAGGGAACAAAGATCTCACATGCCAAGTGGCGTGGCCAAAAAATTAAAAAACAATTAAAAAAAAAAGAGCCCTTCACAGGTGAGCCAAGAGCAGTTTTAGCGTCCGTACCAGGGGGCAGGCAGACACCAGCTCTGGGTATGGATGGGCTTGCATAGATGGAGAGGTGTTTAGGGGACAGGGTAAATCATCCAGTTCTTAGATGACAAGAGTAAGCATTCCAAATGGTGGGTACCAGAGTGCTGGAGTCCAAACTTGGTGAGGAGAGCATCCTCGTGGAGGGATGGCTGGTATGGGATGATGTCAGAGCCCAAGTGAGGTAAGCAGGACAACAACATGGGGGTCTGTCTACCTGGAGGGAGAGGGTCAGTGTCCAAGTGCAGTGAGGAGGGCATCTACCTAGCATAGGGCAGGGGTCCCCAACACCCGGTTCATGGCCCGTTAGGAACTAGGTTGCACAGCAGGAGGTGAGTGGCAGGCCAGTGAGAGAATCTTCATCTGCCGCTCCCCATTGCTTGCATTACCGCCTGAACCATCCCCCGACCCCCACCCCGGTCTGTGGAAAAATCATCTTCCACAAAACCGGTCCCTGGTGCCAAAAAGGTTGGGGACCGCTGGCGTAGGGGATAGTGATGGGAAAATGAGATTGGCTATATATAGGGGGATTGATGAAATAAATAAATCCTGCAGGGTAATGGGAACCAGGTTTCCCACCATCAGAAAAGAGTGTTACAAAGATGAATGGAGCGGGAGTTCCCTGGTGGCCTAGTGGTTAGGATTCCAGGCTTTCACTGCCATGCCCAGGGTTCAGTCCCTGCTTGGGGAACTGAGATGCCGCAAGCTGTGTGGCCAAAAAAAAAAAAAAAAAAAAAAAAAAAAGTGAATGAAGGGAAAGTTAGAATGAACCTTATTGTATTTAATTGGAGGTGTTGGTGTGAACTAATGGTTTTCAAAATATATAGAGAAATAAATGTGTGTGTGTGTCTGTGTGTGTTTTCTCATCTGCCTACTCAGAAGTCCTGGGATCAGTGACACCCCAATAATAATGAGCATACTTAATACTCAGGTCTTGGTTTCTGAATGCCATTCTCCACTTAAAAGCAACCAGGGCTCTTTGGAAAAATGGTTGATTCCAGGGTTCAGACAAGGAAAGTCTGCTCAGCAAAAAACTGATAGGCACATGTCAAAAGGACACAGAAGCCAGCATGAAAGGCTTCCACTGGCCAAATCAAAGAAAATTTAGGCATCAAAAAACAGAAAGGAAAAAAGGAATGTCAGCAAAAATGGCGAGTAAAATTTGCCTTTCCATAAAAACAATGAAAAAACCGCAGAATTTGTCAGAATCAACACTTTTAGAACTCTGGCAATCAACCAAAAGCTTACAGTAATTCAGGGAGTATTTAGTCAAGACTGAATCTCAGTAAAGAACAATGAGCTTGGTGGAATTTTAACGCACCCTAGTCCCATTGCCCACTCTCCAACTCAGAAATAGCCTTACAGACTCACAGACATAGAGAACTGACTTGTGGTTGCCAAGGGGTGGGGGTCGGGGGGAATGGATTGGGAGTTTGGGACTAGTAGATGCAAACTATTATATAGAAAATGGATAAACAACAAAGTCCTACTGTACAGCACAGGGAACTATATTCAATATCCTGTGATAAACCATAATGGAAAAGAATGTATATATATGTATAATTGAATCACTTTACTGTACAGTAGAAATTAACACAATATTGTAAATCAACTATACTTCAATAAAATAAATTTAAAAAAAAGAAATAGCCTTGGGACTTCCCTGGTGGCACAGTGGTAAAGAATCCGCCTGCCAGTGCAGGGGACACAGGTTCGAGCCCTGGTCCGGGAAGATCTCACATGCCGCAGAGCAACTAAGCCCATGTGTCACAACTACTGAGCCTGTGGTCTAGAGCTCTTGAGCCACAACTACTGAGCCCAGGTGCCACGACTACTGAAGCCCGCGTGCCTAGAGCCCATGCTCTGCAACAAGAGAAGCCACCACAACGAGAAGCCCTTGCACCGCAGTGAAGAGTGGCTCCCACTCACCGCAACGAAGACCCAACGCAGCCAGAAAGGAAGGAAGAAAGAAAGAAAGGAAGAAGGAAAGAAGAAAGAAAGAAAAGAAAAATATTTAAAAAAAAAGAAGTAGCCTTAAAAAATAACAGCCCACATTCCTGGTACTGAAGAAGAACAGAGTTCTTCTTCTTACAGAAGGAGAACTTACAAAGTTCTCCTTCTTTGTAAGGAGCTCTTACAAAGCCTCATTCCCAAGGAAGAGTAATTATCTGATCTGTCTAGTGGTTCCCCAGAAGACCACACTGAAACAGCTTGTCTTTAGTTGACCTCACTTGAACTTGCCCAATGCTAAAAACCTCTCCGCAGGGAGCACCTGTCAAATGCTTTAACAACACAGCTGCCTGAGGTGATGGATAACATTTGGGGGTAAATAATAGCTTAACCAAAAAGTCTTAAAAGGAAACGTTAAGGAATGAGATGTCCCTAGGGACTTTGACAAGTTCCAACATACCCTGGGAATCTGGAAGGCCACATGCATGTGGAGGGCTGTGTGCATATCCAGGAAAGATCTGAAAAGGTGCTAAGCTCTTAATTCTGGCAGACTTTGAGGCTCTGAGAAAGCAGGAAGGGGAGGCGAAGGCAGAGTTGTAATCTTCCTGGCTGAGTGTTGAAGTTGTGTCTAAACACACAGAGATCTTGGGTGAAGACTGGGGGACTTTTAGTTTCAGGTTTTCAAGGAAGTCTGTTCAATCACTAGCTAAGCACCAAGCTAAGTAGAGATTTTAGTAACCGTACATGACAGAGAATAGAGACTTTGCAGAATTAGTTCAGAAAAGTCATTAAATAAACAAAAAAACAACTACTATGGAAAAACAGCAATGGTAACAAACCTTCAGGAGGAGGGAGAATCTAATTTCCATAGTTGCCATATTATATTACAAGGCATACCTGAGAGATATTTTGGGTTTGGTTCCAGACTAGCACAATAAAGCAAATATTGAAATAAAGCAAGCCACATAAATTTTTTGGTTTCCCAGTGCATATAAAAGTTATGTTTACACTATATTGTAGTCTATTAAGTGTGCAATAGCATTATGTCTAAAAGAACACTGTACATACCTTAATTAAAAATACTTTATTGCTAAAAATTACTAATCATCATCTGACAACTTAGAGTTGCCAAAAACCTTCAATTGTAAAAAAATGCATTATCGCAAAGCCTAATAAAGTGAAGCACCATAAAATGAGGCATGCTTGCATTTGAAATGTCCAGTTTTCAACAAAAAATTATGAGAAATACAAAGAAACAAGAAAATATTACCCATACACATGAAAAAAGTGAATAGAAACTGTCCCTGAGAAAGTCCAGATATTGGTTACTAGACAAAGACTTCAAATCAGCTGTTTTTAAAGTGATCAGTGAGCGAAAGTAAATCATATTTAATAAACTAGAGAAGTATGAGAATAATGTATCACTAACTAGAGAATATCAATAAAGAGATAGAAATTATAAAAAGGAACAATGTAGACCATTCTGGGGTTAAAAAGTACAGGGACTTCCCTTGTGGCACACTGGTTAAGAATCTGACTGCCAATGCAGGGGACACGGGTTCGAGCCCTGGTCTGGGAAGATCCCACATGCTGTGGAGTGGCTGGGCCCGTGAGCCACAACTACTGAGCCTGCGTGCCACAACTACCAAAGCCCGTGTGCGTAGAGCCTGAGCTCTGAAACAAGAGAAGCCACCTCAATGAGAAGCCCGCGCACCACAAGGAAGGGTAGCCCCCGCTCGCTGCAACTAGAGAAAGCCCACGTACAGCAATGAAGACCCAATGCAGTCAAAAATAAATAAATAAATAAATAAATAAATAAATAAAAGTACGATAACTGAAATGAAAATTTTACTAGAGGGCAAATTGCTATTGATTTGAGTAGGTAGAAGGAAGTATCAGCAAAAAATGAAAACGGATCCATTGAGATTATCCAGTCTGAGGAACAGAAAAAAAATTAACAGAGCATCAGAGACATGTGGAACACCAGCAAGCATACCAACATATGCATAATGGGAGTGTCAGAAGGAGAATAAGGACAGAAAGGGACAGAAAGAATGTTTGAAGAAATAACAGTTGAAAACATCCAACATTTGATGAAAATGTTAGGTTACATATCCAGAAGCTAAATGAACTCCAAGGAGGATAAATTCAAAGAGATCCACACTTAGACACATAATAATCAAACTGTTCAAAGACAAAGAGAATCTTGAACACAGCAAGAGAAAAATGTCTCACTTTGTACAAGTGATCCTCAATTAGATTAACAGCCGTGGATCATCAGAAACTGTGGAGGCCAGAAGGCAGTGGGAAGACATATATGAAATGCTGAAAGAAAAAACCTGTCAATCAAAGATTCTATATCCAGTAAAACTACTTTATTCAACCATAGACAGGAATACAGTACTGATAAATGTCACATCATGCATGAGCCTTGAAAACATTATGCTAAGCAAAAGAAGCCAGACACAAAAGGGTGTTGTATGATTCCATATATATGAAATAGGTAAATCCAGAATAGGTAAATCCATAGAGACAGAAAGTAGATTAGTGGTTTCTGGCTCTGGGGGGAGGTGGAAATGGGGAGTGACTGCTTAATGGGTATGGGGTTTCCTTTTGGGGTGATGAAAATGTTCTGGAACTAGATATTGGTGATGGTTGCACAAAATTCACAACATTATGAATGTACTAAATGCTACTGAACTGTATGGTTCGGATGGTAAAATCTATGTTACGTGTATTTTCCCACAATAAAAGAAATGAAAGGAGTATTTCAGGATGAAATGAAAGAACACTAGACAGTAACTCAAATCCACATGAAGAAATAAAAACACCAACAAAGGTAACTACACAGGTAAATATAAAAGACAGTGTACATGTATTTTTGGTTTGCAACTCCTTTTTTTCCTTCATCGGATTTAAAAGACAACTGTTTAATGCAATCATTAGAAATCTAAGTTGATGGGCACATGTGTATAAAGATGTAATTTGTGATAATAGCTGCACAAAAGGAGGCAGAAATTGAACTAAATAGGAGCAAAGTTTTGTATATTATTAAAATTAAGTTGATATTACTCTGAACTAGATTGTTATAAATTAACAATGTTAATAGTAAACCCCAGGGCAACCACTAAGAAAATAAGTCAAAAATATATAGTAATAGAAATATCTATTTAATAGAAAACCCTAAAGACTCCACACAAAAACTACTAGAACTGATAAACATATTCAGCAAGATAGCAGGATACAAGATTAACATACAGAAATCTGTTGTATTTCTTTACACTAACAATGAAATATCAAAAATGAAAAGTTAAAAAAAATCTCTTTTTAAACTGCAACAACAACAACAACAAAATAAAATGAAGTTCTTAGGAATTAACCAAGGAAGTGAAAGACTTATAAGCTGAGAACTATAAAACATTGAAAAAGGAAAGTGAAAATGATTCAAAGATATAGAAAGATAGCCCATGCTCTTGGACTGGAAGAATTAATATTGATTAAAATGGCCATACTACCCAAAGCAACCTACAGATTTAATGTGATCCTTCTTATACTACCCATGACATTTTCTACAGAACTAGTAGAAATAATCCTAACATTTATATGAAACCTTAAAAAAACCAGAATTGCCAAAGCAATCTTGAGGAAAAAGAACAAAGCTGGAGGCATAACCCTTCCAGACTTCAGACAATACTACAAAGCTACAGTAATCAAACAGCATGGTATTGGCACAGAAACAGACCAAAGGATCAATGGAACAGAATAGAGAGCCCAGAAACAAACCCACACACCTACGGTCAATTACTGTTCAACAAAGGAGGCAAGAATATACAATGAAGAAAAGAGTCTCTTCAGCAAGTGGTGTTGCGAAAGCTGGACAGCCACATGTAAATCAATGAAGTTAGAACACACCCTCACACCCTACACAAAAATAAACTCAAAATGGTTTAAAAACTTAAATATAAGACATGACACCATAAAACTCCTAGAAGAGAGCATAGGCAAAACATTCTCTGACATAAATTGTACCAATGTTTCCTTAGGTCAGTCTACCAAGGCAAAAGAAATAAAAGCAAAAATAAACAAATGGGACCTAATCAAACTTATAAACTTTTGCACAGTTAAGGAAACCATAAACAAAACGAAAATACAACTTACAACTAGGGAGAAAATATTTGTAAATGATACGACCGACAAGGGCTTAAGTTCCAAAATATACAAACAGCTCATACAACTCAACAATAACAACAACAGCAAAACAACCCAATCAAAAAATGGGCAGAAGTGCTCGCTTTGGCAGCACATATACTAAAATTAGGACGATACAGAGAAGATTAGCATGGCCACTGCGCAAGGATGACACACAAATTCGTGAAGCGTTCTATATTTTTGAGTTATTTGTAGTGAGGTGGATGGACCTAGAGTCTGTCATACAGAGTGAAGTAAGTCAAAGAGAAAAACAAATGCTGTATGCTAACGCATATATATGGAATCTAAAAAAAAAAAAAAAAAGGTACTGATGAACCTAGTTGCAGGGCAGGAATAAAGATGTAGACATAGAGAATGGACTTGAGGACACAGGGTGGGAGGAGGAAGCTGGGGCGAAGTGAGAGTAGCATCGACATATATACACTACTGAATGTAAAATATTTAGCTAGTTGGAAGCAGCAGCATAGCACAGGGAGATCAGCTCGGTGTTTGCGATGACTGAGAGGGGTGGGATAGGGAGGATGAGAGGGAGGCTCAAGAGGGAGGGGATATGGGGACATATGTATGCATATGGCTGATTCACTTTGATGTACAACAGAAACTAACACAGTATTGTGAAGCAATTATACTCCAATAAAGATCTATTTTTTTAAAAAACTGGTTAAATAAAAGGACAAGAGAATAAAAAAAATGGACAGAAGAACTAAATAGACATTCCTCCAAAGAAGACGCACAGATGGCCAATAGGCACATGAAAATATGCTCAACATTGCTAATTATTAGAGAAATGCAAATCAAAACTACAATGAGGTACCACCTCACACCGGTCAGAATAGCCACAATTAAAAATTTACAGGGGACCTCCTTGGTGGTCCAGTGGGTAAGACTCTGAGCTCCCAATGCAGGGGGCCCGGGTTCAGTCTCTGGTCGGGGAACTGACCCTGCAATACATGTTGCAATGAAGATCCCACATGCTGCAACTAAGATCTGGTGCAGCCAAAATAAATAAAATAAATAAATAAATAAATAATTTTAAAAATAAATTTAAAAAGTTACAAATAATAAATGCTGGAGGCTTCCTTGGTGGTGCAGTGGTTAAGAATCTGCCTACCAATGCAGGGGACATGGGTTCGAGCCCTGGTCAGGGAAGATCCCTCATGCCGTGGAGCAACTAAGCCCGTGCCACAACTACTGAAGCCTGAGCATCCTAGAGCCCGTGCTCTGCAACAAGAGAAGCCACCACAATAAGAAGCCTGTGCACGGCAACAAAGAGTAGCCCCTGCTCGCCGCAACTAGAGAATGCCTGTGTGCAGCAACGAAAACCCAACGCAGCCAAAAAAAAAAAAAAAATGCTGGAGAGGGTGAACTACTATATAAAAAACTACTATATATAAAATAGATAAACAACAACGATTTACTGTATAGCACAGGGAAGTACATTCAATATCTTGTAATAAACTATAATGGAAAAGAATATGAGAAAAGAATATATACACACTGAATCACTTTGATGTACACCAGAAACTAATACAACATTGTAAATCACTATACTTCAATTTAAAAAAAAGAAGAAAGTGTCTATTTAATATGAAAAAAGTAGTAACGAAGGAACTGAGGAATGAAAAAGAAATAAGACATATGAAAAACAAATAGCAAAATGGCAGATAGAAACCCTACCTTATCAGTAATTACATTAAATATAGAAGAGTTAAATTCTACAATTAAAAGGTAGAGATTGACAGAATGAATAAAAAAGATGATCCAATTACATGCTGTCTACAAGAGACTCACTTTATTTATTTTTTAAAATAAGTTTATTTGTTCTATTTATTTATTTTTAGTTACATTGGGTCTTTGTTGCTGCACACAAGTTTTCTCTAGTTGTGGTGAGAGGGGCCACTCTTTGTTGTGGTGCACAGGCTTCTCATTGCTGTGGCTTCTCTTGTTGCAGAGCATGGGCTCTAGGCACGTGGGCCCCAGTAGTTGTGGCACACAGGCTTAGTTGTGGCATATGGCATCTTCCCGGACCAGGGCTTGAACCCGTGTCCCCTGCATTGGCAGGCGGATTCTTAACCACTGCACCACCAGGGAAGCCCCAAGAGACTCACTTTAGATTGTAACATACACCCAATTGCATCAGATAGGAGACCAGGGTCCATACAGAAATAAATTGGAAGCTCAATACACAAAGTTTCAAAGTGACTCTCTACAAAATACTTAGTAACTACAAAGGGGAAAAAAGTAACTGCTTTGTGTAGTGGTTAAGCAGGGACTCATGGGTCAACTCCCAGCCCCACTGCTTTTGAGCTATGTGACCTCAGGCAGTTGCTTGCCCTCTCTGTTTGTCAGTTTCCTCATCTGTAAAGCAGAATAATAACTACCTTCCTCATAGGGCTATTGTGAGAACTGTTAGACCATTAGGAACACACCTGTGGTTAGCAAATCCAGGCTTATTACTTGCTACAGTGAGGGAGAACACACACCAGGGGGAACAGTGGGCACATGCTTAAGTGTTGTTATTACTGAGTATTCATCATTAGAATAGGCAATTTATACCCATTACTAGTGCGCTGTATTAAACCTTACAATTACGGTGTGAGGCAGGGTAATTGTCCCATTTCACAGTTGAGGAAACTGAGGCTCTGAGAATGTGAGGCTGAAGGTCCCAGGACTGGATAGAGGTTGGAACAGTGCCTTCTGGCACCAAAGTTGACTGCACAGCTTCTGCCCGATCCTAACTGACCTCTCAGTTGTGTCAGGCGCTTTATCCCTCCCCGGATTTTTCTGAGAGGAAGTGTTATCCCCATCCTGTTCCTCATTCTTCCTGAGTTGAGAAAGAACAGATCTGAGGAAGGGCTACAGAGGGGAATACGTGGGGTTATAAAAACCATAGTCCAGAGAGGAGTTAGAAAGAGGGGCAGAGAGGAAAGGAGGATGGCAGAGATGTGTAACCCCAAGGAGCCGGGTGGCTCTGGTGAGGCTGGACCCCCAGTCTGGGGTGATGGTGGGATGACAGGTCCCCAGTGTCCTGAGGGTGCTGGGGTCTGGCCTTCAGCTTGCAGGGAAGGGGGAGGGTCTGGTCTCCAGCTTGCAGTTCTGAGAGAGGGCTCAGCAGGCTTCCAAGTTCAACTGCATGTGCTCTGTCCTATTCAGAGGAGGAGACATTTGGGGGCCAGAGACTGGCTGAGAGACACCCTGGACTCCTACGCAGTTTGAGGAGCTCACCAGGTACCAGAGTGGCTGGTTCAGGAGCAGGCAGCTGGGGAAGGGGGCGGTTAGGGGGTGGGGTGGGACAGGGTCTGCCCCTGAGCCCCAAGCTCTGCCCATCTGCTGGTCCTGCAGGGTGTCTGACCCGGAACCCTCTGCTTCCCCTACTGCTCTTCATCTCACTGGGTTTCTTCATGCTGCAGCTGACCACCCTGGTTCAAGGTGAGTCAGCATCTGGGGGTTTGGAGTCCTGGGTCCCTTTGGGTTTTCTCTCTGGGATGGTCTTTGCCCTTTTCCACATTCCCCAGACCTACTAGGGCTGGGGCGTTTGGGCTCCGTGTCACCTTCTGTGTGACCATGGGCCAGTTACTCCCCCTCTCTGATCCTGTTTCCTCACGTGAAATGCAGTGCATCCTCCCCTGTGGGTAGCTTAGTTTCCCTGAGACCTTGAAACCGGACTTGGCACCAGGTCAGGTATAGAGTCGGCGCTCATAAAGGGGGAATTCTCTGCTCTGTTGTAGTTTCCAGGATCCAGGTCCTGCAGAGAGATTTGGGGGACCACCACGAGGAGAACAACAGCCTGGATGAGGAGCTGGACGCCGGGTTCCAGAGTCAGAGAGGGGATGGGGCTCCGAGGGAGCATGACCTTGGACCAGCCATCACCACCAGGGGTGAAGGAGAGAGGGCAGGAGTGGGGGAGGGGATTGGAGCCCTGCAAGAGGTCCTGGGGGCTGGCAATGTTGGGCAAGTCACTCTCTAAGCCTCAGTTTTTTCGTTTGTGTCATGGGCTCTTCAGGTCCCTGTGAGATCCATACGTAATGTTGTCATGGGGCCCTCTCTGCACCAAGCACACAGTAGGTGCTTAATAATTGAGGTCCTCTCCCTCCAGCTGATGTTGCACAGGGGCAGATGCAATCAAACCTGGAGGAGATCCTGCAGCACCTGACCTGGATGAATGCCACCCTGGGTAAGGGTCCCATGCCAAGGTCAAGAGGAAGTCACAGGATTGCGGGTGGGGCTGGGACCCACCTTCTATGGCTGCCACGCTGAGGAGGGCAGGACAGAGCCGGGATCTTTCTCATGGATTTCTTGGGGACTGAGCTGACAGTTGAACACAGGGGCTGGCCCTAGGTTCCCAAGATCTGATGCAGGTGTGTGGGGCCTAGGAGCCAAGTGACCTCTCTGTCCCAACCCCATTCCTCCTTCCCAGCTGGCCTGTGCCGTCCCTGTCCTTGGAATTGGGGACTCTTCCAGGGAAGCTGCTACTTATTCTCCTGGACCCAGAGTGACTGGAAATCTGCTGTCTCCGCCTGTCAGGACATTGGGGCCCAGCTGGTGATCATCAAGAGTCCTGAGGAGCAGGTGGGCTGGGCAAGGTTCCCCTTGGGGCTGGGCCATATGACTGGTCAACAAAGAGCTTTCTGCTGCACTCCTCTGCCCTCTGAGAGATGGAGGTCCACGGGGTAGATGGGGGTGAGAGGTGGGAGGCAGTCAGGGAAGACTTCCTGGAGGAGGAACCATAATGGACTCGGGAAGGTCAAGTGAAAGAAGAACATGTTTGAGAGGAGCCCATGTCTGGACAGAAAAGGAATTCAGAGTACCCTTGAGACCACACATAATGTATGTCAACTGAGACACAAGTTAACACATATCCACACATGTATGTATATTAACACACATCCACAGCCTCCATGCACATGTGAACACATACCACTGGAGTAGGGGCTATAGGCTAGACTGTGAAAGGAACTTCCATGGGAGGCAGGAGACCATGGGAACGTGGGCAAACATGGGACGCGTGGCGTTCAGGGATCTTCCTCCTGATACCCCTCTCCCCACCCCCACCCCCAGAAATTCCTGAAGATTTGGTATGTCAGATATAATAAACCCACCTGGATTGGCCTCAGTGACCACCACAATGAGGGTTCCTGGAAATGGGTGGACAACAGCCCCCTCCAACTCAGGTGACCTCCCAGTGACAATGGCCCGAGGGTGTGGGCAGGGACGCCCCTCCTTCAAAGCAGGGTTGCTCAGACTCTGGGACTGGAAAGTATCACCTGAGGCGCTTGGTGAAGATGCAGAGTCCTGGATTCATTCTGGGGGTGGGAGTGGTGGTGGTGGGGACCTCGGATCCTATAAGTCTGGGTAAGGGCCCAAGAATCTGCATTTTAACTTTGCCAGAGCTGATGCTAATGGAGGTGAATTCCAACCCTAACCCACATTTCCAAAACCCTGCCTCCAAACTCCTCACCACCCTCTGGCTGGTACTTGGCAATTTGCCGCCAAAGCCCAGGGACCAGCTCCTCCAAAGGGGGGCCTGGGGGTGGGCTCTGGGTGGAGTAGGGGGCTCAGAGCTCTCATGGGGTTCACAGCTTCTGGAAAAAAGGGGAACCCAACAACCACGAAGATGAGGACTGTGTGGAATTGTACAACGATGGCTGGAATGATGGCAAATGTAGCACACAAAACTCCTGGATCTGTGAGAAGCCCTCGGCTCCCTGCCCAGCCCTCTGAGGGTCACTGCCTCCCCACCGACCCCACCCTGTCTTGGTTGGCAGAGATCAGGCGACTGAGACATGCGGTCTGCTGGTTCCTCTCAGGCCCCACCCGTTTCTGTTTTTCCCTTTGGTGAATTCCCATCCCCCTCCTGTACAGAGGTCTTCGAGATCCTGAGGGAGATTCTGAGACCCCCTTATCCTCTAAGACCCATCCCACCATAGGCTATAGACCATCTTTTTTCATCTATTGATGGTCTCAGCCCCCCCTCAGCCCCCCCATGACATCCCCTTAATAAAGTCATACATTGCATTATGTGTCCCACTGAACTTATTTTTGTTCCTTTGCCACTGTTTCAGTTACTATAGTTTTGTTTTTTTCAGTTACTATAGTTTGATAATCTGTTTGATGTACACTAGGACATTGCCTTTTTTCAATATGTTTTTCTCTACTACTGTGTATTTTATTTCCCAGATACAGTTTTGAATCAGTTTGTAATTTTGGTTGGGAATGTACATATATACATATATGTATACATATACAATACATATAGGTATGTATGTGTCTGTCTAGCTATCTATGTGTTCATTGATTCATGAACCAATTATTTATTCAGGTACTTTATTTTTTCAAAACATATTTCATTGAAGTATAGTTGATTTACAATGTTGTGTTAGTTTCTAGCGTACAGGAAAGTGATTTTATACATATATATTTTTTATTCATATTCTTTTCCATTATGGTTTATTACAGGATATTGAATATAGTTCCCTGTGCTATACAGTAGGATTTTGTTTATCCATTCTATGTATAATAATTTGCATCTGCTAACCCCTAACTCCCAATCCATCCTCCCCCACCCTCCCTCCCCTATTTGGGTACTTTAAAAATGTCCTTCAGTAAAGTTTTATGATTTTCTTCATATAAATTTTTTTTCTAAATATTTATTTATTTATTTATTTGGCTGCGCTGGGTCTTAGCTGCAGCACGTGGGATCTAGTTCCCTGACCAGGAATCGAACCCGTGCCCCCTGAAGTGGAAGAAGGGAGCCCTAACCACTGGACCACCAGGGAATTCCCTCCCTCTTCCACATTTAAAAGACCCGGTGATTACATTGGGCCCACCTGAATAATGCAGTCTAATCTCACAATTTTCAGATCAGCTGATTAGGGGCCTCATTTCTACCTGCAACCTTACTTCCTGCTTTTCCATGTAACATAAACTATTCATAAGTCCTGGGGATTAGGACATGGGCATCTTTAGGGGAGATGTTATTCTGTCTACCACGTGTTGTACTTCTTATGGATGTGCTGTACGAGGTAAATCTCAATGAGTTGGTGGGTAATATCCCAACTCTCTCTGCTCTTGACTTAGACAACTCTGAGGCATGTTTCAGAGCTTTTAGAGGTTAGCAAGAGGAATAAGCCACCTACTCAATAATGCCAATAATGCTTTCTTGGGGTTTCCCTAGTGGCACAGTGGTTAAGAATACGCCTGCCAATGCAGGGGACACGGTTCGATCCCTGGTCCGGGAAGATTCCACATGCCATGGAGCAACTAAGCCCATGTGCCACAACTACTGAGCCTGCGCTCTAGAGCCCATGAGCCCCAACTACTGAAGCCCTCGCGCTCTAGGGCCCGCGTGCTGCAACCACTGAGCCCGTGAGCTGCAACTACTGAAGCCCGCACACCTAGAGCCTGTGCTCCGCAACAAGAGAAGCCACTGCAATGAGAAGCCCACGCACAGCAATGAAGAGTAGCCCCTGCTCGCCGCATCTAGAGAAGGCCCACATGCAGCAATGAAGACCCAATGCAGCCAAAAAATAAATACAAATTTAAAAAAAATAATGCTTTCTTATGGCTTCCTTCCCTTCTCTCCTAGTGCCCTCTGAGGATGACACAACAAATCAACCTCTTGTACTGAAATCCTTGTCTTAAGGCCTGCGTCTGGGGGAACTGAACCAAATTCAGGTTGGGCTCATGGGACTCATTTCAAGCAGTGCATCAGAAATATGCCTGGTAAATAGATGGGCTGAGACTAGATTGACCATGTCATTTCCAGACTGGGACATTTAAGAAGGATTGGTGGTCACCTCCCTGCACACTCTTCTCTCCCCTTGCCAACGCGGGAACCCACAATTGCAACTTGGATGCAAGATAGCTTCTCTGATCTGCAACAGTTTTGCAAGAGCGTGTTTTGGCCATGACTGTGTTGTGTTACATTGCTGAGATGCTGGGGTGTATTTGCTATTTGTGGCATAGTGTAGCAGATTCTTAGTAACTTGTCCACAGAGGAATTCCAGAACCTCGGCTCCCAGCCATGCACCTGGCATGTAGAGGAGAGAATTCTTCCCAGCTCATTCTATGAGGCTAGCATAATTGATTATTAAAAATAATTCCAGTGAAATATAAGGGGACAAAGGGGGAAAAAATGGAAACCGTTGAACTGTGTTGAAAACAAAAATGATCCAGGAATCACACTGTCCAAATTCAGTGAATGCTGGAATGGCTTTTCTCAAGAAAAATCCCTCCAGTAATTATTATAGTTCCTATTTACCAGCTTGTGTTTGTAAAGACAGAATTAAGAGATCCCCATGATAATTTCCAGCCAAGATGCGGTACCAGCTCCTGCTTGAAGTAAGTGAGAAACTGGACAAAGTATATGAAAGAATTATTTTCAGTCTCTGGAGATAAGTGTAATGCAGTGGTCCTTGAAAGGGGAGAAACAAGGTGAGCCCTACAATTGGCCCAGCTGACTGCCTGGAAGGAGTTTCCAGTTTGCAGTGCAGGGAAGGTAAACCCAAGCAGAGCTCTGAGTTCTCACTGGCTTGAGGAGATAGAGTTGGTAATTCAGGCAGGCTGGAAAGGCTAGAATTCAACGGACAGAGTCCCAAGAAGAGAGAACTGAATAGAGAGAGCTCTAAGAATCTGCAGACGGTCCCCATTCAATCTTTTTTTTTGGTGGGGGGGGCGCTGCATTGGGTCGTCACTGCTGTGCTTGGGCTTCCTCTAGTTGTGGCAAGCGGGGGCTACTCTTCATTGTGGTGCGCGGGCTTCAGTAGTTGTGGCACGCAGACCCTAGAACGCAAGGACTTCAGTAGTTGTGGCTCGTGGGCTCTAGAACTCAGGCTCAGTATTTGTGGTGCACGGGCTTAGTTGCTCCGCAGCGTGTGGGATCTTCCCGGACCAGGGACTGAACCCTGTCCCCTGCATTGGCAGGTGGATTCTTATCCACTGCGCCACCAGGGGAGTCACCCCCCCATTCAATCTTTGGTGGAGTTTTGATTGGTACATGCATGGGGAGAAATTATATGAGGTCAAGAAAGAACCACTCAAGTGCTTTAGAAGGAATGATACCCCAGACTCAACATATGACTGGGAATATCAGAAGCCCACCCTCACAGACCTGTCATATAAGCAAGCAATAGCTTTTGTTGTTCTAAGCTGTTTTGGGATTGTTTGTTACTGCAATGCAACCTAAGCTGACTGATGCATGTTCCTGGGTGTACCAGCCCCCACACATCCAATGCCCAGCATCTGAGACACTTGGCCACCTAAAGACTTTTCCTGACCATCAGAGTCCTCCCTGCCCACGTACAAGGCAGCCAGGAATGCCCAGGAATGATGATGCCACCACATCTCCAATGACTGATCAGAGTTAATGGTTAAATACTCCAGCTCACTTATCCTTCTGGAAGGAGGACTCTGAGGCAAAGTTTTCAGCCTCAGTTGCCTACCATCATTACTTCCTTATTAACATCCTCATTATCGGTTCCCTTCCCTTCCATTTCTCACATCCCCACTGCCTTTGTCATGCTTCCCAGGGTCATGTCCCAAATAAATTACACCTGAGTCTCTATCTTGGAGCTCAGCTGGTGGAGAAACCACTAAAGGCACAAACTCAATAGAAACTTTGCATTGAGATAAAAGTTATGAGTTAAAGAAGTGCTGGATGCATTTATTTATTTTACTCTGTACTTTGAAATGATTTTAAGGCTTACAAGAGAAGTTGGGGAAAATACACAAGTTCCTAAATACTCTTCATCCACCTTCCTCCAGGGTTAACATCTTATGGACCACAGTATAATGATCAAACCCGGGAACATCACATTGATACACTATTATTAACCCAACTACAGACCTTATTCGGTCCTTTTCCTGGCTCAGGATGTCACATAGCATTTAATTGTCATTCTTTAGTTTCCTCCAATCTGTGAGGGTTTAGTCTTGTCCTGTCTTTCATGCTCTTGACATTTTTGATGAGTGTTGGTCAATTTTTCTGTAGACTGTCCCTCAGATTGAGTTTATCTGGTGTTTTTTTTTTTTTTTCTCCTGATCAGATTGAGGTTATCCTTTTTGGCAAAAATATCACAGAAGTGGTGTTGCATACTTCCCAGTGCCTCATCTCAAAGGTTATGTAATGTCGCTACGTCTATTATTGTTGGCGTTAACCACAGTTATCTGGTTAAGGTGGTGCCCACCAGCTTACTCCATTGCAAAGTGAGTCTTTTCCTCTTTGTAATGAATAAATATCTTGTGAGGAGATAACGTTGGGAGTTAGAAAATATTCCATTTCTTATCAAACTTTTATCCACTAATTTTGGTATCTTGTGGCTTAGGTGCACTTTTGATATTGCTGTGTCCATTGTTCTAGGTCTTCTGGGGAGGCAGAGCTCGGAAACACATGCGTGTGTACAAATAGGCATACATAGACATACTATATGTCTGTATTTCTGTATCTACTTATCTGGACACATATATTAAAAACCATGAGTTCCTACTGATACCCTACTTGTAGTCCAACATCACAGAGTTCATTCTGGTCTTCCTCCTCCCCCACCTCTTTTATTTTGGCTTCACCACACAGCTTGTGGGATCTTGGTTCCCTGACCAGGGATCGAACCCATGACCCCTGCAGTGGAAGCTCAGAGTCTTAACCACTGGACTGCCAGGGAAGTCCCTAGCTTTTCCCCTTTCCTTATTTGTAACACCTTTTCTCCAACAGTGAGAAATATGGTTCTCATTAACCACAATATATTTGCTTATTTGTTCAGCCAGAGAATACACAGGAAGGAGTTGCAGAATTTCTTTTTTCTTTTGCAAAAAAAAAAAATATTTTTATTTTTTATTTATTTATTTATTTTAAAAAAAATTATTGCATTTTATTTATTTATTTATTTATTTATTTATTTATTTAATATTTATTTTTGGCTGTGTTGGGTCTTCGTCTCTGTGCGAGGGCTTTCTCTAGTTGCGGCAAGTGGGGGCCACTCTTCATCATGGTGCGCAGGTCTCTCACTATCACGGCCTCTCTTGTTGCGGACCACAGGCTCTAGACGCGCAGGCTCAGTAGTTGTGGCGCACGGGCCCAGTTGCTCCGCGGCATGTGGGATCTTCCCAGAGCAGTGCTCGAACCCGTGTCCCCTGCATTGGCAGGCAGATTCTCAACCACTGCACCACCAGGGAAGCCCTATTTTTATTTTTTATACAATTTTTCTGGTAACGTCTTTAGTGTTTTCTGTGTATGGTATCATGTCATCTGCAAACAGTGACAGTTTTACTATGGCTTTTCCAATTTGGATTCCTTTCATTTATTTTTCTTCTCTGATTGCTGTGGCTAGGACTTCCAAAACTATGTTGAATAAAAGTCACAAGAGTGGGCATCCTTGTCTTGTTCCTGATCTTAGAGGAAATGCTTTCAGCTTTTCACCATTGAGTATGATGTTAGCTGTGGATTTGTATTTTTTATACAAATTTTAATGGTTACTTCCCATTGATAATTATTACGAAATATTAGATATTTTCCCTGTGTTGTACAATATATCCCTGTAACCTATCTTACATCCAATAGTTTGTACCTCCCACTCCCCCACACTTATATTGCCCCTCCCCTTCCTCTCCCCACTGGTAACCACTAGTTCTCTATATTGTGAGTCTGTTTCTTTTTTTGTTGTATTCACTAATTTGCTGTATTTTTTAGATTCCACATATAAGTGATATCATACAGTGTTTGTCTTTCTTGGTCTGACTTATTTCACTTAGCATAATGCCCTCCAAGTCCATCCACGTAGCTGCAAATGGCAAAATTTCATTCTTTTTTTATGGTTGAGTAGTATTCCATTGTGTGTGTGTACATATGTATATATATATCTGTATATATATATATGTATATATATGTGCCACATCTTCTTTATCCATTCATCTTTTGATGGACACCTAGGTTGTTTCCATGTCTTGGCAATTGTAAATAATACTGCTATGAACATTGGGGTGCATATATCTTTTTGAATCAATGTTTTTGTTTTTTTCAGATAAATACCCAGGAGTGGAATTGCTGGGTCATATCACAATTCTATTTTTAGTTTTTTGAGAAACCTCTGGACTGTTTTCCACAGTGGCTGCACCAATTTACAAATTTCTAATTCATGCCTCTATGAGAAAAAAATCATCCCATTGTTGGATGAAGGGAATCCTCTCAGAGATTCTTCAAGAAAGGCTAGTGGGTACAGAGATCCTTATTTCTTGTACGTATTTGAAGGACAGCTGGGCTGGATGTGGAATCCTTGGTTCACACTTTCATTCACTGAGCTCTTTTTTTTAATGCTCCTCCATTGTTGTCTTGCTTTGAACATTAGTTTTGAAAAGTCTGATACCAGTCTAATTCTTATGACTTTGTAAATTATTTGATCTGGAAGGCTTAAGGATTTTATCTTAATCTTTGAAATCAAGTAGCCTGACTGGAATATGTCTCAGAGTTGACCATCTGGGTTAATTTTCCCAAGTACCTGGCCAGCCCTCTCAGTGTGTAATTTCAGGTGATTTTCTATTTCTGGAAAGTTTTTGGATTATGATTTTAAATATCAGCTCTGTTTTCTTGTTTTGTTTTCCTTCTTCAAGGACCACAATAATGCATGTATTACTCCTTCAGTGTCTGAAATTCCATTTCTGTACATTTCCCCTTGATGCCTTTTCACTTCTTTCTTCATGTCATTGTCACTTTCTTTTCTTTGCTTTGCTTTCTGGTTTTTTTGGGCCGTGCCATGCAGCATGCAGGATCTTAGTTCCCTGACCAGGGATTGAATCTGTGTCCCCTGCATTGGGAGTGTGGAGTCTTAACCACTGGACTGCCAGGGAAGTCCCCATTGTCACTTTCTTAGTTGTTTTTCTGCTTTTATCCAATGCCCTTTATTACACTTTCATTTGAGTTTATTCTCTCTTGGGTACCTTATAATTTATTCTGCATTTCTGAAATAATTTTTTCTTTTTCTTCCACTTATTTCCTGAGTTGATTCAAATCTCTCTTCATCTACCCCTGTTTTTCTTTTCTGCCCACATCAGTACTTGGTTCTTTAGTTTTTGAATTTTTGATGTAAGATGATTTTTCATATCCTCAAATGCTTGTTTGATTATATTTAATTCTCTTTAAAGTGTTGACTTACGGTTTTCTTTTACTTCCTGATTCCTTTTCTGGGGGACTTTTTCCTCAGCTGATTTGTGTGAATTTTCATTTTGTGAATCTTTTCAATTACTCTCTCTGAATTTACTATTTTCCTTTTGTTCATATGTGTCATGTATTGGGGATGTTTTATGAGATAGGCAGCTCAATGTTACCTGCTTATGTCAATGCAGCAAAATCGACTTACTTTAGTGGATTTTGTTTTGGTTTGTTTTGTTGGTGGCAGGAATAGGTGGCGAGACCTGCAATTAAAAAAAATTTTTATTAGAGTATAGTTGGTTTACAATGTTCTGTTAGTTTCTGCTGTACAGCAAAGTGAATCAGTTATACATATACATATATCCAGTCTTTTTCAATTCTTTTCCCATATAGGTCATTACAGAGTATTGAGTAGAGTTCCCTGTACTATACAGTAGGTCCTTATTAGTTATCTATTTTATATATAATAGTGTGTATATGCCAATCCCAATCTACCAGTTTATCCCTCCCCCTGACCCTGCTTCCCCCTGTGGTAACCATAAGTTTGTTTTCTACATCTGTGATTCTATTTCTGTTTTGTAAATAAGTTCATTTGTACCATTTTTTTTTATTCCACCTATAAGTGATATATGATATTTGTCTTTTTCTGACTTCACTCAGTATGACAATCTCTAGGTCCATCCATGTTGCTGCAAATGGTGTTATTTCATTCTTTTTTATGGCTGAGTAATATTCTATTGTATATATGTACCACATCTTCTTTATCCATTCATCTGTTGATAGACATATAGGTTGTTTCCATGTCCTGGCTATTGTAAACTGTGCTGCTATGAACATTGGGGTGCATGTGTCCTTTCAAATTATGGTTTTCTCTGGATATATGCCCAGGAGTGGGATTGCTGGATCATATGGTAGCTCTATGTTTAGTTTTTTAAGGAACCTCCATGTGGTTCTCCATAATGGTTGTACCAATTTACATTCCCACAAACAGTGCATGAGGGTTCCCTTTTCTCCACACTCTCTCCAGCATTTACTGTTTGTAGACTTTTTGATGATGGCCATTCTGACTGGTGTAAGGTGATACCTCATTGTAGTTTTGATTTGCATTTCTCTAATAATTAGTGACGTTGAGCATCTTTTCATGAGGTGCATGGCCATCTATATGTCTTCTTTGGAGAAATGTCTATTTAGATCTTCCGCCCATTTTTTGATTAGGTTGTTTTAATTAATTAATTAATTAATTAATTATTGTCTGCTTTGGGTCTTCGTTGCTGCACATGGGCTTTCTCTAGTTCCGGCGAGTGGGGGCTACTCTTTGTTGTGGTTCACGGGTTTCTCATTGCAGTGGCTTCTTTTGTTGCGGAGCATAGGCTCTAGGCGCGCAGGCTTCAGTAGTTGTGGTACGCCGTGCTCTAGAGCGTAGGCTCAGTAGTTATGGTGCATGGGGTTAATTGCTCTGAGGCATGTGGGATCTTCCAGACCAGGGCTCGAACCTGTGTCCCCTGAATTGGCAGGCAGATTCTTAACCGCTGCACCACCAGGGAAGACCCTGTTTGTTTGTTTTTGATATTGAGCTGCATGAACTGTTTGTATATTTTAGAGATTAATCCCTTGTCGGTTGATTCATTTGCAAATATTTTCTCCCGTTCTGTGAGTTGTCTTTCTGTTTTGTTTATTGTTTCCTTTGCTATGTACAAGCTTTTAAGTTTAATTAGGTCCCATTTGTTTACTTTTTTTTAATTTTCATTACTCTAGGTGGGAGACCTACAATTTTGTCTTGAAGGCCCTACATTTCCCCCCTTTGCTTCTGTTCCTTTTTTGCTTCTGTTCTTCTTCAGAAGAAACCAACCCTGCTGACACCTTGATCTTGGACTTCCACCCTCCAGATCCAAGAAAATTAATTTCTGTTGTTTAAGCCCCCCAGTGTGTGGTACTTTGTTATGGCAGCCTGAACAAACTAATACAAATGAAACAGGAGGGAAGGGGACAGGGCACAACCTTTAAAGGAATGACATAGCCCGAGGACACGACATAAACTGATTAGAACCAAATAGGTCCAAGATGGCAGATGAGTCAACTTCCACTAGACCTTGAGCTTCAGTATACGCTCATTGTAACACATCAGTAAGCTAAATGACAAACCCACAGGCGTCATGACAGTTCCAAGGCCGACCATAAAGGTCAAAAAGTGGGCGGTGGGGGCTTCCCTGGTGGCGCAGTGGTTGAGAATCTGCCTGCCAATGCAGGGGACACGGGTTCGAGCCCCGGTCTGGGAAGATCCCACATGCCACGGAGCAACTAGGCCCGTGAGCCACAACTACTGAGCCTGCGTGTCTGGAGCCTGTGCTCCGCAACAAGAGAGGCCGCGACAGTGAGAGGCCCGTGCACCGCGATGAAGAGTGGTCCCCACTCGCCGCAACTGGAGATAAGCCCTCGCACAGAAACGAAGACTCAACACAGTCATAAATAAATAAATAAAAGAACGTGAATTTCTAAAAAAAAAAAAAAAAGTGGGCGGTGGCCCAATTTCTGGAAATTCCCACCCCTTCCCCAAAATAGCTGGAATTCTCCTCCCATTCATTAGCCTTTGAAATTACCCACCTCTACAAAAACTGACAACCCCATACCCTGGTGCCACTCTCGCACTCTGAGATGATCCACACTCTGTCTGTGGAGCGTGTTTCTCTCTAAATAAATCCACTTCCTACCTATCATTTTGTCTCACTGAATTCTTTCTGCGATGAGACATCAAGAACCTGAACTTCATTAAGTCCTGAGACCAGGTGTGTGCTCTCAGTTAAATGACTGTGGGTTCAAGTCCCAATCTGGGTTTGGGCTGGGTTCGAGTCCCAGCGTGCGGGTTCAAATCCCAATATGAGTTACAGGGTTTCACAATGACTAAATATAGTGTGGGATCCTGGATGCAATCCTATAACAGAAAAAGGACACTGGTGGAAAAACATGAAATCTAATGAAGCCTGGAGTTGAGTTAATAGTATTGTACCGGTAAGAATTTTCTCGCTGTGACAAATGTATGACGGTAACGTAAGACGTTATTGACAGAGGAAGCTGGGTAAAGGGTACACCAAACTCTCTGTATTGTGGTAGCAACTCATCTGTGATTCTAAAATTATTTCCAAATTAAGTTTCTTTAAAAAGACTCAAAAAAATCTATTTAAGATTCTACTTATATGAAGTACTTAGAAGAGTCCAATTCATAGAGACAGGAAGTAGAATGGTGATTGTCAGGGGCTGGAGGAGGGGGATGGAAAGTGAGTGTTTCATGGGGACAGAGTTTCTGTTGGGGATGATGGAAAATTTCTGGAGGTGGATGGTGGGGATGGTTGCATGACAATGTGAATGTACTTAATGCCACTGAACTGTTCATTTAAAAATGGTTAAAATGACAACATTGTGAATCAACTCTACTTCAGTTTTTAAAAAATAAATAAAATGGTTAAAATGGTAGATTTTTATGTCATGCATATTTTACCACAATAAAACAATTTTATCAAAAAATCTATTTAGGATTTCAATTGGGATAGCATTGAATTTATAAATTCATTTAGGGAGAATTAAACTCTTTAAAATACTGAGTGTTCTTCTGGGGAACTCACTTTTTGTCTTGATTTGTTCAGACACATTCTTAGGAGAATAACAGCTTTATTCATAGTCTTGTTATGATTATTCTTTAACTTTCAAGGGATTTTCGTATATTAGGTAGAGGATTTGTTTCTTATTTTCCAATGTTCACTGCTAGAACATAGAAACTTGTTCCCTTGTACGTTAATCTTGGTGAGTCCTCTAATTAGTCCAGAAGTTAAGTCCCTAGGACTTTCTGGAAATATGATCACTGTTAACATTCACTTTTCCTTTCCAATATTTTTAGGTCTTATTTACTATTGCACTGGGAAAATAGCAAGACAGGCATCCTTATTTTGTTCTTGATTTTACCAAAAATGTTTTTCATAATTCACAAGTAAGACATTTCTGTGGGTTCCTGGAAATTGCCACTTATCAAATGAAGGAAGTTCTATCCTGTTCTTTGTTTACTTCAGCATTTGTTTTCTTGTGTTTATCTTTTTTTTTCTAATGAGGAATGAGTGTTAAATAGATATATTTCATAATTGCAACGTGGAGGGGACAAAAATAAATTGTGGAAGGATGTAGACCACATGGTACTTTTTTTTTGTTTTTGTTTTTTATAAATTTATTTATTTATTTATTTTTGGCTGTGTTGGGTCTTCGTTTCTGTGCGAGGGCTTTCTCCAGTTGCGGCGAGTGGGGGCCACTCTTCATCGTGGTGCGCGGGCGTCTCACTATTGCGGCCTCTCTTGTTGCGGAGCACAGGCTCCAGTCGCGCAGGCTCAGTAGTTGTGGCTCACGGGCCTAGTTGCTCCGCGGCATGTGGGATCTTCCCAGACCAGGGCTCGAACCCGTGTCCCCTGCATTGGCAGGCAGATTCTCAACCACTGCGCCACCAGGGAAGCCCCATGGTACCGTTTAGGTAAAGCTTCCAGAGGTGCAAAACAACTCCATATATTGTCTAAATGCACACATAATTCAGATAGGTTTTAATAGAATAAACACCGAGTTCGGGAGGGCATTTTCCTTGGGAAAGGGAGGAGAGAAATAAGACCAGAGGGGGCATATGGGGCTATCAGCTATAATTTATTTACTTTTAAGAAGATCTCAAAAACACGAAGAAGTCAAAACCTGATAAAGCTGAGTGAAAGGCATGCGGGTTTTCATGTTTTTCTCTGGCATACCTTTGTGCGTGCTTAATAAATAAAGCACGCCCAAAGCAAAACCAAAACTAACAGCAGCAACCAAAGCATAAGATACCCTTCCACTGAGCTGGGTTCCCTGGTGACTAGTAAGCTTCCTGTCTCTGGAGAGAATGGAAATCACAGAGTGGTCTTGGCCTTGGGACTGAATCCCGTGACTTTCACCTTCCTCCCATACTAGTCCAAACCCCTTGTCTGCACGATTCAAGTCCTTGTATGATCTGGCCCCAGCTGGCACCCCAGCCTCAGACTACTGCCCCTGAATTAGTCTCAGCTTCTCTGAAGAGTCCTAGGCCCTCTCTCCTCCCAATCTTTGCAAGCATCAATATCATGCTAGGAACACTCTTTCATCCTCCAGAATAATTCTGGCTTTTTCCTCCAGGCATCACCTCCTCCCGGAAGTCCTCCAGGATCCTCCAGGCTGAGTCAGATGCCTCTAGGGGTCCTCATAGTCCCCTGTGCCTCCCAGACTCATCACATGGTTTTAAAGTCCCTGGTCAGGTGACCTAAATGGGAAGGAAATCCAAAAATGAGGGGATATATGCATACGTGTAGCGGATTCACTTTGCTGTACAGTAGAGACTAACACAATATTGTAAAGCAACTATACTCCAATAAAAATTAATTTAAAATTCATTTATAAAAAAATGGCATTCTAAAGTCCCTGGTCACATGTTTCCCACCTCCCTGCTCCCCGCCCCCCCGCCCCCCCAATGGGTCTCCCTTCCCTGGAGTGGGCCAGGGCTAAAGGTTAGAGGGCTGTGACCAGGCTTGTGCCTGGGACCTCCCTTTCCCTTTAATTTCCCCTGTGACAAATTCTGGGCACAAGACAGGGAGTGGACAGCCTTCTGGTTGCCTGGCAACACTGGACATCTCCCCCAACCTCCCCAAGGCAGCTTCAGCTAGAGGTATATACAAGAGAGACCCATGTTCCTGCCTCCTTGCCTTTGCCTTGGCTGTGCCCTCTGCCTGGTAGACCCTTCCTTTTTCTGTCAACAGTGCACAAGTCCTTGATGGCCCAGTTCCCGTGCTACCTCTTTCAGAAAACCTCTTCTCATGCACCCAAACAAATTCATTGTTTCTTCTCCATAAGGGCTGATGAATCCTTTCCATCTAGATCCTTTCCTAAGAACATATTCTGGTGAGATTGTGCAACACTTGTGGATTTTTTTTTTCTTCCATTTCCTCCCACTGAGCCCTCATCCCTCCTGAGTACTGCTGTCCTGGAGAGCCCCAGGAGGAGGGTGTGCCCTCCCTGAAGGTCCTGCCCCACTGTAACCTCCTGCTGGTAAGGCAGCTGTCAGCCCCTGTTGATTCAGGTTCCATTTCTGATGACAAAAGCAAGATGGATCTTTTGTCCCGGAACCAGAGGACTTTTAGGAAGAGGAGCGGGACCCTCCCATTTTGTGGGCAATAACCTTCCTCAGCCCTGCATTGGTCTCTGAGTACTGTTGACTTTTAATGTCTAACCATTCTTCCCCACTCTGTACTACAGGCAGCCTCTCTGACTGAGGCAGGAGATAGATGGGCTCCAGATTAGGTATTTACAACTGGCCTCCTGTTTGCACTTTGAGATGGAAATAACAACAGAAACAGGGTAAATAGCCAGGCTTCGTCCCCTGAGGACACTTTAAGATAACAGTCACGGCAGGAACAGAGAGGGGCTAAACCCTGCTTGAGGAAAAGATCAAGAGGTCATATATGTCCCATCCTTGGGGCAAGGGAGACACTGCACCTGTGCAGAAAGGCTCCTTGGGGGTCAAAAAAGAGGGGGCAGCACCCCATGATAGGTGATGCCAAGGCGCCCCATAGGCCTCTGGGCTGGAATTCATCTTGGAAAAAAGTTGTGCACGCATGCTGGGGAGGGTCCTAGGGCAGGTCAGGTGTGGAAAAAGAAACCAGATAATTGGCCAGACGTAAACAGAGACCCGGAAGAACTGCCCTATATGAGTGATGGAACTGCCTCTTAACTGCACTTCTCCTCATTAGGGAGGACGCCCACACCCTTGTCTCTACAGGTGTGTACCTCTGCCTTGCTTCTGTCTTAACTAAACAAACTGTCTCTCTACGTGCTCTCCCACTTGTGCTGTGCTGTGTCTCTAATAATAAACTTTGTGCCTGTTTTTACAGTTTTTGCCTCCTTGAGAAATGCATTTTTCAATGGGAGTAAGAGCCAGGGGAAATTTGCTTCTAGCCTCTAGCCCTTGCTGGCCTCGTGACTAGGATTCCTGGTTTTCATCCAGGCCACCCAGGTTCAATTCCTGGGCAGGGAACTAAGATCTCGCTTCAAGCCACCGCTCACTGCTGCTGCCTCTCCAAGATCATGACGTGGGCGATACACATGCTTACACACTTGGTGTGATTGTGTGTGTCAGTTACAGAAATGTCCTGGCGCTATGCATCTCAAGTGGTTTCTGCTTCTTGCCATCCTAGGTTACTGGGATCTAGACCACGGCTGCTTCTGCAACTAGTTTATTACTCATTTGTTTCAGAGTGCGTGCCCACCAAGTTTTACTTATTCACTAGTGAAGTTCTATAAATTAATAAGAAAAAAGAAAAAGAAAAAGAAAAAGATGGGTAAAAGGGTACAATTTATAGAAAATCAAACCAGAAGAGTGAATCAACATATACTGATACTCAAAATCTCCAGGAGTCAGGGAACACAATCAAAAACTACAATGAGATTCAGTGAGAAGGAGCAAAACGGATTAAAACATAAACAGTGATAAAAACGTAAAGACTCTTTTTTAACTAAGGGGGAGAAAAGAGAGAGAGAGAGAAGGTGGGGAAGGGGGGGATAACGAGGGATTGAAAATGAAGCCACTAAGGATTTCACTTGACAAATCAGGTTTTTTTAATAGAATTTTAATTTTTTAAATAAATTTATTGTATTTATTTATTTTTGGCTGCGTTGGGTCTTTGTTGCTGCGCGCGGGCTTTCTCTAGTCGTGGCAAGTGGGGACTACTCTTCGTTGAGGTGCGCGGGCTTCTCACTGCGGTGGCTTCTCTTGTTGCGGAGCACGGGCTCTAGGCACGCAGGCTCAGTAGTTGTGGCTTGTGGGCTCTAGAGCACAGGCTCAGTAGTTGTGGCGCAAGGGCTCAGTTGCTCCGCGGCATGTGGGATCTTCCCGGACCAGGGCTCGAACCCGTGTCCCCTGCATTGGCAGGTGGATTCTTAACCCCCAGGGAAGTCCCTGTGAGTCTGTTTCTAAGAAATCCTTTCTACCGGATATTTTCCCCAAAGTTTGGCTTTGCAAATATTTAGATTTAAATCCAGCTGGGCTGGGGTTGATTGTCTTATTTGCCATGACATGGCCTTCAACAGGGGATGGCACATAGTAGGAACTCAAGAAATATTTGTTAAATGAATGCATAAGAGGCCATAGTAGGCAGTCATTAAATATCTGTTCAATGAATTTGTGTGAAACTTAAGATGAGGAGTTCCTGCCATGGTGGGTACCTGGTCTGTATCTCAGCCCACATGTCCCTTGGAGGGATTATAATCGTCCTCCTGCAAAGGACTGCATTGCCTTGTGGGTATCTGGACCCAAAAGGCTACCCATCTCATTGGTCAGACCCTGGAGACCAGTCTTCAACAGCGCCACTGTGTAGTTTGGAGAGGAATTGCAAGAATGGTCTGATTCAGACCCAGTCTCCACTTGGGGTGGAAACCTTTCTGCTCCCTCTCTTCCCACACTTGGTTTTTAGGGTCCCTAAAGATTCTTGGACAATTCAAGAGAAAAGAAGGAAAATCTGAGCTGCTTGCGAATCAGGAAAGTAAGAGAGAAAGCCATTGATTAGAAAAAGAAATGAGTTTATGCAACATTTTGTTTCAGTAACATAGTAATTGGAATTCTTGGTTTAATGTGTGACTTCTACAAGGGCAGAGATTGCAGCTGCTTCTTTGCGATATCCACAGCCGTTGGACTGTGTCTGGTACCTAGGAGGTGTTGAATAAATGTCTATTAAATAAATGAGAGTAAATCTCTGAGCCTTTGCTCTTGTTATTTTCTTTGGCTGGAGTGTGCTTCCTCCAATATGTTCATGGCTATTCCCTTGTTTCATTTGGATCTCTGCTTAAATGTTGCCCCTTCCATCCTTCCTTTCTTCCTTCCTTCCTTCCCTCTCTCTCCCTATCTTCCTGGTTTTATTGAAACATAGTTCACACACCATATAATTCACCTGTACAATGCAGTGGTTTTTATTATATTCACACAGTTGTGCATCTATCACCACAACCAATGTAAGAACTTTATATAATCCTGAAAAGAAACCCCATAGCCCGTAACCATTACCCTCCATTTTCCCCCATCACTCCTGGCCTTAGACAATAACTAATCTACTTTCTGCCTTTATAGATTTGCCTATTCTGGACATTTCTTATACATGGAATTGTACAATATGTGGTCTTCTATATCTGACTTCTTTCATTTAGCATAATGTTTTCAAGGTTCATCCACGTCATAGCATGTATCGGGACTTTGTTCTTTTTTTTAAGGCTGTATGATATTTCATCATTTGGATGTACCCCATCGTGTTTATCCATTCATCAGTTAATGGACATTTGGCTTAGTTCCACTTCTTCGCGATTATGAATCACACTGCTCTAAGCATTCATGTACAAGTTTTTGTGTGGATGTAAGTTTTCATTTTTCTTGGGTACATACCTATGTGTGGAATTGCTGGGTCACATGGTAATTCTATGTTTAACTGACTGAAGAACTGTCAAACCATTTTCCAAAGAATAGTGCATTTTCAGAAAGACCTTTCCTGATCATCCTAAAGCAGCTGCTCCAAATCACTCACTACCTCCGTACACTACTTCATTTTTCCTTCACTCCCTGGTGGGATAGTACAGGATAGTGTATATACTTATTGCTCTATGACACTAGAATACATGGTACATATTCATTTGCTTACTGTCTTCCCTTCCACAAGATTGTAATATCCATTAAAATGGGAATTTTGGGGCTTCCCTGGTGGCGCAGTGGTTGAGAATCTGCCTGCCAATGCAGGGGACACGGGTTCGAGCCCTGGTCTGGGAAGATCCCACATGCCGCGGAACAACTAGGCCCGTGAGCCACAACTACTGAGCCTGTGCGTCTGGAGCCTGTGCTCCGCAACAACAGAGGCCGCGATAGTGAGACGCCCGCGCACCGCGATGAAGAGTGGCCCCCGCTTGCCTCAACTAGAGAAAGCCCTTGCACAGAAACGAAGACCCAACACAGCAAAAATAAATAAATTTATTTTTAAAAAAAGGGAATTTTGGCCAGTTCTGTCCATTGCTGAATCTCCAGTGCCTAGGAAAGTGTCTGCAATAGGGTAACTCACACACTAGACAAGCAGGTGTCCCGGAAGCCACAGGAAGTTTGGCATGGCCACCTGCTAATGTGCCTCAGAGAAATCCACAAGATGCCTGGTTCTGAGTAGAAGCAGTTGCAGTGGTCAACTCAAGTCACTGGGAAAGCTGCAGTGCCAGAAGCCAAATGACTGCATTCACACCTGAGTGGGGGCTGAGATTCTGGAGACAAGGGTCACGCTTCTGAGAACGTCCAGGTTGAAAGGAAAAAAGGGCCCGTCTGCTCTGTCTTGGAACATTATCTGACATACCCAACTGCCAGGGGAAAGGGGCTCCCCTCCCTACTCACCCCATACTCCAGACTGCGTTTGCTTGGAGTACAAGAATGTGCTTGTTTATGTTTATGACTGTTTCAGTTATCTATGCGAGATAACAAATCACCCTACAACTTGGGGCTTAAAACTCACAATTCCATGGGTTTACCCAGTGGCTCCTTTCCTGGTCTAGCCTAGAATTGGTTGCATTGTTGCACTGGGATGGCAGCTGGAACGGCTGGAAGAGCCAAGAGGATCTTTGTTGCTGGCCGCCAGCTGGACCACTTTCCCCTCCACGTGGCCTCTCATCCTCACGGATCAAAGCCAGGCTCTCTAACAAGGAGAACTGTAGCATCCCAGGAGCTCGTGTGTGGAAGCCGCAAAGCACCCTGGGGCCCAGACTCGGAAGTCACGTGTTGGTTCTTCTGCACGCCCACTTCTGAAAGCAAATCATGTGGATAGTCCAGATTCTGAGGGAGAGGAAATTGATTCCATGTGACGTGAGGAGTAACAAAGTCACATCGCAGAGAGGCTTGTGTAGGAGATGGGTGGGATTTGGCTGGGATCTTTCAGTCTCCCACAATAACTAAGAGAATTGTCTCTGTGGCGGAGGAACATGGCTTTGGGTCAGGGCACCAACACCTCTTGGTTGGGTAGCCTTGGGCAAGCCACCTTTCCTGTATGAGCTCCGGATTCCTTCCCATGAAGTAGAAGCAATCCAGTTTTATCATCACCTGACAATCCGCCTTATAGTTACCGCCAGGAAAACGGGCTACAAATCAGCAATTCTAAGATCTTTTCTGGCAGACTCTCTCCATGAAACTGGACAATTCATTTAACTAGAGGTCCCAGTTGATCTTGGATGGCAACCATGGAAAAATCATATCAACAGCAAAAATAATAGCAGCTACCTCTTATGGAGTCCTACCAGGCTGAGTGTATTACTCTGCTGGTCTGTAGAAACGGCCAAGGAGTCTTTGGGTCACCCCAGAAGCAGAGCCTGAGATAAGGATTTGAGGACTTGTAGTTTACCTGGGCGGTGGTTCTAGAAGCCCCTGGAGGAATGTAGGGAAGTGGGAGAGGGAAGAGAAAGAGCCAATACAGGATGTGCTCAGGAGCTGAATCCCACTGGGGACCTTGGGAAGACGGTGCAGAACACGTGACTCTGAGTTATACTAATGAGTGTCTACCTTTTTAAAAAAAAAAATTCTCGTCTTTTCATTTTATTTGATCATATATGTCTCTCTCATGCCTTCCTGAAACAAGGCAAGAGAATAGGCATCGAATAAAATTTTTAAACACGAAGTGGATACAGTTTGTTATTTCTGAGGGTTGTTGAGAGGATGCCAGAAGGTGTGTGTAGGCACTTACAAGGGGGGCTGCAATGCAAGAAGTGCTCCTTACAAAAAAACAAAAATAAAAACATTTTTCCTTCTCAGTGAGCCCAACCCTGGCCACCCTACTTGCTGGTCACTGCCCCAGCCCAGCACTCCAGGGTCCTTTATCCAACTTGACTTGTCTTCCTTTAATTATTTTTTTTTTCGTAGCACTTGTGACTTTTTAATACACAATATTAGAGGTCTCATCCTCAGCATATGAACACTGGGGACTGATCAGTCTTTGCTTGTGGGAGCCTGTCCTGTGCATTGGTAGGATGTTGAGTAGCATCGTGAGTCTCCAACCCACTAGATGCCAGTAGCACAACCACCAATTGTGAAGAGCACAAATGTCTCCTGACATTGCTCTATATCCCCTGGGGAGATTAATTGCCCTCAGTTGAGATCCACCATGCTATTCAACATACCTTTTATTTTTTATTTTATTTTATTTTATTTTATCTGAACTTAAAATGCTTTATTTTTTTTACCAGCAAATGGTAACACTTTGACATATGCCAGGCTGGTGGCTTGGGTTTTCCTCAAGATTTGTTGTTGTTACACTTATTCATTTGTTTTTTTTAATGTTTATTTATTTATTTTCTTATTAGTCATCCATTTTATACACATCAGTGCATACATGTCAGTCCGAATCGCCCAATTCATCACACCACCACCACCACCACCCCCCGCCGCTTTCCCCCCCTTGGTGTCCATACGTTTGTCCTCTACGTCTGTGTCTCAATTTCTGCTCTGCAAACTGGTTCACCTGTACCATTTTCTAGGTTCCACATATATGCGTTAACATACGATATTTGTTTTTCTCTTTCTGACTTACTTCACTCTGTATGACAGTCTCTAGATCCATCCACGTCTCAACAAATGACCCAATTTCATTCCTTTTTATGGCTGAGTAATATTCCATTGTATATATGTAACACATCTTCTTTATCCATTCGTCTGTTGATGGGCATTTAGGTTGCTTTTAGGGAGTGTTCTAATTTCATTCTTTTACATGTAGCTGTCCAGTTTTCCCAGCACCGCTTATTGAAAAGACTGTCTTTTCTCCATTGTATATCCTTGCCTCCTTTGCCAGAGATTAGTTGACCATAGGTGCGTGGGTTTATCTCTGGGCTTTCTATCCTGTTCCATTGATCTATATTTCTGTTTTTGTGCCAGTACCATATTGTCTTGATTACTGTAGCTTTGTAGTATTGCCTGAAGTCAGGGAGTCTGATTCCTCCAACTCCAATTTTTTCCCTCAAGACTGCTTTGGGTATTCGGGGTCTTTTGTGTCTCCATACAAATTTTAACATTTTTTGTCCTAGTTCTGTAAAAAATGCCATTGGTAATTTGAAAAGGATTGCATTGAATCTGTAGATTGCTTTGGGTAGTATAGTCATTTTAACAATATTGATTCTTCCAATCCAAGAACATGGTATATCTCTCCATCTGTTGGTATCATCTTTAATTTCTTTCATCAGTGTCTTATAGTTTTCTGCATACAGGTCTTTTGTCTCCCTAGGTAGGTTTATTCTTAGGTATTTTATTCTTCTTGTTGCAATGGTAAATGGTAGTGTTTCCTTAATTTCTCCTTCAGACTTTTCATTATTCGTGTATAGGAATGCAAGAGATTTCTGTGCATTAATTTTGTATCCTGCAACTTTACCAAATTCATTGATTAGCTCTAGTAGTTTTCTGGTGGCATCTTTAGGATTCTCTATGTATAGTGTCATGTTATCTGCAAACAGTGACAGTTTTACTTCTTTTCCAATTTGTATTCCTTTTATTTCTTTTTCTTCCTTGATTGCCGTGGCTAGGACTTCCAAAACTATGTTGCATAATAGTGGTGAGAGTGGACATCCTTGTCTTCTTCCTGATCTTAGAGGAAATGCTTTCAGTTTTTCACCATTGAGAATGATGTTTGCTGTGGGTTTGTAGTATATGACCTTTATTATGTTGAAGTAGGTTCCCTCTATGCCCACTTTCTGGAGAGTTTTTATCATAAATTGGTGTTGAGTTTTGTCAAAAGCTTTTTCTGCATCTATTGAGATGATCATATGGTTTTTATTCTTCAATTTGTTAATATGGTGTATCACATTGATTGATTTGCATATATTGAAGAATCCTTGCATCCCTGGGATTAATCCCACTTGATCATGGTGTATGATCCTTTAAATGTGTTGTTGGATTCTGTTTGCTAGTATTTTGTTGAGGATTTTTGCATCTATATTCATCAGTGATATCGGTGTGTAATTTTCTTTTTTTGTAGTATCTTTGCCTGGTTTTGGTATCAGGGTGATTGTGGCCTCATAGAATGAGTTTGGGAGTTTTCCTTCCTCTGCAATTTTTTGGAAGAGTTTGAGAAGGATGGGTGTTAGCTCTTCGCTAAATGTTTGATAGAATTCACCTGTGAAGCCATCTGGTCCTGGACTTTTGTTTGTTGGAAGATTTTAAATCACAGTTTCAATTTCATTACTTGTGATTGGTATGTTCATATTTTCTATTTCTTCCTGGTTCAGTCTTGGAAGGGTATATCTTTCTAAGAATTTGTCCATTTCTTCCAGGTTGTCCATTTTATTGGCATAAAGTTTCTTGTAGTAGTCTCTTAGGTTGCTTTGTATTTCTGCGGTGTCTATTGTAACTTCTCCTTTTTCATTTCAGATTTTATTGATTTGAGTCCTCTCCCTCTTTTTCTTGATGAGTCTGGCTAATGCTTTATCAATTTTGTTTATCTTCTCAAAGAACCAGCTTTTAGTTTTATTGATCTTTGCTATTGTTTCCTTTGTTTCTATTTCATTTATTTCTGCTCTGATCTTTATGATTTCTTTCCTTCTGCTAACTTTGGGTTTTGTTTGTTCTTCTTTCTCTAGTTTCTTTAGGTGTAACGTTAGATTGTTTATTTGAGATTTTTCTTGTTTCTTGAGGTAGGCTTGTATAGCTATAAACTTCCCTCTTAGAACTGCTTTTGCTGCATCCCATAGGTTTTGGATCGTCGTGTTTTCATTGTCATTTGTCTCTAAGTATTTTTTGATTTCTTCAGTGATCTCTTGGTTATTTAGTAACGTATTGTTTAGCATCCATGTGTTTGTGTTTTTTACGTTTTTTTCCCCTGTAATTGATTTCTAATATCATAACGTTGTGGTCAGAAAAGATGCTTGATATGATTTCAATTTTCTTAAATTTACTGAGGCTTGATTTGTGACCCAAGATGTGATCTATCCTGGAGAATGTTCCATGCACACTTGAGAAGAAAGTGTAATCTGCTGTTTTTGGATGGAATGTCCTATAAATATCAATCAAATCTATCTGGTCTATTGTGTCATTTAAAGCTTGTGTTTCCTTATTAATTTTCTGTTTGGATGATTTGTCCATTGGTGTAAGTGAAGTATTAAAGTCCCCCACTATTACTGTGTTACTGTCGATTTCCTCTTTTATAGCTGTTAGCAGTTGCCTTATGTATTGAGGTGCTCCTATGTTGGGTGCATATATGTTTATAATTGTTATATCTTCTTCTTGGATTGATCCCTTGATCATTACGTAGTGTCCTTCCTTGTTTCTCGTAACATTCTTTATTTTAAAGTCTATTTTATCTGATATGAGTATTGCTACTCCAGCTTTCTTTTGATTTTCATTTGCATGGAATAACTTTTTCCATCCCCTCACTTTCAGTCTGTATGTGTCCCTAGGTCTGAAGTGGGTCTCTTGTAGACAGCATATATATGGGTCTTGTTTTTGTATCCATTCAGCAAGCCTGTGTCTTTTGGTTGGAGCATTTAATCCATTCACGTTTAAGGTAATTATTGATATGTATGTTCCTATTACCATTTTCTTAATTGTTTTGGGTTTGTTTTTGTAGGTCCTTTTCTTCTCTTGTGTTTCCCACTTAGAGAAGTTCCTTTAGCATTTGTTGTAGAGCTGGTTTGGTGGTGCTGAATTCTCTTAGCTTTTGCTTGTCTGTAAAACTTTTGATTTCTCCATCAAATCTGAATGAGATCCTTGCCGGGTAGAGTAATCTTGATTGTAGGTTCTTCCCTTTAATCACCTTAAGTATATCATGCCACTCCCTTCTGGCTTGTAGAGTTTCTGCTGAGAAATCAGCTGTTAACCTTATGGGAATTGCCTTGTATGTTATTTGTCGTTTTTCCCTTGTTGTTTTCAATAATTTTTCTTTGTCTTTAATTTTTGCCAATTTGATTACTATGTGTTTCAGCGTGTTTCTCCTTGGGCTTATCCTGTATGGGACTCTCTGTGCTTCCTGGATTTGTTTGGCTACTTCCTTTCCCATGTTAGGCAGATTTTTGACTATAATCTCTTCAAATATTTTCTTGGGTCCTTTTTCTCTCTCTTCTCCTTCTGGGACCCCTATAACATGAATGTTGTTGCATTTAATGTTGTCCCAGAGGTCTCTTAGGCTGTCTTCATTTCTTTTCATTCTTTTTCCTTTATTCTGTTCTGCAGCAGTGAATTCCACCATTCTGTCTTCCAGGTCACTTATCCGTTCTTCTGCCTCAGTTATTCTGCTATTGATTCCTTCTAGTGTAGTTTTCATTTCAGTTATTGTATTGCTCATCTCTGTTTGTTTGTTCTTTAATTCTTCTAGATCTTTGTTAAACATTTCTTGCATCTTCTCGATCTTTGCCTCCATTCTTTTTCCGAGGTCCTAGATCATCTTCACTATCATTATTCTGAATTCTTTTTTGGAAGGTTGCCTATCTCCACTTCATTTAGTTGTTTTTCTGGGGTTTTATCTTGTTCCTTCATCTGGTACATAGCCCTCTGCCTTTTCATCTTGTCTATCTTTCTGTGAATGTGGTTTTTGTTCTACAGGCTGCAGGATTGTAGTTCTTCTTGCTTCTGTTGTCTGCCCTCTGGTGGATGAGGCTATCTAAGAGGCTTGTGGGAGTTTCCTGATGGGAGGGACTAGGGGTTGGTAGAGCTGGCTGTTGCTCTGGTGGGCAGAGCTCAGTAAAACTTTAATCCACTTGTCTGCTGATGGGTGGGGCTGGGTCCCCTCCCTGTTGGTTGTTTGGCCTGAGGCGACCCAACAGTGGAGCCTACCCGGGCTCTTTGGTGGGGCTAATGGCGGACTCTGGCAGGGCTCACGCCAAGGAGTACTCCCCAGACTTTCTGCTGCCAGTGTCCTTGTCCCTTGGTGAGCCACAGCTGCCCCCTACCTCTGCAGGAGACCCTCCAACACTAGCAGGTAGGTCTGGTCAGTCTCGTATGGGGTCACTGCTCCTTCCCCTGGGTCCAGATGCACACACTACTTTGTGTGTGCCCTCCAAGAATGGAGTCTCTGTTTCCCCCAGTCCTGTCGAAGTCCTGCAATCAAATCCCGCTAGCCTTCAAAGTCTGATTCTCTAGGAATTCCTCTTCCATTGCCAGACCCCAGGTTGGGAAGCCTGACGTGGGGCTCAGAACCTTCACTCCAGTGGATGGACTTCTGTGGTATAAGTGTTCTCCAGTTTGTGAGTCACCCACCCAGCAGTTATCGGATTTGATTTTATTGTGATAGCGCCCCTCCTACTGTCTCATTGCGGCTCCTCCTTTGTCTTTGCATGTGGGGTATCATTTTTGGTGAGTTCCAGTGTCTTCCTGTCGATGATTGTTCAGCAGTTAGTTGTGATTCCGGTGTTCTCAAAAGAGGGAGTAAGAGCATGTCCGTCTACTCTGTCATCTTGAAGCAATCTCCAACTTACCTTTTAATTATGTTCATTATTGGCTGTCTGTCTCTCCCTACCCCCTACTGGAATGTTAACTCCAAGAAAAAAGGAATTTTCTTCTTTAGTTCATTGATGTATCCTCAGTTCCTTGATCGATGCCTGGCATGTGGTAGGTGTCCAATATTAGTTGAAAGAATGAATGACATTTGGAGGGTTTTGTGCTTGGGGATGGTGCCAAGGCTTGCCGTGCATAACCTCATTTCTTTATCACAGCATCCCTTGGAGGGAGGCCTTGTCACTGTCCCCCTTTGCACAGAGGAGAAAAACAGAGGCTTCTAGAAGCTGCATATGGACACCCTACACACACACCCAATAGTAGAGTCCAGAAGCTTAGCTGGCCTCCATGCAACAACTGGCTGTGTTCTCCCTTCTAGTCGAAGAGGACTGAATAAAGGTCAGGGTCAAAGGTAGCTTCTGGCAGGCACCTGCAGGGGAGTTGAGGAGCCATGAGCAGCTGGCATGGGGTTGAGGGGCGCACACCTGAAGGGCCTTTCTCAGGTACCCTCAGGGAGCTGCCTTGAACTTGGCTGGGTTCATCCTGTCCCTCTCAGGAGGAAGGCCAACGCCAGACCTATAAGAGATGTGGACCGAGCTCCAAAGTGAAGCCCCAGCAGAGCCTGGAAATGGTTGCTGGAGCACGTGCCTGGTGATGGTGGGGGTTGGGGATGAGCGCCCAAGAGGCTGGGACTACACGCACGTGCACACACACACACACACACTTCACTCCTCCCACTCCTTCTACCCTCCATCAACCCCCCTCAACTCCCCACTTCCCCTCCCCACCCCACCCTTATTGCAGTCCAGCCCAGCTCAGCCCAGCCCAGCCCAGAAAGGGCCCATCGTTGTGATTGGTCAGTGGTTCTCTGTACCAGGAATTGAGACACAGGAGATGGGAAGGAAGGAAGAGGGTGGGTTGGGCGGGGAGAGGGATGGGGTTACTTTTGTATCTACTCCCAGAGCTGGGTGCCTGCTCACCATGGACACTGTCGGGTACAGCAAGTGGGACGGCAGGCTGGAGGAGGTCCCCGGAGGTATGAGCAATGGGGCTGCCTCACAGGTCCCCTTGGGTCCCTCTCTGACCAGTGGTTTGGGGTTTGATGGGAGAATGGAGAGGATCAGCCAAGAGAGGGCCTAAGTAGTGAGTGCAGGAGAGACACCACAGGCCCTAGAGCCAGCTGGACCTGGATTCAAATTTCAACTCTGCCACTTAGGGGCTGTGTGACCACAGACAAGTTACTGTACCTCTCTGAATCTCAGTTTCCTGGGAGGAACCCAAGCATCCAGGGCTCAGTCCTCAGGGCCCAGGGATCCAGGGTGGTCCTGGTACCGGAGGAACTCAGGAGTCCATCTGTGTTATCCCAGGGCACTGGGGACGCTGGGGACAGAGACCCCTCCTCCTGGCCCTGGCTCTCTTGGTGGTCACAATCCTGTGGACCCTCGTTCTGAGCGTCCTGTTTTCCAAGGGTGAGTGACTGGATGATGGGGGAGGTCGTGTCCAGCCCCCCTGGGGACACAGACCTTTTCTCCGTCCCTAAACACACCAGCCAGGTCCCAGGCCCTTGCCTGGGTCTGAGTGTGAACACCTCGGAACAGAGTTTGTGTGCACCCACGTGTGTGCATATGTGCCTGTGAATGTGTTTGTCCTTTGTCGGTGTGTGTGCACATCACGTGTGCTGCACGCCTGTCTACCCACTCTGTGCGTCCGGTGATCGGGGTCCCCACACCCCTCGGGCCGCGGGGAGAGTTCCCGAGTCCCCCTCTCTCCGCAGCCTCCACAGAGCGCGGGGCGCTGCTCGGCCAACAGGATCTGCTGAGGACAAACTGTACGTGCAGGACAGGGGCTCTTGGGTCCCCAAAGTTCGGGGGCGGAAGGGTCTTGGACCCTGGCGTCGGGATAGTGGGTGGGTCGGTGGGGATCTCACAGTCTGCAAGGCTGGCCCTGGAGTTGGGCAGGGTCCTGTGAGTCCCCGAGGGTGACCTGGAGTGTGTGGGGCGGACGGGGGATCGTTCCAGCCTCGAAGCAGACGGTGGTGCTGGGTGTCTTGAAGGAGGAGATCCGAGCCTGCAATAGCTGCTGTGAGACTGGTGGACCGAGGGGGCGGGGCTTGTGGCCGGGATTGGAGGAGGCGAGTGGGAGCGGGGCTCCTGGCGCGTAGTGGGGGCGGCGGGCTGGTCTCAGATGTCCCGCCCCCATCCTCGTCCCCCTTCCAAGGCCTGGGGACTCAGGCGCAGCTGCAGACCGTGCGCACCAAGCTTAGAGAGGCACAGTCGAAGCTGATCCAGCAGGAGAGCGCCCTGAAAGAACTGAGCGAGCGCGGTGAGGGCGGGACATTGCCATGATCCCTGACCCCTCACCCCGGCTGTTACCCTACCCTTGATTCACCTCCGGACCCCTCTGTGACCCCCACCTATCCTGTGATCCTGACCATTGACCCCAGTCGTGTCCTCCATCCTGCCTCTGACCTCTGGATTCTGACCTTGACTGCAACTCCTAACCCCAACCGCAACTGGACCCTACCCAGCTATAACAGTCCTTGACCGTGATGTCATTCTTGACCTTGGCAATGACCACGGAAGTGGATGCTGACCTTAACTAATCATGACCCTATTACTGATGCTGAGCCTAGCTATAATCTGGACTCCTTTTACCTCGCAGTGACCCAGAGTTTGGCTGAAGCCGGTAGGGACCGTGAGAACATCCGCAGTGAGCTCTTCCGGGCGCTGGAAGGAGTTCGGCTCGGGAACCGTGAGCACGATCCGGAGGGGTGGAGGGGAGAGGCGAGGACAAGTGGACCCCGCCCTTGAGCCCCAGGGTTCCCTGATCCGCCTGGCCCCGTCCTTTAACCTTGGCCTGGTCTCAGTGGCTCCGACCCTGAGCCCGGGGGTCCAACACTCCCCTCCCCAATCCTCACCATCTGCTCCATTCGGGAGCAAATCACCTCTTTGATCCTCGCCACCCTGCAGGCTCCTGCGAGGAGTGCCCCAAGTCGTGGCTGCCATTCCAGGGCTCCTGTTACCTTTTCTCCACCCAACGGGCCACGTGGGTGGAGGCGCAGCGCCACTGCGAGGGCGCTAGAGCGCACCTGGTGATTGTCGGGGGCCTGGATGAGCAGGTGCGCAGCTCCGGCTTTGGGGGGCGGGGGGGCGGGGAGAAGGAGTTTACCTGAGGGGGCGTGGTTGGGGGCGGGGTGGGGCGGGACGGACGCGAGGCTCAGTCTCCCCTCTTGCCCAGGGCTTCCTAAGTCGGAACATTGGTGGCCGCGGTTACTGGCTGGGCCTGAGGGCCGTGCGCAGGGCGCGCAGGATCCAGGGCTACCAGTGGGTGGACGGAGTCCCGCTCAGCTTCAGGTGAGGGAAGGGACTTGGGGAGGCTGACAGTTCGGATCCTAGGAGAAGCGCTTCGGCCAGATCTCAGGGCCTCCTTAGGGATGGGCGGGCTACACCCCAGGAAGTGACTAGGGTTAAATTCTGGGGTTAGAAAGTTATATCCCAGGTGCGTGTGCTCAGGTTAGGCCCTCAGGATGTCTAGGTTAGACGCAAGCAATAAACAGGCTAGACCCCGGAAAGGAAGACTGGACCCCATGGCCATCCTCAGCCTAGCCTCCCAGCAACACCTCCGCCAAACCACTGCAGCTACTGGAATCAGGGGGAGCCCAATGACTCGCTGGGGCGCGAGGACTGCATCATGATTCTCCGCACGGGGATGTGGAACGACGCACCGTGCGACAACAGGGACGACAGCTGGATCTGTGAGAAGAGGCTCAGCTGCTGATCTCCCCCCAGTGCCCCAGAGTCACGCCCACTGGCACTTGTCCAATCGCCTGAGCCGCTCACCGTCCTGGCTCCGCCCACCACCATTAATTTCCCACCCCACCCACAGCGTAGGCCAGTAACTGCACTCTGAGACCTCCGCTCCAGCCTCACTGCAACCCCTCACCCGTGGACCTCACCTAGTCTCCACCCACTCCAAAACCTGAGCTCCCCGGCCCTGTGATCTGACCCTATCGCCCTCCCTAACCAAGGTCAAGTAATTCAGGGATGGAGCTGTTTGATTTACTTGTATTTACATGGTATGTTACCATGCAGATGGAAGGCCTCAAAGATAGGGATTTTGAGAGCTTTCTTCGCAGCCCGAGGGAGCATCAATAAATGAGAAATGAATCTTGGCCCCTGGCTCTGGTTAGCTGTTCTAAGCTTTATCTCAGAGACTCTGATATCATCCATGTGAGTGACCCTGACCTCAGGGGCCTATGATGCCCCCCAAACCCAGTGGGTAACCTGCATCGGGCCAGGAGGGCTGTAGGGCACGGGGGACACAGGAATGAGTCTGACCCCCATCCTTACCCCTGGGACAATGTGACCAGTGACCTGACCGAGGAATACATGAAGGAGTGATATGATGCATTTGAAGGAGCCACCTGTGTCCCCAGGGAGAGGAACTCTGCTGAGATGCTGCAGTGCTGGCCCTGTTCCTTGAGGAGACTGTCATCCTATTGTGGAGACTACAGGCAGCCTGACACAAGGCCCTGAGACAGGTGGGAGAGGGGCTGCCCGGATCTGATGAGCATTGTCTCTTTCATCTCGGGCACCCAGGTTCTGTGGGATGTTCAGGGAATACATCCAGAGAAGATGGACTTTCCAAGAACAATGGGATTTCAGCACATGGAGCTGGGAAGGGAGGGCTTTGCAGGCAGAGGGTGTTGGAAAGTGTAAGGCATGGCTGAACCCATTTGGGGGGTATGGGGTGCACACAGCCTAGCTTTATCAACTGGAGACTTTTGATCTGAATTTACCCTGCACTCCCAAAGCCTCCTGCTCCTGTCTTGGGGACCTGGGGGCTCTCCCATCATTTCCAGTGGAGACGGGTCCAACTGTCCAACTGAGGGGAGTGACAGGCTAGCAGCTTTTAGTTCTGTGCAGAGCTGAGTCCAGAACCAAAGCTGCTCGGAGCCCCCAGGCTGCCCAGCCCTGAGAGCATTCACTGAGTAGGAACAGGAGGCAACAGCACCCAAACTCCCTGGCCAGGCGGAATCTTTCAGTGCTGTAACCAGGAAACCCCCAACCCTTCACTGAACCCTCTAAACTGCAGCCCAGGGGACTTCCCTGGCAGTCTAGTGGTTAAGACTCCACACTTCCACTGCAGGGGGTGCAGGCTCGATACCTGGTGGGGGAACTGAGATCCTACATTCCGAGTGGTGTGGCCATAAATAAATAAATAAATAAATAAACTCCAGCCCAGAGCAAGGCATTGACCTTGCCCAGCAGCCATCTGACTTCTGGACAGATAAAATACCTAGTAGACTGTTGACCAGACTGATGGATTTCCAGACAGTCAGCTTGGAAGAGTGTATGAGTTCCCTACTGCTGCTGTAACAAATGCCTGCCAACTTGGTGGCTTGAAACAATACATAGAATAGAATACAATAGAATAGAATAGAATAGAATACAATAGAATAGAATACATCTGTTCTACAGTTGTGGAGGTCAGAAGTCCAAAAGTAGTTTCATTGGGACTTTCCTGGCGGTCCAGTGGTTAAGACTCCATGCTTCCACTGCAGGGGGCACGGGTTCGATCCCTGGTTGGGGAACTAAGATCCTGCATGCTGTGCAGTGCAGCCAAAAAGAGAAAATAAACAAACAAATTAGTTTCACTGGACTGAAATCAAGGTCACGAGGATCAGTCTCCCCCCAGAAACTCCATGTGACCCAGCAGTTCCACTTCTGGATAGATATCCAAAAGAACTGAAAGCAGGGTCTTGAAAAGATATTTTCATACCCATGTTCATAGCAGCATTATTCACAATAGCCAACAGGTAGAAGCAACCCAAGTGTCCATCAATGGATGAATGGATAAACCAAATATACTCATCCATATAATGGAATATTATTCAGCCTTAAAAAGGAAGGCAATTCTGACACTTATTACAGCATTATGCTGCGTGAAGTAAACCAGTCACAAAAGGACAAATACTGTTGTTTAATGGGTACGGAGTTTCAGTGTTGCAAGATGAAACAATTCTGGAGATCTGTTGCAGAACGATGCGAATATACTTAACACTCCTGAACTGTCCATTTAAAAATGGTTAAGATGGTAAATTTTAGTTATGTTTATTTTACAACAGTTGAAAAAATTTTTTTATTTTAAATGCACTTATTTCAAGCTTACAATTTAACAACTTTTGAGAAATGTATACAGCTGTGTAGCCACCACTGCACTGCAGATGTAGAACATTTCCATCACCTCCTAAAATTCCTTCTTGTCCCTTCCCAAACAATCCTCACCTCCTCCCCTCCCCCAGGCCACCACTGACCTGCTTTCCATCACTATTGACGAGATTTGTCTTTTCTCAAATGCCACATACATTGAATCGTACAGTGTATAGTGCTTTGTGCCTGGATTCTTTCTCTAGGCATATAGTGTTTTTGAGATTCACCCACGCTGTTGTAGTTTGTTTCTTTTCATTGCTGAATCATCTTCCATTGGCTGGCTGGACCACCATCTGTGTATCCAGTCACCTGTTGACAGATGTTTGTGTTGTTTGAATGTGAGAGTATGAATCAAGCTACTGTGAATAATCTCATACAGAACTTTTTATGGATTTAAGTATTCACTTCTCTTGGGTAAATACCTGGGAGTGGGTCAGATAGTAGGTAAGTGATTAACTTTGTAAGAAACTGACAAACAGTTTTCCAAAGTGGTTGCACCCTTTTTGCTTCCCCAATACTCAGCGATGTCTCCAGGCTCTGGTTGCTCGGGGAGGGTATTTTTGACCCAAGAGAGGCTTTAGCAGTTCTAGAACCAGGTGGAGGTGCTTATCTAGAGAAGAGCAGGAGGGGCGGAAATGAGGCTGGAAATTGAAGCTGATATTGTGGGAAGGCAGGAAGCACGGGTTTACGTGTGCCTGATAACACGTGTTTTCATGGGAAGAGGAGACGGGGCAGGGGGCTGGGAAGCAGGAGGTGGGGGAGGGGTCTCTGCTATTTGGAATTACAGCCCCCTGAACAGAGACAAATAGAAGGGTTGTTGACTGCACCCCAAAGAGGGGTCTTCTGGGGGTGACAGTAGTGGTGCTTCAGCAGACCAAGGAGGAGGTTGGCCAGAGAGAAGCTGGAGAGGGGAGAGCTGATGAGAGAGCAAGTCTCCGTGAAAAAGGAGCAATTTCTTTCATTCATTCATTCATTCAATGCAATCATTTTCTCACCCAGAAACATTTCTTGTGCACTTACTGTAAGCCAGGCACTGGAGTTCCAATGGAGAACAAGAGGTAAAAAACTTTAGACTGAGCGGAAGCAACCACCCACAAAATAGTATAGACGCTATGAGCCCATTTATATGAAGTTCTAGAATAGGCAGAACTACTCAAGCTTGGAAAATTGTGGGCACAATGGTTCCCCGGGAGCAGAGGTAGGGACTTCCTGGGAAAGGCCATGAAAGAACTTTCTGGAATGATGGAAACATTCTGTACCTTGATAGAAGTTTGGATTACACAGGTGAATGCATTTGTCAAAGCTCCAAGAAAACACTGCTGGAATTTGTGTATTTCATTCTAAGTTATTTTACTCAAAAGGGAAAAAAGTTAGGAGAGCAGCCAGCGAACATTGACCTCTAGTTCACGGTCTGTGGGTTGGAGCATTTGGGGGGGGGATTTAGTATTGATATTTAGGGGGCTGGAGTGGGCTAATGTCTGCACCTTACTTTGAAATGTATGAAAAATAAAATGGATTGAAGGGTGGATGGATGAACAGATTTGTTATCAAGCAAATATAGACAGTGTTGATTGTAGAATCTAGGGATGGATTTTCATTCTAAAACTCAACTTTTCTGTATGCTTGAAAATTGTCATAATGAAATGTTGGGGTTCAGGTTGTGGTTGCTGCCTTTTTGGGGCTCACAGTCTGGCAGGTGATGAAGAGGAGGTGATGAGGAGAAATAGAAGGTGGTGTGCCCACGTGGTGAAATTGGAAGTGGAACATTCTGGAAAAGCAGTCCCCCCGCTCCCTGCACTTCTATCCTAAGGAGTGAGGTGGGGGAGGGAAAGCAGGGTCTGTCTTGGAGAGGCCAAAGTGGCTTGCGCTGGGAAGCAGGGGGTTGGGGGCAGAAAAGGCCCCTTCCGGCCACCCTCTTACCCTTTCCCAGTAGGTGTTCCCACCAACAGCCCCCTGAGTGACCACATGACCCCACTGTGTGGGGCTGAGTCAGCAAATCAAAGGTGACCTTGGAGCCCAGCCAGGGTTTCCTGGATGGAACGGCCCTATCTGTCACCCCACTTTCCAAGGAAGTGAACTCGGGACAGAGTAGCTTGTCTTCTCCAACCTCCCACATCCCTCCCCCCAATTCCAGGAACCCCCCTGGGATCCTGAGGCATCTTACTGGGTTGGCTGAGGTATCTGGGGAAGCCCCTAGGGTAGGATAGAACACACACTCCTCCTGTCCCCTTGGCAGCCCCTTTGCCATCCACCTCACCACCCCGCCCCCAACTCTTCCCTCTCCTATGTCCCCATGTCCACTCACAGATGGCTCAAATGGATGGATTTGGCAGATGCAGAGAGAAAGACCACAGTCTAGAACCTGTGCTTGCCACTTACTCGATGGGTGAGCCTAGGCAAGTGACTTTGCCTCCCTGAGCCTCAGTTTTTGCATCTATCAAATGGGAATAATAATAACATCTACCTCCTCAGGTGCTGTGGTCAGCTGAACTATGGCCCCCAAAGATGTTTCCGTCCCAATCCCTGGAACCTGTGAATAGGCAACCTGACAGGGTGAAAGGGGCTTTGCAGGTGAGATTAAGATAAGGACCTGGAGATGGGGAGATGATCGTGGACTACCCAGGTGAGCCCAGTGTTATCCCAAGAGGCCTTATAAGAGAAAGGCAGGAGGATCAGAGTCAGAGAAAGGTTGAAAGATGCTACACTGTTTGCTTTGAAGATGGAGGAAGGGGCCACAGGCCATTAAAAGTGGGGGGGCCTCTAGAAGCTGGAAAAGCTAAGAAAACATTCTCTCTAGAATGTCCAGGAGGAGGGCAACCCTGTCCACGCCTTGATTTTAGCCAGTGAGACCTGTATTGGGCTTCTGACCTCCAGAACTGCAAGATAATACACTTAACGTTGTTTAAAGCCGGCCAGTTTGAGGTAATTCCTTACAGCAGTCATTAAGAAACTCCTACAGATGTGATGTCTGTAAAGCACCTACTGTGTGCCTAGCCCTGAGCCAAAGGGCTGGGGACTCGGTGGTGACAACAGGCACTGCCCCTGCCCTTCTGGAACTCGTGTTCTAATGGGCACCGTGCAAGATATAAGCAAACCGGACACCTTCACAGGTGGGGGTCATAGAGACCATTGACAGGGTGACTGAGGGGCTAGGGGCCGGTTTAACCAGGACCACTTCTCTTGGAGGGCAGAGAGCTGGAGGATGAGGAAGGGCCAGCCAGAGGGCTCAAAAAACAGAAAAGTGTGCAGATGCGGCTGGAGCTGAGCAAAGGAACGATGCAGGCAAGGAAGGTGCCAGCCACGCAGGGCCCTGCTGGCTGCAGGGAGTTTGGGTTTTCTTCCAAGAGCCTTTGTGCTTTGTGGCGGGGGGCGGGGGGGCGGTATTAATAATGGGAGATACGCAACAGCGATGTGTTTCGGGAAATAGTGCTAACAGCGCTCCCATTTGTTGCTGGCTTCTCTCTATCCTGCGGAAGAGACTTTTCTTTTTTTTTTTTTTTTAAGTGTACTTAAGGGTGAAGTTTCTGAGCTGAAGGCACATTTTTTTTTTTTAAAGAGGTAATTCTTTTTTTTAAACTTTGGGTTTATTTATTTATTTATTTATGGCTGTGTTGGGTCTTCGTTTCTGTGCGAGGGCTTATCTCTAGTTGCGGCAAGTGGGGGCCACTCTTCATCGCGGTGCGCGGGCCTCTCATTATCGCGGCGTCTCTTGTTGCGGAGCACAGGCTCCAGATGCGCAGGCTCAGTAATTGTGGCTCACGGGCCTAGTTGCTCCGCGGCATGTGGAATCTTCCCAGACCAGGGCTCGAACCCGTGTCCCCTGCGTTGGCAGGCAGATTCTCAACCACTGCGCCACCAGGGAAGCCCGAGACTTTTTGTTTAATTGTTCGGAAGGACTTATGCACACGACAACCTACGTGGGAGAATTGTGCATATCCCCACTTTACAGATGAGGAAACTGAGCCCCACAGGAGAAGGGGGTGGAGCTGGGACTCCGTGGCCTTCTCTCACCCACGCGGGTTGTGGGGAGTCACCCAGTCGGGGGAAGCAGTGACCAGGTATATCCAGCAGAGGGCAGCACTCCTACCGTCCTGACCAACCTAGGGAACCAACCCGCAGAACAGCCAGATGGAGGAGAAAAACCTCACCATCTTAGACCAAAGTCCTTAAGGTCTAGAGGCCTGGTCCCTGAGGGACTGAGGACTTGGGGTCCTGGATTTCTAGGTTCCTGAGCGTCAAGACTGGGGTCTTGGGGAATTCCCTGGCTGCCCAGTGGTTAGGACTTGGCGCTTTCACTGCTGTGGCTGGGATTCAATCCCTGGTCGGCAAACTAAGATCCCGCAAGCCATGCAGCATGGACAAAAAACTGGGAATAAACAAACAAACAAACAAACAAACAAATAAATAAAACAAAACAGAGCCAGTGTTAAAAAAAGAAAAAAGACTAGGGTCTTGGCTTCCTGGGTCCCTAAGGGGCTGGGGGCCTGGCGGGCCTGGATTTCTGGGGTCCTGAAAGTCAGGACTGGGGTCCTGAAATCCTGGATCTCCAAAGGGCTAGGGGCCTGGGTCGCTGAGTGTGGGGCTTGGGGTCCTGGCTTCTTGGGTCCTTAAGGGTTTGGATTCCTGGGTCTCCAGGAAGGTCAGAGCATGGGTCCCTGATGGTGGAGCCTGGGGTCCAAGATTTCTGTATCTCTAGGGGGCTGGGAGCCATCCTCTAGCCTGGTCCCCACACAATATCCCATCCTCTCAGAGAACCATGGGCAATGTCAGAGAGAAACCCCCAAATCTCCCAGTGCAGTCCTGGAATGCTCTCAGGATTCCCAGGATGGGCTAGCTCAGCCCCCTGGTCCCTGGGGGTGTGCTGGGGCCTGGAGGGGCTGGAGGGAGTGGGCATTGGGCCTGGGAGTCTCTCCAGAAGGAAGGATGTGGACAAGCCAGCCTCTGTGTCCCCCTCATCCTGAGCCCCACCTCCAACCCCTCCCCACCCCCAACAGCACAAAAAACCACAATCAGCCACGTGAGGCTCCAGGAGGTGATAATGCAGAGCCAGCCCCTTCCCATCCCACACGTGCCTTTCCTCTTCCTGCTGACCTGCTCTCTGCATGGATGATGGTTGGGAAGGGGAGTGAGGAGGGGCACATTTGCCTGTGAGCTCAGGGACCCTCCAGGAAGGGTGCCCAGGTCCTACCCGCAGGGAGCTCCGGGTCCCAGGAGAGGCCCACCTAACACAGATGGACTGGGTAAGGGGAATACAGAGGACTGTGGGGTCTCAGAGGAGGCCCCCAGCCCGGCCTCTGCAGTCAGGGAGGTCTCCGTGTCACTGCAGGCCAGCTTGGCACCCCAGGAGCGGGAGCTGGCAGTGCAAAGGCCCTGAGGTGTAAGAGTGCACCTGGGGAGTCTTGTAGGAAGTGGGGGTGGGGGGAGGTGTGGCTGGAGAGGCTGAGCAGGTAAAGCCCTTGAACTCCAGGCAGGGGAGGCATGGAGGGTTGGAAGCGGGGGAAGATGTGGTCCTGTGGCTGATGGAGAGGGGCCTGCCACCATTGTCCAGGAGGGAAGATGGTGACCGGGGGTGGGGTCGTGGAAGAGGAGAGACAGGACTAGTCAAAAGATAAGGAATGTGGGTGATGGGGTGGGGAGAAGGCAGGTGGTGGTGGGCAATGCTGTGCTCAGCCCGGGGCAGGGGTTGCATCTGGGCTTACTCTGCTCATCACACCCGCCCCCCTCGATTTCCTCCAACAGACCCTGCTGCCCAGGGGATCCCCAGGCGTGTGCAGAAGGGGAAGGTGGCAGCTACACGGGGCCTTGCGGGCTCTTCTTTGCCCTTTGCACGTGCTGTTTCCCCTGCTGGGGATCCCTCCCCGCTTCCGTGAGCTGGGGGTCTCATTCCCTGCAGGGGTTCCGGCTAAACGTCACCCACTCAGAGAGCTTTCCTGGGTCACTATTTAAATAGTGCCTCTGACACCCCCTCCTCCTATCTCCTTTATGTCTCTGACATCCGTCACCGTCTGACATTTGTCTGTCTCCCCGGATAGAACGTCAGCTCCAAGGGTAGAGTTTTTGTTCAGCTTGTTCATGACATCAGCCCCAAGGGCCCATCATGGTGTCCAGTGTCTCACTGAATGCATGAATGAATGAATGAGTGAGTGAATGACAGTGATGAAATAAAAATTCACATTTTAAGGTGAGACGAGAAAAATTTAAACATAAAACTTCTCCTCTGCCCTTTGGTCTCCTCGCTCGCCCTCTTGCATGCATCGTGCATCTGCGTTATGCGTGAACCAGACCTCCCCAACGGCAGAAATACCTGCTCAACCATAAAGATCAATTTTCTCCTTCTGGCGCCAGCCCTGTAACTCCTTAGACGGTGACATTCCTTCCACAATCTGTAAGGGGTCACGACGAGCCACCACTCGCCGTATAGGTGCAGACATCTTCGGTGAACTTTCCATACAATGCTAATATACCATTTTCCTTAAAGATAGAGATGGATGCAGAACAGACTGGTCAGACAACCTGGGGTGATCCTGGGCGGTACCTAATGGTAGTTCTCAGCTTAAATACTTACTTATGACCTCCTTAATGCCACTAGCTATATTACTTGTATTCTGCCTATTTTACCAGATTATTGTTTCTTGCATAACCAAATGTGTAATCGAGGGACTTCCCTGGTGGTGCAGTGGTTAAGAATCTACCTGCTAATGCAGGGGACACGGTTCAAGCCCTGGTCTGGGAAGATCCCACATGCTGCACAGCAATTAAGTCCGTGCACCACAACTACTGAGCCTGTGCTCTAGAGCTCACGAGCCACAACTACTGAGCCCATGCGCCACAACTACTGAAGCCCGCGTGCCTAGAGCCCGTGCTCCACAACAAGAGAAGCTACCGCAATGAGAAGCCCATGCACCACAGCAAAGAGTAGCCCCCGCTCGCCACAACTAGAGAAAGCCCATGTGCAGCAATAAAGACCCAACACAGCCAAAAATAAATAAATAAAATAAAATAAATAAATTTATTAAAAAGAAGACTTTAAAAAAATGTGTAATCGAGCCTCAGGTAGATTTAATCACGATTAGGTGACTTGAAACAGTTGATCAAATATATAGTCTTATAAGATCAGTGATCGTAATAGTGTAACTCTAGCTATGGGAAGAAGCAACAAGAGGGAACCATTTCCTGGACCATAATGAGCTAGTAAGAGAGGTAGTCCAGAAGCTTTTGGCTACTGTTAACAGCCCACTAATAGCACATTGAGTGGCTCTATCCATGAAATCTTCTCCAGACCTGGGAATGAGCATTCCTAGCACCATGGGACAAATTGGTCACGAAAGGCCTCCCAAACTTTGGTCGAAATTAAGACTGAAAGGGAGGGGATTGTAAAACAAAGGATGTTTGTTGCCCACCATCCAGTTCTTCAAGAATCAAGTCATTGGCCACCGCAGTTGCCGACCTACAACAAGGAATTCAGGGCGAAGATCAGGATGAGGCACTTTGTGCTGTAGGAAAATTGGCAGAACTGGCCCTCGGATAGACAGAGATTTCCAGGAGACAATTTTATGAGCTCAGTTTCTTGTATCATCCCATCCTTAGGAAACCACTAAAACCATTAACTAAGATATCTGTCCCTCGAGAACAGCAGCAACCTTCTACCCAGATGAGTACTCAAATATGAAATATGAAAAAGAATATATATGTGTAAATGAGTCACTTTGCTGTATAGCAGAAATTAACACAACTTTGTAAATCAACTATACTTCAATAAAATGAAAAAAAAAAACAGATGAGGGACTTCCCTGGTGGTCCAGTGGTTAAGACTCTGTGCTTCTAATGCAGGGGGCGTGGGTTCCATCCCTGGTTGGGGAACTAAGATCCCACATGCCGCGTGGTGTGGCCCCAAAAAAATAAAATAAAAAATTTAAAGTTAAAATTAAAAAAATTAATAAAAAGATGACTGCTCGATTGCATGAACACCCCTTCTCCAAAATCACATCTATACTGGCTTCCTCCTTTACCTCTTCGGAATAGCCCTCAGAGCTCTCTGAGAGACTGTCTCCCGGATTATAATCCTCAGGTTGGCTCCAATAAAATTTTCCGTTTCTTTCTTAGATTGACTTTTTTTTTTTTTAAAGGAAGAAGGCTTATCTTTTTTTTTTTTTTTTTTAAAGAAATTCACGTTCTTTTATTTATTTATTTATGACTGTGTTGAGTCTTCGTTTCTGTGCGAGGGCTTTCTCTAGTTGCGGCAAGTGGGGACCACTCTTCATCGCGGTGCGCGGGCCTCTCACCATCGCGGCCTCTCTTGTTGCGGAGCACAGGCTCCAGACGCGCAGGCTCAGTAATTGTGGCTCATGGGCCCAGTTGCTCCGTGGCATGTGGGATCCTCCCAGACCAGGGCTCGAACCCGTGTTCCCTGCATTGGCAGGCAGACTCTCAACCACTGCGCCACCAGGGAAGCCCTAGATTGACTATTGATGAGTTTTTTCGTCGCATGAACGAATGATGCACAGGAGATGCACGGGGCTGAACACAGAGATGTGGGAAGTAGCAAGGATTGGGGGTGATTGAAGCCGGGCGGTGGTACAGAGGTGGAGGGAGAGGTCCTAAGGGGAAACTGAGGCCTGTGGGGGATGGGGGTGGGGGGAGGAGGGCCAAGTCCAGCCCTCCTCCCGCAGGAGGGCTGCTGGAGGAGGGCCCTGCTTCTGTCCATCAAGCCCTCTTTGGAAACAGTTCTGCAGAAGACCAGTAGAGGGCGTACGTGTGTGTCTGTATGACCGTGTACTTGCGAGTGTGCGTGTGTGTTGCATAGCTGTGGTGTGTGTCACTATGTCTGTGCGTTTTGTGTGTGTATGTTTCGGTACACTTATATGTGCGTTTGTGTTTATGTGTGCATGTGATTACGTTTTGTGTGTGCACATTGGGTGCGTCTATCTTGCATCTGTAGTTCCACTGTGTGTTGTCTCTGTGTGTTTAAGTTGTGTGTGTGTGTTGTGTGTACCTCTGTGCATTTCTGTGTATTTGTCTGTGTCTGTGTACATCTATGTGTATGCGTTGTGTACGTGTGTGGTTTGGTGGTATCCTGTGGTCTGTACCTTTGTGTGTGTGTTGTGTAGATGCCTCTGGGTTGTGTCTGTGTGCACGTGGGGCATGTGCAGTTTTGCATTGTGTAGGTATCTGTGGTTGGATAGTGTTGTTTGTCCGTGTGTCTGAATCTTTCTATGTGTGTTGTGTGGATACCTTTGCATGTCGATTTGTGCTTTTGTGGTGTGTGTGTGTGTGTGTGTGTGTGTGTATGTATGTTGTGTGGGTGTCTAAATTGAGTCTTGGCAGGAACCTAGCATCATGCAAGCCGTCGAGTCCCAGTTAGAACATGTAGGGCCACTGGGCACCAGTATGACCTGGGGCTGGGGTGCCTGGGCCTGCAGAGTTGTCAGAAGCTCGGAAACAGCAGATTCCATCACAGGCCCAGCCTCTATCCGGAACCCCGTCCTGTGGCCTCCCCGCAGCCCAGCAGGACTTGTTCCCAAACTTTCTCCTCCTCCTTCCTGTGTCCTCACCACCCAGCTGTTCACCCACACTGGCCATTTTCCATAGCATCTTCCAAGCACCCACCCCCACGTCCCTCCCATCATAAAGGCTATCTCATCTCAAACCTACCTGCTTCTTCTCTCCATCCCCATTGCCACTGTCCCAGGCCACCTCCTATGGCTCCTGGACCAGGTGACAGGCCCCCGCAGTGTCCCCACCCCCACCTGGCCTCCATAAAAGTCCCCCAGGGTTCCCACCCCCCAGGTCTCCTGCCATCTTTGCCCACCCAGTGGCCCCCAGTGACCTCTCTCTGTTGCCCACCTGATAGTGGAAAGTGGGCACCGAAGGCTTCCTGGAAGAAGCGACCTCTGGGCTGAGTCTTGAGGGACGACCTTTCCTCCTTTGAGGGAGGAAAGCAGGGGTAGGTGTGGACAGAATTGCCAGGGACCTGGTTTGGGGAAGTGAAACCCGGCTGATTTGCGTGACTGAGCAGGGATGTGCTTGGTGGGTGCATTGAGGGCTGATGGTGCAGGATGCTGGAGAGCCACTGAAGGCCGTAAGCAGGGGAAGGAGCTCTTGTGTTGGAAACACGGGCTGGCATCGGGGCCCTGCCGCCCTGGCCCTTAGTATCAGACACCCACCAGGAGGCCGTGTCTCCCAGTTGTGGAGCAAATAGGCTCCGAGGTCACCCATTTTGGGTTCAAGGTCCAGTCCCACCACAGTGTGGTGCGGACAGATTCCTTACCCTCTCGGTACCTCAGTTCACCTACAGAACACCTACTGTGTGCCAGTACCTCGAATGCCGTATCATACAGCCTCCAGGGGCCTCCAGGGGAGAACCAGCGCTGCCGCTCACCCTCAGTTTACAGATGAACAAACTGAGTCGCTCATCCGGGGTGAAGCCAGGACTCAGCTCCAGGTCTGGCCAGCATGGGCTCAGGCATGTCCGGCTGCAGGGTGGTGACACCTCTGGCCTCCTCTGGGATGCTGAAAGACCCGGTTTGAGCAGCCGTTCATCGAGCCTGGCTGCCCCCATCTCCATTTCCCTGAGACTCAGAGAGGGGAAGTGACTTGCCCATAGTCATCCAGCAAGGGGGGCAGCTGGTGGCCCCCAGGCTTGTCAGACCCCAAAGCCCATGCTCTTTGGCACATAGGTGCTTTAGAGTCAAGAGACTTTTAAGGACTCCTTGGGCACATTGGCAGAGGAGGAAACTGAGGCCTGGGTGATGGAGTCTGTATTTCCCAGCAGGACCTGGCATGCTTGATAAACATCTGAGATCTGAAGACCCACTGTGTGCAGCGCTGTGCCACAAGCCTCATGTCCATTGTTATCTCATTTGGTCCTACCCCGGCCTCATGAGTTGGGTACTATCATCACCCCCATTTTACAGAAGGGAAAACTGAGGCTCAGAAAGGTTGATTCTTGGGCCAAGGTGGCACAGGCAGCAAGAGTAACAAGAGCTGATAATATTTTTGGTTCTGACTGTGTCCCAAGACTTGCTCAAAGCACATTCATATAGAGCAGACCACCCTCCTCTACCGTGTAGGTATCCTTAATATTGTCATTTTGTGGATGAGGAAGTTGGTTTCAAGGTTAAGCCACTTGCCAATATCACTCAGGTGCACATTCATGGAACACCTGCTGTGCACATCGCATGTGATGGGCTCTGGGGCGCCCACCTCTGGTCCCAGGCCTCTGGTCCTCCACACCAGTTGCGTCCCCCAGTTAACCGCAACATTGACTCCCAGTCACGGACTAAACAAAATCAGCCAATGGTCATGGAGTTCCTCAAGTCCCAGGTGCTGTCCTGTGCCAGTAACTGGAGTCTGACATCTAACCCTAACCCTCGTTAAAACCCAGATCCCAGGCAGAGCGGTGACTGTGCCCGCCAAGTGGGCTGCCTTGACAGGTAGTGAGCACCCCATCACTGGGAGAAACCAAGCAGCGCTGTAATGGAGGAAACTTCATACTCAGGTGAGAGAACTCTCTGAAGCTGACCCTGGCAAAAGCAAGAAACCTGACCTCCTGATCTCCCACTTAGGAGGGGAAAAGGGCTCCTGGGTCCCTATCTGTGAAGAAGAGTGAATTTTTAGCAAAAGCCCAGCACTGGAAGAAGGTGAGCCCTGACTGGGTTTCCCGGCACAGAGCCAAGAGAAGGCAGGAGAAGGAAGCTGCGGGTCCCTCCCTTCTCTGACTCAACACGCTCACGACAAAAAAACCCAAAAAACAAAAAACACCAGCTCCAGTTGGTGCACTAGGAACCTGAGAGAGAGAAGACCACGTGAAGGGGACTCAGAACAAGTGGAACTCAGCATGATGACTCCTCACAGCCAGGCTGAGGGAAGGCGGCCTGTGGCTGCGGTGGGGCATCAAGGTAGAGCTTTGGGGGGCCCTGGAGTGGGGTGAGGGAAGAGCTCAGATATGGGGAAGAACTGAGACCCAGTGTCTGGTGTTTAGGGTAGGAGCTCAAAGTAGGGAGCAGGCAACAGGGTGAGGGCTGGGGGTCGGGGGGTGGGCAGGGGAAGGGGGACCCAGTCTTCCTGAGGTGATGCTGGGAACCCAGCATTGGCGGGGGGTAACTGAATCCACACAAGGGAGAAGGGGCACAGGTGAGAGCTGGGTCGGGGTCAGCCACCTGAGGAGGGAGCCTTTGGAGGAGGGGGTCTCACCTCCTGGCCCCAGACCTGTCTCTATGGCCAGTGTCTCTCTGGCCCCAAGTCAGGCTCGCTGGCCACTGGAGTGTGGGCATAAGGAGCGGCCGTCATTGGGCTGGACCAGCAGAGGGACAGAGTCAGAGATGCACAGACACAGAGACGGACAGACAAAGATCGGGGGCTATGGTTGCCGATGGACATGAATGCGGCATGTAGAGAAAGTGTCCAGAGGAGGCTGGGGGTCCACTGAGACCCTCTGCTTCAGTGTGGGCTCTGGACAAGCTCCTAGGACTCTGGCTTTCTGGGTTTTGGGAAGCTGGCAGAGCCGGAGCCTAGCCTCACCCTGCTTTCCTCGTTGTTCCCCCCGACTCCTGGCAGAGTTTCTGAAACTTCACAGAAGGCAGAGGCACTGCTGCAGGAGAGGGATACAGCTGTTGCTGCTGGGGCTGGTGGTCACAGTTCTATGCGCTGGGCTGCTGGCTCTGATTCTCCTGTGGCGTGAGGACACCCTCAGCCCCACAGGGCCCCCTTCTCGTGTTCCCTCACAGACTCCCACTCTCAGATCCTGGGGAGCCCAACATACCCCTCAGAGCCCAATTTCCCCATCGTGTCTCCCACCGTGTCCCCACCAGCCCCTTCCCATGCCCCTCCCACCCTCCCTCGAGGGCACCTTGCCCTGCCCCAGGACACCAGTCTCCCCCCCTTTCGGCACCTCCCACACGATATACCCAAGGTCTCCATCCCCCGCTGGCAGGTGGGGTGTGGATGGATGGAGCACCTGAAATATCCTTCCTCTCCTCTCCCTCCCTCTCCCCAGATTGGGAAACTGCACGAAATCTGAAACAGCTGGAGGAGGCCACTGCCCAGAAGGGTATGGAGGGGCCAAGGGGGGCAGGGGGACCGGGCTCTTCTCCTGCTTCTGCCACTGACTGCTGTGGGATGAGAGGGAAGGTCTGGGCTCCAGTGTCCTCCCAGGATCTAAGGGTCAGTCTATGCCCCGCAGGGGTGTGAAAACCCAGAGACTCTTGGAGGGGAGGCTTTGAGAAGTGCCTGATGGAATCGTACCTAACTGCTCCGTGCTTCAGCTTTCTCACCTGTAAAATGGGCATCATTTTAGCGCTCAGAGGCAGAAAGAAGCTAAGACTTTCAAAGGGCTCAGAACTGAGTCCAGTGAGTTTTCGAGAAACGCCTGCTGCTTTTTTATTTCATTCTGGCTGGGGGAGGGGTACACACGTTCATTGGATTCTTGCCTGTGCTTTCCTGAGTACAGGCAGACCTCAGAGATATTGTGCGGTTTGGTTCCAGAGTAAAGCGAATATCGCAATAAATATTGCACACGACTATTTTGGTTTTGCAGTACATGTAAAAGTTATATTTATACTATACTGTGGTCTATTAAGCGTGCAATAGCATTAGGTCTAAAAAAGTGTACATACCTTAATGTAAAAATACTTTCTTGTTAAAAAATGCTAATCATCATCTAAGCCTTCAGTGAATCATAATCTTTTTGCTGGTGGAGGGTTTTATGCTGAGATTTCAGCAATTCAGCCCCATCTTCAGGCTCCACTTCTAGTTCTCTTGCTGTTTCTACCGCATCTGCAGTTCCTTCCCCCACTGAAGTCATGAATCCCTCAAAGTCATCCATGAGGGTTGGAATCAACTTCTTCCAAATTCCTGTTAATGTTGACAGCTTGACCTCTTCCCATGAATCACCCATGTTCCTCATGGCTCTAGAATGGTGAATACTTTCCAGAAGGTTTTCAGTTGACTTTGGTCGGAACCATCAGAGGAATCACCATCTATGGCAGCTATAGCTTTACAAAATGTATTTCTTAAAGAATAAGGCTTGAAAGTCGAAACGACTCCTTGATCCATGGGCTGCAGCACGGATGTTGGATTAGCAGCCATGGAAACAACATGAATCTCATTGTCTATTTCCCTCAGAGCTCTTGGGTGACCAGGTGCATTGTCAATGAAGAGTACTAATTTGAAAGGAACCTTTTTTTCTGAGCAGTAGATCTCAACAGTGGGCCTAAAATATTCAGTAAACCGTGTTGTCAACAGATGTGCTGTCATCCAGGTTTTGTTGTTCCATTTATAGAGCACCGGCAGAGTAAATTTAGCATCGTTCTTAATTGCCCCAGGATTTTCAGAATGAGAAATGAGCATTGGCTTCAACTGAAGGTCACCAGCTGCATTAGCCCCTAACAAGAGAGACAGCCTGTCTGTTGAAGCTTTGAAGCCAGGCATTGACTTCTCCTCTCTATCTATGAAAGTCCTAGATGGCATCTTCTTCCAATATAAGGCTGTTTCATCTACATTGAAAATCTCTTGCTTAGTGTAGCCACTTTCGTGAGTTACCTAGATGTTCTGGAGAACTTGTTGCGGCTTCTACACCAGCACTTGCTACTTCCCCTTGCGTTTTCATGTTATGGAGGCGGCTTCTTTCTTTAAACCTCATGAACCCACGTCGGCTGGCCTCACATTTTTTTTCTGCAGCTTCCTCACCTCTCTCAGCCTTCATAGAATTGAAGAATATTAGGGCCTTGCTCTGGATGAGTGAGGCTTTGACTCCATGAAATGTTGTGGCTGGTTTCATCTTCTATCCAGACCATGAAAACTTTCTCCCTATCAGCAATGGGGCCGTTTCACTTCCTTACCATTTGTGTCTTTACTGCAGTAGCATTACTAATCTCCTTCAAGAACATTTCCTTTGCATTCACAACTTAGCTGTTTTGCACCAGAGCCTTAGTTTTTGGCCCGTCTCAGCCTTTGACATGCCTTCCTCACTAAGCTTCATCATTTCTAGCTTTTGATTTAAAGTGAGAGACGTGTGACTGTTCTTTTCACTTGAACCCTTAGAGGCCACTGTAGGGATATTCGTTGACTTCATTTCAATATTGTTGTGTCTCAGGGAATAGGGAGGCCAGAGGAGAGGGAGAGACGTGGGGGAACGGCCGGTCGGCGGAGCAGTCAGAACACACAACATTTATCCATTAAGTTCATATATGGGCATGGTTCATGGTGCCCTGAAACAATTACCAGAGTAACATCAAAGATCACTGACCACAGGTCATCATAACAGAAACAAGCATAATGAAAAAGTTTGAAATATTGCGAGAATTACCAAAATGTGACACAGAGACACGAAGTGAGCAAACACAGCTGGGAAAATGGCACTGATAGACTTTCTCAATGCAGGGTCACCACAGACCTTTGATTTGTAAAAAATGTGATATCCGCAAAGTGTAATAAAACCAGATCTGCCTGTACTTGTGCCCCTGAAATTAAAAACAGTTTTTAATTGTTTTTAAATTAAACAATGGCTGTGGCCATTGTGATTATGTGACAGGGATCCTTGCGCTTGGGCCTGGGGTAGGGGGGATTCTTGGACCTGTCTTCCTGGCTCCTGAGGACCAGTCTTCTCTCCTGCCTCCCCAGTCTCTCAGGTGTCCAAGGACTTGGAAAGACACAAGGGCGACCAGATGGCCCAGAAATCCCAGGGTGAGTGACCTGAGCTAGGGTGGATGAATGAACACGTGGACACAGGGCTCCAGACCACCATGAATTGCAAAATGGGCAGGTGACCCTAAAGACTCAGGCGAAGAGGCCAAGGGGGGACTGGGGGGTGAGTCTGAGAACTTTCTTACCACCAAGTCCCCTCCCCTGCAATCAGCTGCCCAGATGCTGCAGGACATGGAGAGAATCCAAGCTGAACAGAAGAGAATGGAATCTCAGGGTGAGAGACGGGGGTGGGGTTGGGGGGCTTGGTCCTAGGGCCATGGGGGGCTGTGGAGCTGGGGGCCAGGCTCCGGGACTCTTAGTATCATCCCTGACACCAGCCCTGCCCCCCACCCCCATCAGAATCTGAGCTCTCCCGGAACCTGGATGGTCTTCGAGCTGACCTGAGCAACTTGAAGTCCCACAGTGAGCCTCAGGGGAGGGGGGCAGGGAGGTATGCCTGGATTTGTGGCCCTCAAATTAAAAACAAACACATTGACCCCTGCCCACTCCCCATCCCCCCGACCTAACCACCCAAGGCTTGAATGAGAGGCGCGAGGCCTTGGATTCACTGGGGAGACTCCAGGAAGAGGTGGGGAAGTTGTGGATGGAGATACGCGAGTCCGTCGGTGAGCAATTGCGTCTGTACCCGTGGGGGCGTCGGTGCATGCGGGTGACAACATGGGTGTGTGGCAGTGTGTTCCAAAGTGCAGTAGAGGTGTGAGCGTGACAGTGTGGATGGTGTGTGCTCACGTGTGCGGCAGGGCCGATGGGCGACACCTGAGAAAGCCCTTTCTGATTCCAACAGCTCCCCTCCACCGACCTGGGTGCGGGGCTCCCACGCTTTTTCCCTCCTCCAGGAAAAGCTGTCTCGCAATCACCATTGCTGGGTCCTCTTTACTGATCTCGCCTCTGCCCGTCTCCACTCGGGGGCGGGTCGTGGGTAGGATGCCCTCAGCCACAGCCCTTCCGGAGGAGTGTCTGACCCAACCAGGGCGGGGACGGGGGGATCCCCTCTGCAGTAGTGGGGACCAGGGGGACCATGACATCTTCCCCAGGGGTGGCCGTGATGGAGGCAAGGCTGGCCGTTCCGAGGGTCGTGGGGGGGGCGCCAGCAGGCTGCAGAGAGAGCAGACGTGCGATCACTGTGCCTTTAACCTCGGGTGGGACCTGGGTATTACCGCCTGAAGTCCCCACCCCCTTGCCCCTATCTACCCTTGATTTTTGGCCTCCCACCTCTGGGAAGCCCCAGCTGGGTCAGAGAAGAGGAAGGATCTCTGCTCCATGTGGAGGAGCGCTGTCTCCTGGGACCCAGTGTGGCTCTGGGAGTCCCAGCAAGAAACCCTGCTGTGCTCCTCCCGGGAGAGGGGGAGGGGGGATCTGGCTCTCGCTCACCCTGATCCCCAGTCAGTCCTTGAGTTCCTCCCCCCCAAAAGTCCGGCCCCCATGGCCTGGGGTCTGGGTCCAGCTCTGTAGCTGTCTCTCGGTGACGGTGTGACACAGAGCCAGGGCACCAGCCCCAAAGTTTTCTTGAAGGGACCAGAGATGCTCTCTGTTGTGGTTTTGTGTTTTTGTTTTGTTTTGTTGTTGTTGTTTGCCACACCTTGAGGCACGTGGAACTTCCCCGACTAGGGATGGAACCCGTGCCCCCTGCAGTGGAAGCTCGTAAGTCTTAACCACTGGACCACCGGGGAAGTCCTGAGATGCTTGCTTATGTTTTCATGCTGCTCCCCCAGAGGGCTGCCTACTGGCTACTGTTTGATGTGGGAGAAGTCTCCCCAGGGCTCCTCCAACTGCTGTGGACCCCAGACCCCTTAGAAAACTTCCACCCAAGCTATGGAGCCCTCCATGAACTTCACTCTAAGAAAATCTATTTTAAACCACGAGTGAGTCAGTCCAGTAACAGTGGTTTTAGCCTCCCACCTGGGAGTGGCGGCAATGACGGTGCCTGAGAGTGTCCTTGGGTCTGGGGCAAGGGGAGAAAGACCAAGGTGGTCCCTTATGGAGGCCGTCAGGACCCAGCCCTCCAGTCTCCTCCTACCCTGTCCCATCCCCACCACAGGCTCCCCTGACCAACTAGAAGAAAATCGTCTCAATTTCCCAGAAAGCATCAAGAGTGCTGGTTTGGGGGGTGCTGGCAGCGACAGCAGCCAGAGCTATGACTGGGGGGACGCGGCTGTCGGTGGGGACAGCAATGGGGAAGTGATGCTGGCGGTCTTGGCCTCAGCCCTGCCGTCGGCACCGGTGACTAAGCGTGGCTGAGCTGGTGTTGGTAGAGCTGGTGTTGGTAAAGGTGTTGTTGGCTGTGGTGTTGGTGGTGCAGAGATGCTGCTGGCCATCGTGGGCAGCTGCAGTGATGATGATGTCAGCATCAGACCTCCAGGGAAGAAGGCAACCTGGGAGACCCTCTGTTAGGCCCTGGGGTGGATCTGCTTTCAGCCCAGACCCCAGGAGAGACGCTGCCACCCGCCCTGCCCATGGTACCCACGGCACCCGCCACGGCACCCGCCGTGGTACCCCCCACCGCTGCCCCCTCAGCCTCTCCTCCACAGGCTCTGTGTGCAACATCTGCCCCGAGGAGTGGATCTATTTCCAAAAGAAGTGCTACTACTTCGGTGAGGGCACCAAAAAATGGATCCAGGCCCGGAACGCCTGCAGCAAACTGCACGGGCGGCTGGTCAGCATCCGCAGCCAGGAGGAGCAGGTGGGCCTGGGCTCTGCGGGGAGGACACAGATCCCCGCCCTGACTTCCTGTGTGGTGGTGGGGGGGGGACCCAGGCACATCTCCCCAGCCCTGTCCTGCTCCCCAGGACTTCCTGACCAAACACTCCAACAAGAGGGGCTCCTGGATTGGCCTTCGGGACCTGGACATCGAGGGGGAGTTCATCTGGATGGACAGTAGCCCCCTGGGCTACAGGTGAAGAGGGGGAAACGCAGGGGAGGGGCCCTCGGAGAAGGGGGACCTTTCTGTGATGCGAGGGGAGGGTATTTGGGGGCATGCGTCCCCCCGGGCTGGGTCTTGGGGAGCTTCTGGATGGCAACCGAGGGAGATGGTCAGGGTTTGGATATGCAGGCTCAGACTGGGGGGAGGGTGTCTCTGGTCTGCAGGGACTTGGGGTGGGAAACCAGGGATGGGGTGGGGAGGGCCCAGGCTTGGAGGGGTGTGTCAAGGCTGAAGGCAGTGGGGACCCTTCCCCGTACCCCATCCTCTGACCTGAAGCCTCCTGCTCCAGCAACTGGCAGCTGGGGGAGCCCAACGACGCGGGCCAGGGCGAGAACTGCGTGATGATGCAGGGCTCGGGGCAGTGGAATGACGTTTTCTGCGGCAGCTACCTGAACAGCTGGGTGTGTGACCGGCTGGCCACGTGCTGAGCGCCCGCCCGCCAACCCGGCCCTGTGTCCCCTGGGCTGTGGACCCTCACAGCCCCCCTGCCCACCCGCCAGCTGCACCCCTCTGCATCCCTCTCCCACCTCGAACACGAGAATGGCCGGGCCCACAGCAGGACCCTGAGGACCCCCAACAAACGGAAGCAGCGTACTCATCCCTGGATCCCTGCCAACACCCCGGAGGGCCTGTCCCTTGCCCCTCAGCCCAGCTGGTCGTCACCACTGCCCTGCCCTCAAGTGCTCGGAGTTCCCACTGTGAGAACCTCTGCCCGCAAGCCTGGAGGCTAGAAGCCCTCTCCTCGCCTGGCAGCCCGGCCTTCCAGGGAGCAGCGGAGGACACCTCAGACCGCAGCATGCTTCCTCCATCCCCGCCTCGCCATCTCTTGGCACCAGAGGACAGAGACTTCTGGCTCAGGTAGCCAGTGCTCCCCGTCCAACCTGCATCATGAAATGGGGTGATGATGGCCCCTCACACTGGCCCCTCCTCACTGGCTCTGGTCTCCAGGCATGGAACATGGGAGCTGGGAGTTCCAGAGCCTGGTGTCTGAGGCCACCTCTGGGTACCAGGAACTGAAGTGGCATTTATACCTCCCTAGTTTTTTGGGTTTTTTTCCCTACTTTATTACAAGAAGCATTTACTAGGCAGGGCCTGGAGATGAAGACTCTGGGGTCTGATGGAGCAGAGAACACCCCTAGACCCCCAGGAATATTGCAGGGCAAGGCAGTGGACCGCCCTGAGCCTAGTTCCCAGCCCAGAACAGGGCCCAGTACACAGAAGGCTGGAGAGGCCAATGGGGAGATGGCCAGGTCACCTGGCGGCCAGTTCAGGTCCTGAGCTGCCGGCTCCACCCCCGCTCAGGCAACACCAGCTCCAGGCTTGGCCCAGGTCAGCCCCACACCTCTGGGAGGCTGTGGAAAGAGGCAGACCAGGATCTCAGGATGCCCCTGGTTAAGTGCCTCGCTGCCCACCCCCCCACCCCCCAGTTCCTGGCCTAGAAAAGGAAGAGCCAGACATGCTCACGTGATTCTCGGGCCCACTCGAGAAAGAGGAATCCACGAGGAGAGAACCACGCTGGACCACCCAGGACTCTGGGCGTCAAGGGCCAGACCAAGCCCCAGCCACGTGGACCAGGATGGGGTGGGGACCGAGTTGGCCCCTTGCAGTGAAACATGGGCTAGAACCCCCAGGCACCTGTTAGCTCTCTCCTACCCCCACCCCCAGATTTTTGTCCCCCTGCAGACGTCTCCTCGGAACTCCAGGCCAGCACACAGCTGCCTATCCTGCTGCAGCCTTGGTGTAGCCCCTGTCCTCGCTTGCCCAGGTCTCCCTATTCACTGCCCCAAACCTCCCAGAAGTTTCTTTCCAGCTCAGAGAAAATGCCAAAGTCCTACAGGATCCTTTGTGATCGTGTGAACCCTTCCCATGCGCCATATCTCCTCAATTTCACCCACACCAGCCTCCTCACTCTTCCTTCAACTTTCAGGCTCACTCCCACCACAGGGCCTTTGCACATGCTGCCTCCCCCTCCCTCCCATTTAAAATGACACCTCCTGACTCCCCACCCCTTTTACCCCACTGTATTTTCTCACCACAGCACTCTTCTCCTTTCAACAGAATGTGTAATTTACCGATCTGTTTGTTTCAGGTTGGCAAGGGCCTTTGTTTTGTTCTCAGCTGTGTCCCCAGAGCCTGGCACATAGTAGGCGCTCAATAAATATTTGTTGAATTAAATTAATGTGAGACCTTCTCTCGGAACCTGCTTCGGGGGCCTGTGAAACAAGGGATGCTGCCTGCCTGGTTCACCGAGGGCTGGTGCTGGGTTCGTCCTCCTCACTCCCCCCACCCCACCTATCTGGGGGCTTCAGTCCCAAGCATCCGAAGTCAGAGCCGCTGTGATGGGAACCTGCAGGACCACGGCGGCCGGTTCGTTCTCTCGGTCCTCCCCTTGCCCTAAACAGGTGCCTGGCTACACAATCCTACAGCTTGTTCCAAACCATCTCCCTTCTCCACGAGTCCCTACGCATCTTCTACAGGAAGCAACGGACCCTGGACCCTCCTCTCGCAGCTCCCAAGCTCTCGAGCATCCCCTGGGGACCAGCCACCTCTCCTCCCCTCCTGCCCTCCTTTTCTAGGGCATCTTTTACTGTTGGGACTCTGGATGGAGCTGGCCCTGCCATCCCTACCTCCTGCCCCTCGCTCCTGCAATCTGGCTCCTGCCCCAGGGGGCCCCGGAAGCCACTCTCACTAGGGTCCCTGAGGACCTCGGGCTGCTCAACCCAAAGGTAACTCCTTCAGCTCCCTCTGAAATCCAGCTTCCCAGGTACCACAGCCGCTGGCTTTACATCCTCTAGGCCTGTGGCTTCTGTCTCTGTACTGACACTGCCCCCTCACCCCAGATTCACGCTGCTACCCTGGCCACCCCCTCTCCCAGCTGCCTTGGGGCCCCCCCACCCGGCCCCCAGCCAACAGCCATTTCCTGATCATCTGTGCACTACACAGTGGTAGTTTCATTTATCCTGTTGACACACACTACATTCTTTGCAGTGTGCTGAGGCCCACCTCTTGCTGAGATGACTGAAAATGCCCCTGACCAAGCCTGGCGCCCACCCCCATCGCTGCCCCATCTCCCCATCTCGTGCTGCCCTCCGAACAGCAAGTTGAAAAGCTGCACCCACCCCACCCTTAAACCCTGCTCATAAGCAGTGAGGGGGACCCAGCCAAAAGCACCTGAGATTCCCCTTCAAAACACACTTGTTCAGGTCTTGGCCAGGGGCGTCGGGGGGGAAGCGAAAATGTGAAGAAATTTTCCCCTCCAAAGTCCTGAAGGGCTTTCATTGGGCTGGCGGGAAGTGTGAGGAGTGATCAAGAGACCAAGGGTGGTGGGCAAAAGGGCAGTCTGCCCAAAATGTAATTGTTTTCCTTTTTCAACAAGGAACGTGTGTTCAGGTAACGGGGTCATGCGTTTAGAGATGAACCGCAAACTATTTTAAGCACCCAGATGACTTTTAAGTGACCCCACCTATTTCCCCTTGAGAACCAGGTCTCTAAGGCCAGGGTTCTCAAAGTGCAGCCCCTGGAGTTATCAGAAGTTCCTAGGAACTTGTTAGAGATGCAAATCCCCAGCTCACACCGGATCTGCAGAATTGGAAACTCTTGGGGGGTGGAGGGGGGCAGCCGCCCCAGTTTGCACACAGGATTCCCCTGGGGACCTCGCTAAAATGCAGACTCTGAGTGGTTAGTCTGGGGTGGGCCTGAGGGTCTGCATTTCCGACAGGCTCCTGGAGGATGCTGACACCGAGGCCCGGGACCACACTTTTGAGTAGCAAGGGTCTAAAAAAAAAAAGGGTTGTGGACTTCCCTAGTGGTGCAGTGGTTAAGAATCCGCCTGCCAAGGCAGGGGACACGGGTTCGAGACCTGGTCCAGGAAGATCCCACATGCCGTGGAGAAACTAAGCCCGTGCGCCACAACTACTGAGCCTGCGCTCTAGAGCCCGCGCGCCTAGAGCCCGTGCTCTGCAACAAGAGAAGCCACTGCGATGAGAAGCCCGCGCACCACAACGAAGAGTAGCCCCCGCTTGCTGCAACTAGAGAAACCCCGCGGGCAGCAACGAAGACCCAACGCGGCCAAAAATAAAATAAGTAATAAATTTTTTTTAAAAAGGGGGAGGGGTTGACAAACAACCACCCTCTGTCTGTTTCCTAGATACACAGCTACTCCCACTCCTTAACCTACTGCTGTCTACAGCACAAAGTAGTTGGACAGAGGCTGCTGGGCGCAAACTATTCACTCTCTGGTCCTTTACAGAAAAAGTGTGCCGGCCCCTGGTCTAAAGGAGTCTCCCTTGGCCTGATCCCTCCACCTTGATACCGCCCCCCCCCCCCCCACCTCCTCAGCCGAGGGATGGCCTCCAACTGCAATTCCGGAAGTTGCCAGCATTCTCCCTACTGCAGCCATACCAGCAGCTCCTTGGGCCTGGTTTATCTTCCCGCTGCCGCCACCCCCCCTCCCCATTGTACTATAAACACACTTGGGGGTCTTCCCTGGTGGCCCAGTGGTTGACTCCGTGCTCCCAATGCAGGGGGCCCGGGTTCGATCCCCAGTCAGGGAACTAGGTCCCACGCGCCGCAACTAAAAGATCCCGCATGCCGCAACTAAGACCCTGGAGCAGCCAAATAAATAAATATTTTTTAAAATAATAATAATAAACACGCTTGGGCCTTGGCATCCCTCAGCAGCCTGAGGCAGGGGCCTGGGTCAAGGTGTTTGTTTTTGTTTTGTTTGGCCACGCTGCGGGGCTTGCGGGGTCTTAGTTCCCTGACCAGGGATTGAACCCACACCCTCGGCAGTGAAAGTGCCAAAGCGCCGAGTCCTAACCACTGCACCGCCAGGGAATTCCCGGGTCAAGGTGTTGAGCGAATCTCTGAGGCCCTCACACAAGACACAAGACACGCTTGGGAAGGGGGCTATCTGCATCCTTTATCGGGAGGGGGGGGGCGGAATCAGCGGCCCTCCAGGGCCCGGTCTCGGGCGATGACCGCCTCCTCGAACTTGATCATGAGCGTGGTGCCCTTGTGCCAGTGCGCCGTGACCTTGGCGGGGAAGCCACTGTGCGTGAGCACCGCCTCCACGATGCCAGCCGTGAAGCTGGCGCAGTTGAGCGTGCTGTTCTCCTTGGGCACGGAGATGTAGGTGTTGATGAGCGGCTCCCGCTCGATGATGTAGAAGGTGCGGGCGTCGTCATTGGCCTGCTCCAGCTTGTCGGCCTCCTTGCCGAAGAGCGCCTTCCACACGGCGCCCTTCACGAAGAGCAGGGCGCCCAGCACCTTGGTTTCCCGCCGGGCGCCCTTTTCGCGAGCCACCAGCGCATCCAGAACGCGGGCGCCCACCTGGCGGCCTAGCGCGGCCAGGCGAGCCTGCAGCTCTGCCACAGAGAAGACGCGGCTCTGGCAGTGCTGCACCAGCTCGGAGAAGAGCAGCGCGAAGGCGCTCAGGCTCACCTCGGTGCGCGGCCGGGCCAGCGCGCGCTCCAGCAGCGCCGACTTCCCGCGCGTGAAGCGCGCCTCCATGCCGCCGCTGCCCTGCGGGGAGACGAGAAAACGTGGGTGTCAGAGGCGGGAAGGAGCCCCTCTCAACCACCTCCCTTGTGCGCTCCATCAGTGATTTCCCACGTGGGAAGAGAGGAGTAGAAGAAAAGGAGGTACCCACCTGCGCGTAAAGCATACCTCCCTTACGCCTAGCCAGCGACGGCCAAACGGGAGAGGGGGTAGGCTTGTACCCTAGGCGAGGAGAGGATTTGGAAGGGAGGGGGGTGGAGGGGGAAGGTGGGATGAGAGACAAGAGGGGGACCAGAAGGGGGCGCTCGAAACCACCCCCTCAACCCTCGAGTTCCAGGTGATCCTTGTGCGTTCAAAGCACCGTCCTAAGCCCTCCGCCACCTGTACGAGTAACCAGAAAACTAGTGCGTGGGGAGGGGGGCGTCAGACCTAGGGCAGGAAGGGGACGAGGATGGGGGGCCGTGAGAGTACACTGGCAACTATCCCTCCCCCCGCCATGCGCTCCAGCAGCAACAGCGCTGACTTCCCTGGGTGAAGAGAACTTCCCTGCCTCTCCCCTGCGGAAAGTCAGAGAAACTGGGAGAGAGGAGTAGGGGGTGTGTGGAGACCAACGGCCAGGAGGGTTGGGGGCTTGGGGAACAGGCAAGACACATGGGGCAAGCCAGGAGAGGATGCTGGGAACCCTTCCAAACCCGCACCCTCGGGCAGCACCAATTTGTCATGCACGAAGCATGCCTCTTTGAGTGGGCCTGCGTTTGTAAAAAGACTGGAGGAGCGGCCAGGGAAGGCGTTGGGAACCACCCCCCCCAACCCGCGTGCTTTACAGAAAGGTAGCTGCACCGTGGAAAGAGGGAGGGGGCGGACTGTCGGACCCGGGGGTTAGGGGAGCCAGGAAGGGGCGCAGTGATCCTCCCATCCCAGGGCGTGAAGCCACAGCTGTCGGTGGCGAGAGACCCGGAAGGGGGTTGCTGGGAAAATCCCTAGGGGGTGCTGAGACCAAAAAGAAAAAAAAAAAATGTGGATCAGCGATGGGAATGGCAGCGGGTGGGGCGGGGGGTAATCCCAAGGGCTCTGAGACACACAGAACCCTGCTAAGGGTGGGGTCGGGAGGGGTAACTGAGAACCCCGCCCCCACTACGCAGGGACCGGGCCAGAAGCCGGAAGGGTCTGGGGATGCTGAGAGGGCCCCAACCAGGTCTGCGTGGGGGATGAAAAGACCACGGGAGGGGAATCTCAGGAGCTACAGGACGCCCCTGCCCCGGTGCGCAGCTGCCTACATGGGGACTGCCCAGCGCGCGAGAGGGGAGGAGGAGTGTTGAGACCCCTCCACCCACCCGCCATGGGGTTGGTGAGCTAAGCCGTGGAAAGACCGGGATCCCGCGACCCCGGCCCCGGCGTGGACCAGGCAGAGGAACAGGGAAGGAGCCCACCCTCCTCGTGGTCCCCCGGGGTGGGCCGAAGAGGGATTTCGGGGATCGTGAACGCCGAGACCCTGACCCAGGACCCAAAGACCCGCGGAAAGGGGTTGGGGACCGGACGCGGCACGGCGCCGGGAGGGGTGGTGGCGGGCGGGGTCTCACCGGGACTTGCGGCAGCCAATTCGGCCGAGCTGCTTTACGGCGCCGTAAAAGGCCCGGCGTGCGCAGGCGCCGAGGCGGGACGGGCGGGGCGCGCTCTGTGATTCCCGAGAGTGGCCGCACGGGGGCGCGCGTGTCCGTGCGGCCCTACAGAGGGGTGCGGCCCGGGCCAGGGACCTCGCTGGCCTTGGTTGGCCCGTGATCGAGGGGACAGTGGCACGGGTCGTCCATCTGCTCAGGAGCACACATTTGATGATGGGCACATGTCTCTGTCTTGGGAACATGTGCGTCCTCGGGCATATGTCTACTTGTCTCAGGGGCACATGTATGCCCATGCACACACACTCACCGGTCTTAGGGACACACATATGTCCATGCGCATATGTCCACTTGTCTTAGGGTCCATGCGCATGTCCGTGGGCACAAGTTCTCAGAGGACGTACATCCATGAGCCGTGGGCATAGTACATTTAAAGGCATGTGCGCTCATGAATACATGCCCTGTGGACAGATATATTCACGAGCACGGTACATACTCAGGGGCTCATACACCGTGGGCCCATGCACACTTAGGGAGACATTGGACATCTCAGGCCACAGACCCTCATGGGCACACACTCAGCGGCGCAGAGACTCAGTCGCTCCCAGGGTACACATTCATGGACACACTGGGACCCACTGGGGACATTGGTTCTCATGCCCCCTCGTGCCCCCAGGGTTCCTAGCATACGTCCACGTGTTCACCGTGTGACCTTTCTCATTCTCCGAGTTGGAACACTTACAGACCCTCCCTACCAGGTTCCAAAGCTCCCCAGCCACACCAATAACAGATCTGAAAGATGCGTTGTTTCCCCTTGGCCTTTATCATCATGAATCACGGAATGTGAGTGCAGAAACAAATGGACACATGCGGGTCCACGCTCTGAACACCCTCGGTGGCATAATCAGGCACACTCGTGTTGACACACACCTGTTCAGGCCAGCACAGCGTGACAGGTGGTTGTGACAGGGCACATACCCACAATTACAGTGATACATTCCCATGGTGTGCCCACCCCACCCCCTCACGCCTCCATCACGCAACATCCCGCAGGACACACATGTGTTTATGCTGAAATGGGCACGTGCAACACGTGTCACCAACACCCACACCCACAGTGACACACTTCTGTGTCACAGCCACCCACGGAGACATGCATTACACTCACAACATGCCGCAATACACATATGCATCACATGTACAGTGACATAGGGGTGCACACCACACTCGCTATGACTCCCACCTTCAACATTCACCCATAACACCTTCCTGTGGGAAACACTGAAATACCCACCCTCCATGAAGTGCTTACCCCGACACACGAGCACACATGCCCACACGCAACTCCACAACACATTCACCAAGACACATGATTTTCTACACGTGGGATGAAGCGCAGCATCAGACCAGGCTGGGGCCCCCATTTTCCATCTTCATCGAGAGGTGCTATCTTGTCCTCCGAGGTGCAGCCAGGGCTCTGATGTCTTTTCTTTTATTGAGGTGTGGGCTCTGCGGGGTGGGGGTGGGGTGAAGGGTGGAGACCCGAGGTCAGACAGATTCCACTCTTGAAAGAGAATCTGGGGCCAAATCCAAGGGGGCCCCTCATTCGCTTCCCCTGGACCCAACTTACTTGGATTTGACATCTTCAGCATCTGGAGGATTTCCTGTAATGTAGTCTTGATTTCGTTTATGTTTGAGACTGGGGAGAGACAGGAAAAAGCTGAGGTGGGGCTTTCTTAGCTTTATTGGAAGCCTCCTCCCTGCCCGGCCCCCAACCTGGGGTGCCACACAGCCCATGTACTTGGAGTTCCCATGCATTTATATACTCCCCAAGTGACTTGGAGGGTGACATCCATCACCTCGCCAAACCTTGTGCTCTGGAAGGGCAGGACCCCTGCTGTCCCCTCCCTCGACTCCCCAGCACCCAGCCCAGTATTGGGCATGGAGGCAAATTCACCCAGTGGAGGTCTATAAGGGCACCTGTCGCCAGCGTCCTCAGTTTCTGGTTCCCTTCATGGACCTTGCTCTTGACCATGTCAATGCTCTGCTTGGCCGCCTTGATGCTCTGATCGACATCGCTCCAGCGCTTCTTCCCCTCCTGGCACTCTCCCACCGAAAGAGAGACTGCAGGGGCGGATAAGGGCTGTCTGTGTCACCTCTGCTCTCCCTACCCCCACCCCGACCCAGGTCCTTCCCTCACCGTTCTGGAGCTCCCTTTTCAAGACCAGCAGCTCCTGGGACATCTCGGAATCTGTTCAGGATGGGGTGGGGAGGCCAGAAAACCTTAGAATCGCCTCAGGTCTGCAGTTGAGAGCGGCACTGGACCGCCCCGGCTCCTGGGAACCCCTTTGCCCTGCCCCAGCCCCTTCCTCCACCACCAAAACAAAAAAAACACTCACTCTTCACCAGGACCAAGACTAAGAGGATGACGCAGGACACAACAAGGACAACATACAGGTTCATCATGGCTCTAGGCAACCAACGGGGGACCTGGGCAGGGTCGGAGGGTGGCTTGGACTGGGCTGGAACGGGGGTAGAGGCAGGACAGGTCATCTCCAGGGCCCAACACTGCCACTCAGACCATCAGCGCTGACTGTAACACCAGCGACAGCTCTTCACCTACACCCACTGTTCCCGATACCGTAAGCAGCTGCGGCCATCAACAACACTGCCGCCAACATGCACCCCGGCCAGTGCCGCCAGCAACTATCCCTAACGCTGTCAGGATCACACCCCCCTTAACATCCCTGTCACCAACACCCACCAACGTCAATGACCGTTGCTGCCAGCATTGTTTCCATCACCAGGACCTCATCAGCACCCTCATCAGCTCCGTCTAGGTGGTTCTGTCCCGATCCACCACGTGGTCCCCTACTCACCATCACCAACACCCAGACCTTCAGCAGCACCTCCACCGGCACAATCACACCATCATCATCACCACCTCCTCAAAGCTACCCCCCCCACCGCTGTCACACACAAGCCCTGATGCCACCACACTCCACACCATTGACCCTGACCTCCACACACCACCCCTTGTCCCTCCCACAGGCCCCTCCCAAGGCTGTGTGATGTGGGCTTGTGGGCGGCTGCTTACCCTTATTCTTGGCTGGTGAATGACTGCCCTTTGGCTGCTGCTGGGTTTTGAAGATGATATTCTCATAGGCAGGGTCATCTGCACCTGTGGGCAGGTCAGTGAGAGGGATTGAAGAAAGCTGCCGAGAGCGCTGGGGCAAGGGTGAGGGTGGGAGAGGGGTCTCAGACGTCTTGGTTCACGGAGCCCTGCACACAACAAATTTCTGGGTGTAAAGATAAGGAGTGGGGAACTAAGATCTACATCTTGATTAAGTGGAGACGATGTGAGTGAACATTTGGGTGATTAACAGACACACACACACACTTTGGGTGGGGGAAGGCACCCTCTGGCCCCCACTTTCAGCTCTTTACCTCTCCCATCCGAACCTCTCCCTCTTGACTTCTCCCCTCCCCACCCAAGGTGTCTAACCTTCTTTATTGTCTGGGGACCCCCGTTTCTTGTCTTTGAAGGCTGCCGCCTGCATCTTGATCTCCTGGTTCATGTAGCTTTCCTCGGCCTCCGTAGTCCCCAGCCTGCCAATTTGTCTACACACAACCCCACCCACCAGAAAGTGTCTGGGCAGATGAGGAAATCTCTGGGTTGGGGTGGAGGAGAGGAAGGAGAGGTCAGCCTCCTCTTTTCAGGGATGCAGGAACCTCCCACCCTGGGACATTCTCACCCCAACCCCAGCTAGAGAGGGATCTTAGGAGACCAGAGGTCTCAGGGAGGACCAAGAAGAGATGCCCATAGACCCAGAAACAGAATAGAGTGGTCAGGAACTTGGGGTAGAGGTGTTAACTAATGCAATGGTGATCATCATATTGCAATATATAAATGTATCAAATCAACATGTTGTACATCGTAAACCTATGCAATGTCATATGTCAATTATATTCAATAAAATAAGTTTTTTTAAAAAAGAGGATGGTCAGGAACTTTACAGGAAGCTGTGTGTGTGTGTGTGTGTGTGTGTGTGTGTCTACCTGGGTAAACCTCATCCCCCCATCTCCTCTTGCTCTCACGGGAGATGCTGTGGTACCCCAGAGTCCCACCTTTGGGGGCGGGGGCATCCAGCCTTGGAGGCAGGATTCCTAGGTCCCCACACCTACCTTCCCGCTGCCCTAGTCCCACTCTTCAGCTCCACCCTGAGAAGTTCTACTTCTTCAAGGCCCCTTGGAGGAGAGGAACAGATATGAGGCAATGGGACTAACCACTGGAGCTCCACCCCTACATCTGGGACTGGCACCAGACATCACATTAACCTAACCCTGGAAGTAGTTCCTCCTCCAGCTGGAGACCCCTGACAGAGAAACACTCAGAAACACACTCACCCTCATCCACACATCTGCTCGCCTACCCAGACCCACACACACACTTGCACACACACACTCCTGAATACCCCCAGTCGCATATCTGCTCAAGTGTACACATGGCATGCTCATTTGCATGCTTATACATATTCATGCACGCACACTGTCTCCACTCTGTCTAGGCGTCTTAAATCTCTCTTTGTGTCTACCTGACCTTGAGAACTGGGGATTAAAATGAGACAAAGTATGTAAGGAATTTTTTCTTTAAGTCTAGAGCGGTGCCTTCTGATAGAAGTATAATGTGAAACACACGTGGATTTTTGGCAGGGTTTTTAAAAATTGAAGTATAGTTGGTTTATAATATTATGTTAGTTTCAGGTGTACAACATAGTGATTCAATATTTTTATAGACTATACCCCATGGCTATATTTCCCTGTGCTGTACCATATATCCTTGTTGCTTATCTACTTTATACATAGTAGTTTGTATCTCTTAATCCCTTAAGCTTACACTGTCCCTTCCTCTTCCCTCTCCCCACTAGTAACCACTAGTTTGTTCTCTATATCTGAGTCTGTTTCTGTTTCTTTTTTTTTTTTAACTATCTCATTTTTAAAAAATATTACTTTATTTATTTATTTATTTATTTTTATTTTATGGCTGTGTTGGGTCTTCATTTCTGTGCGAGGGCTTTCTCTAGTTGTGGCAAGCGGGGGCCACTCTTCATCACAGTGCGCGGGCCTCTCACTATCGTGGCCTCTCTTGTTGTGGAGCACAGGCTCCAGATGCGCAGGCTCAGTAATTGTGGCTCACGGGCCTAGTTGCTCCGCGGCATGTGGGATCCTCCCAGACCAGGGCCCGAACCCGTGTCCTCTGCATTGGCAGGCAGATTCTTCACCACTGCACCATCAGGGAAGCCCCTGTTTCTGTTTCTTTATACACATTCATTAAAAAAATTTTTTTTTTAGATTCCACATACAGGTGATAACATACAGTATTTGTCTTTCTCCGTCTGGCTTATTTCACTAAACATAATACCCTCCAAGTCCACCCATGTTGTTGCAAATGGCAGAATTTCATCCTTTTTCATGGCTGAGTAATATTCCATTGTGCATATGTGTGTGTGTATATATGTATATTTATATACATATATACACACATATATATCACATCTTCTTTATCCATTCATCTGTTGATGGACACTTGGGTTGCTTCCATATCTTGGATATTGTAAATAATGCTGCTATGAACATTGGGGTACATTTATCTTTTCAAATTAGTGTTTTCATTTTTTTGGATATATACCCAGGAGTGGAATTTATGGATCATATATTTGTTCTATTTTTAGTTTTTTGAGGAACCACCATAATGTTTTGCATTGTGGCTGGACCAATTTACATTCCTACCAACAGTGTATAAGGGTTCTATTTTCTCCACATCCTCGCCAACATTTGTCATTTGTAGGCTTTTAGATAAAAGCTATTCTGATAAGTTGAGGGGATATCTCACTGTGGTTTTAATTTGCATTTCTTTAATAATTAGTGATGTTGAGCATCTTTTTATATGCCCATTAGCCATCTCTATGTCTTCTTTGGAAAGATGTCTGTTTAGATTTTCAGACTATTTTTTAATCAGTTGTTTGTGAACCACATGTTTATTGAGATATTTTACCTTTTTTGGGGGGGGGTACTAAGTCTTCAAAACCAAACGTGTATTTACACTTAAGGCACATTTCAACTTGGACTGGCTACATTTAACTGCCATATTGGACAGTGCTGGTCTAGAGTATTATAATTTTCTCCTGTTACTGAACTCAGGTTCGGCATCTCGCCACTCAAAAGCCAATACTCGAGAGACAAGTGTTGGTTGAAAAGAAAAGGTTGCTTTATTCAGGAGGCCAGCAACCTGGGGAGAAGGCAGACTCATGTCCAAAAGACATCTCCCAGCTGCCGATCAGGGGGCAAAAGCTTTTAAAGGGGAGTTTCAGGGGTGGATAGATGGAGGGAGGGGGCTACATGCAGAAACAGTAGAGTCGGCTCCGACAGTCACCTTGAAGTTGGTCATGCAGTGGTCTGATCAATGTCATCTGGATTGTTTTAAGTACAATTAATCTTCAGTTCCAGGGTTGGTTTGTTCCCATTTCCTTGAGGCCAGTTCTCAAAATTGTGTAAGATGGGGCAGCTTATGTCATGGCTACAGTCTGGTCATCACGTAGTTAACTTCCCCCACCTGGTAGGGGTTTTGGTATCCACTAAGCAGCTCAAAGCCTATGGCTCAGAATATTATCTATAGCCCTTGAGGAGGAACTAAAGGTCCTGACTTTGCTTAATGGCAAGACTATTATTTTGTCCTGTTTGACTGTTTTCCTTTACTTCTGCATTTTTTCATTTCTCTGATTAAATTTATTCTTTGCCTAAAGTTTTTCTACAGACAAGAGGCAGGCAGAGGACATGGGGGGAGGTGGTGTCTGTCCTGGGAAGGCCCCGTAGGGTCCTGCTCTGTTACACTCCCTTTGGAAAAAATAATTTTAAAACTTTCTATGTGTGGAAAGTGAGTATGTTTTAGGTTTAAAATATGTGATTAAATTCTAGATAACTTTGGAATGGTCCCCGAGATCTGGCTGGTGAGGATAATGTTCTCTTTCCTAAAGTATTGCCAATCTTGTCTGTTCAAGGACTATCAATTTAATAATGATTAGATGCCAGCTCCTGCATCTCCTCTTACAAAGAAGTCAGCCATTGAGACATGTGACCCCGCCCCTGCTGATGTAATAGCCACAGAAGAGATGGACCAATGGGGAACTGGCTCTGCTCTGATGGACAGGCATAGGGGGCGGGGCCGTGGCATTACACATTTCCCTGGCTCCGATGAGGCTAAGACCAGGCTCCAGCCCTCTGGACTTTGAGAAAAAGGTAGCCCCGGAACTGGAAACCCACAAGCAACCATGTCATGGTGGCCTAAGAGGGCTCCATGGGGTTGCCTGACCAGATCCTTTCATGGAGCAACAGTCTCGATTTTCTTTTAAGAAAGAAAATGTGTCCTAACCAGGTATTGGTTTAGGGTGAGCACATGATCCAGGCCCAGCCAATCAAAGTCCAAAATTTGGCACAGGGGTGGGCAAATGAGCCAGACTCAACCAATGAGACTCAGGCCGGAGGCTTTTGGGATTCTTTCGTTTGCTTGTTTTTTTTGGTTGTGCCAGCATGCATACGGGGTCTAGTTTCCTGACCAGGGATTGAACCTGGGCCCCCTGCATTGGGAGCACGCAGTCCTACCCACTGGACCACCAGGGAAGTCCCCAAGCCTGAGGCTTTTATTGGGTTAACCAGGAAAAAGGGCATTCTCTCTTTTTTCCCCTTTGTCAGACTGCCAGGATATAAGCCTGGTGCTGTGACAGGGGAGAACTTGCTTGAGAGTGAAGCCAACACTAAGGAGAACAGACCTGACAGGGAGTCGGGTCCTGGAGACATTATCTGAGACCCTAGATCCAGCCATACCTGAGTCTGTTGTTCTAACCCTGAGCCTCTCAGTTACATAATCCAGAAATGTCCTTCCACTTTTGCTCGAGCTAGCTTGATGAGGGGTCTGTGGCACCTGCAACTAGCACAATCTTGGCTACTACAGGGGGCTGGGCTGCTGGCAAATGAAGAAAGAGGCTTAAGAAGGGGCTTTGCCTGTCAAAGTCTGCACTCTGAGACAGGATGACTGTGTTGGAACTGAGACCTCTAAAGAGGCTCTTCTTGGGGTCCAGATACAGGGGAACAATTGTGGGTCTTGGAGACAAAGAGGCATTCTCATCAGGGTCAGGGGACAGTGAGGGAGCAGGATGGGCAAGGTACTACACTCGCCCTCTCTGGTCCTTAACACTCTTCTGATGCAGTGGTCCCACTCCAACCCCATGGCCAAGGTGGGGTTAGGAGGGAGGACCTGGGAGGGGAATCCCTGGGTTGGGGTCTGGTGGGCTCCATGGGCACGGGGAGTGTTTGTGTGATCTCAGCTCACGACTACCATGATCAGACAGGTGGGTGTACCATCATAGGGGGTGGTTGTCAGTGGGAAGAGAGTCCAAAACATCCTGAAAACCACAAACCCACCCTGTCATCCATTCTCCAGCCTCTGGAGTGTGCTGCTGGGGTCTGTGACGTCTAAGTCTTGGGTCCCTCTTAAGACTGGCCACTGGGGCTTCCCTGGTGGTGCAGTGGTTAAGAATCTGCCTGCCAATGCAGGGGACACGGGTTCGAGCCCTGGCCCGGGAAGATCCCACATGCCGTGGAGCAACTAAGCCCGTGCGCCACAACTACTGAGCCTGAGCTCTAGAGGCCACAAGCCACAGCTACTGAGCCCACATGCCACAACTACTGAAGCCTGTGCACCTAGAGCCCGTGCTCCATAACAAGAGAAGCCAGGACAGTGAGAAGCCCGCGCACTGCAACGAGTAGTAGCCCCCGCTCACCGCAACTAGAGAAAGCCCGCGCACAGCAACGAAGACCCAACGCAGCCAAAAATAAATAAATAAATAAATAAATTTAAAAAAAGAATAATTAAAAAAAAAAAAGACTGGCCGCTAAGTGTTCTGAAGTCTCTGTCTGCATTTCTCAGGGGCTGGATTTTGAGACTCCTGGGTTAAGATTCTCAGGAAACCGGACCTTGAATCACCTGGATTTGTGCCCGCAGCAATGCTGAGGATTTGCCTTCTAGGGCTTTGACTCCAGACAGAGACCAACATCATCCAAGCTGGGGTGGGGACTTGATGTTGGAAACACGAGTGTCTGTCCAAGGCATACATGTGTCTATGTGTCCCTAGGTCCCTCTCCTCTATGTGTCTGTGGGCGTGGTGTCTTTGTGTGACAGTGGTAACTGGGTTGTGTACTGTGTGTGCACATGGCCATGTGTAACTGTGTACATACGTGTAGTGTGTGTACCTAGGTGGTGTATTCACCTGTGTGTGTGGTTATTTATTCAAGACACTTTCCTGAGCACCTACTATGTGCCATGCTCTCTTCTCAGCACCAGGATACACCAAAGAGCAAACAAGTCCCCGTCCTGTGTTTTCATATTTGAGTGTTCATGAGGGGTACGCATGTCCCTTGATGCAGGTGGGGAGTGAGGGATGGCGCTCCAGACTCTGGACTCAGCAATGGATTCAGGGATGCACCCTGACCCTGGGGCTGCTGGTGGCTTGAGGCCCTGGAGTGTATGTGGGGTAGGGGGCGGGGGGGTTCCTGTCCTGTCCAGACCCAGATCCCAGATGAGGCTTCATTGTGAGCAGCGGGGGAGAATGGCCCAGCAACTTCCCAGGAGGCCCGAGACCCTAGGGTGACTGTCAAGGTGGCCTCAAAGGTAACACTCTCGGGACCTCCCTGCTGGTCCAGTGGTTAAGACTCCGTGCTTCCAATACAGGGGGCGCGGGTTCGATCCCTGGTCGGGGAACTAAGATCCCACATGCCCACCCGGTGTGGTCAAAAATAAATAAATAAAGGCTACACTCCCTTCCCCTCCTGAAGAAGGCCATGAGCCTTGGATGTGCTTGTCATTACAGGAAGTTAAGGCCCCATTTTCAGAAGTAGAAGTGGCGGACAAGGGAGGAGGGGGCAATGGGGCAGAAGAAAGTCACGGCTGTCCCCCACCTCCCTCCCTCCGGCGCCTATGCGCCTTGCTCTTTCTGAAGATGCCAGCTCAGTCACCCACACCCCACAGAAGACACAGCACAGGGCCCGGGCTTTCCCCATCATCTTCTCGGAAGTTTATTTCCAGCCCCGCCCCTCCGAGGCCTGGCCACGCCCCCAGGCCAGCGCCCCACCCCCCCGCAAGCGCAACCTTAGGCTACTCGGCCCGCAGGCGACAGCAGCGAGCTCCGGTCCAGTCCATGCCGGCGCACTGGCAGTGGCACGTGGTCTCGGCGCGCACGTCCCACGAGCCACAGGCAGAGCCACAGGTGCAGCCGGTGACGGCGAAACCTGCGAGGGGGAGCAAGGAGGAGAGAGCCTGGACTCTGAGCCAGAGGCTGCGGGCCTGGGGTTCCAGGGGGCTGGCAGCGTGGGCGGCGGGGAGGCCGGGGGCCTGGACACCAGTGTCCTGAGGAAATGGGGTCCGGGAGTTGGGGGAAGGGACAAGGCTGGGAGTGCAGACCAGGACATTGCAGAAATAGAGGCTGAGACTCCGTGGTCCTAGAGAGATAGAGGCTGGACGTAGGGGAGGGGGTTATGGGGTACTGAGAACAGAACTGAGAGCCTGGACAACGGGTTCTGTACTCACCTGAGGGGCAAGAGGCCAGGTCCCCCCTGGAGGTGACACTCCGGCAGTCCAGGCCAATGTTCCTTATTGCCTCAGGAACTATGGAAGGAGTGACGGAGGTAACTGTGAAACCGAGCTGCCCCTCCCCCAATCTCATGCTGCCCAGGCCCTGGTGGTTTGGAGATGGGCAGGGGGCTCAAGAAAACGCCCCTGGGGAAGGCCCAGGTGGTCGGGAGCGCATCACCTCCCAAGATTCTGTTTTGAGGTGGGTGTTTTGGAGGGAGGAGGGTTTGGAGCTGTTGTTAAAGGTGGAGCTGGGTGGGAAATGGCGTTGGGTTGGGTTTGGGGTTGAGATTTGGTTGGGGTTGGAGTTGGGGTTGGCTTGATGTTCGCTCCATGTCAGGAATCAGGGGGGCCCCTGAGGCCCCTGCCGAGGTTGGATGCGAGGGCGCTCACTTAGGGAGCTGGTGACTTCCTGGATCTTCTCACTGATGGCTTTATCCATGGGACACAGCAAATTGCCACACACCAGCAGCCCCAGGACTGGGAGGAGGAGGAGGGAGAGAGCCTTCATCCTGTAGGTGCTGCAAGAGGGAACCGAGAGACCCCAGCTGGGTCAGCCCCTCTCCAACCTGGGAAGGGTCAGGCCCACAGAATGTGTGGGATTGGAAACCCTGGGTCCCCATGGGGGATGGGGCTGGAGGCCCAGCTTTGCCCCTAAAGGCGGGAGCAACTGTCACTTACCCTCTCTGTGGACTCAGCAGGCCAAATTTTGGACACGAATGACATGCCTCTGCCTCAGCTCTCTCTTTAAGGCCTCCAAGTGTGGGGCTTCCTGTCTTGGCTAAGACCCCTGGCATCCTGGGCCTCCCTTCCCACATCCGGGGCTAAGAGGAAGCCCTCCGGGTAGAGTCCAGGGACCTAGTGGTGCCACAGCCTCTCCTTCAAGAGCCTTCCCTTCCCACATCCAGGCTGGGACTGGTCCAGAGGGTAGAACCTGCGGGATAATTCCAGGAACCATAGTCGACGGGGCAGAGAGAGATACAGGAGCTTGCACGGAGGGGAGGGGGGCACACAAACATAACCAAAATAATGTCCTTGTTTGAGAACTGCATGCATCTTCATTCCCAAATACCTATCACCATAGAAGAGATAGATAAAAATCATCGTTTATTCCTTCGATACAATAATCGACAACTGAAGTGTGCAAACTACGGCCCATGGGCCAGATCTAGCCCACCATCCTTTTTTTTTTTTTTTTTTTTTGGCCACACTGAGCATCATGAGGGATCTTACTTCCCCAACCAGGGATCGAACACCCGTGCCCCCTGCAATGGAAGCACGGAGTCTTAACCACTAGACCACCAGGGAAGTCCCACCTACCATCTATTTTTGTACGACTCATGAGCTAAGAATGGTTTTCACATTGTTTGGGTTTGTTTTGTTTCCAATATGGATGGATTTTTAAAAATTGTGGTAAAACACACGTAACATAAAATGTACCATTTTAACCATTTTCAAGTGTAAATTCAGCAGCATTAAGGCAGTGTGACCACCGAGGCAGACACTGGAACACTGTGGCCACAAGCCAAGGAATGCCAGAAGCCACCAGAAGCTGGAAGAAGCAAAGAACTGACTTTTCCCCTAGTCTTTAGAGGGAGTATGGCTTGATTTCAGCCATACGGTGTTGTGTAATCATCACCCCTGTCCATTTCCAGAACTTTTTTTCTATCATCCTAAACTGAAACCTTACCTATTAAACACTAACTCCCACTTCCTCTTCCTGCAGCCCCTGGTAATCTCTAATCTAGTTTCTATTTCTATGAATTTGCCTATTCATATAGCAAATAAGTGGAATCATACAATATTTATCCTTTTGCGCCTGCCTTATTTCACCGAGCATAACATTTTAAGATTCATCCATGTTGTAGCATGGATCAGAACCTCATTCCTTTTTAAGGCTAATATTCAATTTTATGTCCATACCGCATTTCGTGTATCATCTGTTGATGGACAGTTGGGTTGTTCCCACCTTTTGGCTATTGTGAAGGATACTGCTGTGAACCTAGGGGCAGGACAGGATAAAGACACAGACGTAGAGATGGACTTGAGGACACGGGGAGGGGGAAGAGTAAGCTGGGGCGAAGTGAGAGAGTAACATTGACATATATACGCTACCAAATGTAAAATAGATAGCTAGTGGGAAGCAGCTGCCTAGCACAGGGAGATCAGCTCAGTGCTTTGCGACCACCTAGAGGGGTGGGATAGGGAGGGTGGGAGGGAGACGCAAGAGGGAGGGGATATGGGGATATACGTATGCATATAGCTGATTCACTTTGTTATAAAGCAGAAACTAACACACCATTGTAAAGCAGTTATACTCCAATAAAGATGTTTAAAAAAATTAAAAAAAAAAAGAGGAATGGTGTGGAGGCGAGAGGGAGAGTCTGACCACAGCTTCCTGACAGCCTTCACCTCGTGCCCCATTTCACAGATGGGAGAACTGATGTTGGGTGAGGCTAAGTCACTCCCGAAGGGGAGATTTCAGATCCAGATTTGTTGGATGCCGAAGTCCTTATTTATTTATTTATTTATTTGTTTGTTTGTTTGTTTGGGAGCAGCTCTTGGCTTGTAGGATCTTACTTTCCGGACCAGGGATTGATCCTGGGCCCCCAGCAGTGAAAGCACTGAGTCCTAACCACTGGACCGCCAGGGAAGTCCCTCAAAGTCCTTACTTTTAACCAAGGCATTTTTCCACCCGTACCATGAGGTGGGGGGTACATGGAGTAGGCAGGGTGTCGGGGGAGAACACGTGGAGGGCAAAGTAAGGGGCAGGTAGGCACAGTTTCCTAGAACCCCTTCTGACCAGCCCAGCTCTTGGGGCCCTGACCACCCAGGATGAGCTGTCTCCCCAGCCCCTTCCTGTGGTACCTGCCCACTCTCCCCTGCCCAGCATATCCAAGCAACAAGAGCAGATGTCAAGGAGCTTCAGGGATGTTCTGGTGGTGATGCCCGCGGAGGCTGCAACCCCCTTCCTGGGAGTCCCAGCTCAGCCACTGACTAGCTGCATGACTTTGAGCAAGTGGCTAAAGCACCTCTGCACTTCAGTTTCCCCATCTGTAAAATGGGATTATTCTCAGTGACTACCTCACAGGGCCTGGGTGACAATTAAGTGAGTACTCCCACCCCCGCAGCTTTATTGAGACACAACTGACATATAACACTGTGTGCGTTTAAGGTGTATTACGTGACGATATGATACATGTGTTATGTTGCAACATGATTACCACATAAGGTTAGATAACATCTCCATCACCTCACATAAGTACCTCTTTGCGTGTGTGGTGAGAACACTGAAGATCTACTCTCTTATCAGCTTTCCAGTACACAATACAGTGTTACCTGTAATCACCATGCTGTCCATTAGCTCCCCAGAATTCATTCATCATCTAACTGAAATTTTGTCTCCTTTGACAAACATCTCCCCATTTCCCCCACCTCCCAGGTCCTGGTCACCACCATTCTGTTCTCTGCTTCTATAGCTCAACGTTTTTAGATTTCACATATAAATCTTTAAAAAAAAACCAAAAAAAAAAAAAAACAAACCAAACTCACAGAAACAGAGATTGGCAGTTACCAGGGGCTGGGAGGTCGCAGAAATGGGTGAAGGTGGTCAAAAGGAACAAACTTCCAGTTATAGGAGGAATAAATTCTGGGGGTGTAATGTACAACATAATGACGATGGTTAACAATACTGTATATTGTGTATTGAAAAGTTGCTGCGAGAGGAGAATTTAAAAGTTCTCACCACATGCACACAGCAACTATGTGAGGGGATGGATCTGCTATCTGACCTCATTGAGGTTATCATTTTGCAATGTGTTGTCGACGAAAATAATCAATAAACCATCTATAATAGGAATAGAGAAGAGAGGTTTTTTTGTTTTTGTTTTTGTTTTTGGGCCACGCCACAAGGCTTGTGGGATCTTAGTTCCCCGACCAGAGATCAAACCCGGGCCCACAGTAGTGAAAACGCCGAGTCTTAACCACTGGACCACTAGGGAAGTCCCAGAAAAGAGTTTTATTTGAGCCAAACTGAGGACTATAGCCTGGAAGACGGCCTCTCTGATTACTCTGAGGAACTGCCCCAGAGACGCATGGTTTTCAGCGCAGTTTTATATCTTGTCAGAAAAAAGAACATCAAACAAGTCATGGAGACACTCCTTCAAGGTTTCAAAAAAAAAACAGATCATCATGTACACAGCGAGTCGGTATGACCTCGGTGCCTGGGAAGGGAGTCTTATCATCAAAGGAGGACCAGCCCTAGCATCCCAGGAAGGGAGGCATTTAATCTTTATTTTGAACATGGACATTCTTGACTTCGGTCATTGTGCCCTTTTCTTTAATAATTAAAGCAGATGCACAATCTAGTTTTCATAGGCCACAAACAGGCTGTTCTAGTTAGCATAAAATTCAAGTTAACTCATGTATAAGCCAGAATGACTTTCCCTATATCTCAATATGTGAACATTTCTTTGATCAGTATGTACGTATTAAATCACTACGTTGTACACCTTAAGCTTATCTCAACGAAGCTGGGGGAGAAACAGATTCTACATTTAAGTATTTGTCTGTCTCCATCTGACTTATTTCATCCAGCAAGTACTTTATGTAAATCTATGTAGATGATACAGAATGAGGCACGGTATGTAGTGGATGCTTCAAACGTCGCTTTTTTTCGGGGGGGGGGGATCAATATTTTCCCAGAATTTCCCCAGCCACAGACAGGGATCAAGGCTCCGAGTGATCATTCAATGTGGAGGGGCCACCAACCAGGACTTCCTCTTCCTGTCCTGTCCCCTCAATACCTCAGCCCTGGGGACCCCATCTCAGCCCAACAGGAACAGAACTTTCCCACTTTCAGGGCTATTTCCTCACCTCCAGGAGTCTTTTCACAATATTCTTGGCAGTAGCTGTTGGTTAACTTGTGTTTTCAGATTTTGAGCAACTTTACAGGAAAAAAAAAAAGGGGGGGGGAAGCTTGCCTTGCTTCCTTAACGTCTTCTGGGTTCCCCGGGGCCACTCAGCCCCTCCCCCAGAGGCCTCAGGCAATTCTTGCTTTGCTAGGGTCCTGGGGGTTTCACCATCCCACCTCCACCCCTCTCCGCCCAGCCGGCAGCTCCACCATGTCTGGGACCCTCACTTTTTCGTTCTTTTTTAAAGCAGCTTTATTGAAGTATAATTTACATACCACATTCATCCATTTCAATTGTACAACTCAATGATCTGTAGTAAGTTTCACAGGGTTGCACAGCCATTACCACAATCCAATTCTGGAAAGTTTCTATCACCCCTAAAAGGAATCTTGTGCTCCTTTGCAGTCACTCTCTATTCCCACCCCCACCCCCTAGGCAACCACTTTCTGTCTGTGAATTTGCTTATTCTGGACATTTCATATAAATGGAATCGTACACTATGTGGTCTTTTGCATCAAGCTTATTTACTTAGCATAGTGTTTTGAGGTTCATTAATGTCGTAACATGTATTTTGGTCCTTGACTGAGCTGCATTCCATCGCCTGGATGTACCACATTGATTTCCATTCACCAGTTGATGGGCATTTGGATTGTTTCCACCTTTTGGCTATTATGAATAAGGCCATGAACATTCCTGGACACGTCTTTGTGTGGATGTATATTTTCCTTTCTCTTGGGTGAATTCTTTTTAATGCAGGGTCAGTTTCCATTATCTAAATGTACCGTAAAGTATTTAACCTTTTATTTTTTTAGCTTTTTAAAAAAACTGAAGTAGAGTTGATTTACAATGCTGTGTTAGTTTCAAGTGTACAGCAAAGTGATGCAGTTATACGCACATATATATATATATATATATTCTTTTTCAGATTCTTTTCCATTATAGGTTATTACAAGATACTGAGTATAGTTCCCTGTGCTATACAGTAGGTCCTTGTTGTTTACCTATTTTATATATAGTCGTGTGTCTATGTTAATTCCAAACTCCTGGGAATTCCCTGGTGGTTCAGTGGTTAGGACTCAGCACTTTCATTGCCATGGGCCCGGGGTTCCATCCCTGGTAGGGGAACTAAGATCTGCACAGTGCAGCCAAAAAAAAAAAAAAAAAAAGAAAAGAAAAGAAAAGAAATCCAAACTCCTAATTTATTTCCCCCGCTCACTTTTTTTTTTTTAAGTAGAGCAAATTCAAGACCACAAACTTTTCCCTCCTGTTAACTTGGATGAGATATAGTTCTAGAAGAGCCCCCTGCCCTGCACAGCGCGGGCTGAGAACTCTCCCTGCTATGACGTGTCCCCATGTCCCCACAACCAAGAACATCAGTGCTCACGACCCCAGGGGTGCCCTCCTGACCTTCCGAAGCCCTGATGCTGACCTGAGGAATCCTTTTTTCTCACTTTGTGGAGTCCTCCTTCTTAGCACATCCTGAGAACCACCACCCAGCCGGGGCCAGACCATTTTACAGTATTAAATAATGATGTATTATTATATTAATACTATATTATCGTGGTATATATTAATATTATATTAATGTATTATTATTGTGGCAGTCAGTGGTTCCTGGATGTTGCCTCTAAGCTTATACCATGACCACCGGTGACTCTGGGGTCTGTTCCCACCCCAGGCCTCCCCGATGAGCCCGTGTGTCCAGCTGCCTCCCGGGGATTCAGCGACGTAATCCACACCCACAATAACACGTAACAAAACGCGCTAGGTTGTAACTTTCCATACGAACCAACTTTAGTAGTTGCTGAGAGTCCTTTCAAGAAGGATCCCAGCTGATTCCAGTGGGAGGAATGACAAGTTTGAAAATAATCTTCAAGAGATATTGGCAATAAATAAATAGATAAAATTTTAAAGTACAGGAAAAAAAAATTGGAGAATTCCCTGGCAGTCCAGTGGTTAGGACTCTGCGCTTTCACTGCGGTGGCCTGGGTTCAATCCCTCGTTGGGGAACTAAGATGCCACAAGCCTCGCAGCGTCGGGGAAAAAAATAATAAAATTAAATTAAAAAAAAAAAAGGAGAGATCGGAGGGAATCCATGGCTGCTAAAACCTTTACGTGGAGAGTTGCTGGAAACCAGGGACACCTGCCCCCGGCCCCCAACCCACCGACCAATTGTAGGGACATGACATCATGGAGCTCCTGACGTGAGGCTTCATAGGATGCAGAGAGAGAGGGTGGATTTTACTCTCACACGAGGGTTTTGAGAATTCTGTGTAATGCGTGTGGAGGGCTTGGCAGGATGCCTGGGACGTGATCAGGGCCTGACACTACCGGCTGCTGTGGCCCATTTGCGGGGGCGGGGATGGGGGTGGTCCGTGAATATTTGTACAATCAAAATGTCCTGAGGTGGGAGACTTTACAACATCATCTACGTACAAATAAGGGCCAGAGGCCGAGGCGATTTAAGCAACAGAGTTTCGCTGGCGCTGAGAACTATTGAGTAACTCATGACCTTCTCCCCCTCCCCCACCCCCGCCGTCTCTAACTAGGGTCACCCAAGCTCGGGTTACAGACGCTAAAGATCAAAGCAGCCGGCAAATTGAGCCACAGCGCCCCCTGGCTGACCTACCTTAAGCGGGTTCCGGAGGAAAACCGCGGCTTCCCCAGGAGGCGAGTTTAAAAGTTAAACTTTTTAAATAAATAAATAATTAATTGATTGATTTTTGGCTGCGTTGGGTCTTCCTTGCTGCGCGTGGTGGCGTGGCAGCTACTCTTCGTTGCGGTGCGCGGTCTTCTCATTGCGGTGGCTTCTCTTGTTGCGGAGCACCGGCTCTAGGTGTGCGGGCTCAGCAGTTGTGGCTCGAGAGCTTAGCTGCTCCGTGGCATGTGGGATCTTCCCCCACCACGGATCGAACCCGTGTCCCCTGCATTGACAGGCAGATTCTTAACCACTGCGCCACCAGGGAAGTCCCTAAAAGTTAAATTTTTAAAACCATCTCCCTCCCACTCCGTCTCCCAGTTGAAAGGCTTCCCTGCCAAGGCCGTAAGGGGGGGGGTCATCCAGGGTTGGCCGTCTCAGTGGTCTGAGATGACCCACTTTCTCCCCTGCACCCCATCTACTCAACAGCCTTGCACGTCCATCTTTCTGCCCTATTAGGCATTTCGCATAAATCTTAGTAGAATTGCTGAATCGGAGGGGTTTTTGCTTCTCCAAGGCCCTACCTGCAAAACTGTCCGTGCGATTTTTCTGGGAAGAGTGTCTTTAGATTTCTCTGAAGTCTCAAAAGGATAGGTGACCTCAAAATCAGGGCCAAGTCTTCCGTGGGCAGGGAAGGAGGGCCCCAGGTGTCCTGTGTCCGCCCACGCCACCCTGGTCCCAGCCTTGGAGGGGTCACAACTCCAGAGGTGACAGGATGGAAATGAGTAGCACTCCACTGGGGGGGCGCTACACCCAATTTACCCGCCCACCAGGGCCCCCTCCCCAGGCACTCATCCCAGCTGAGCCCCATCGCCAACATTAGACTTGAGGTCCCCACCTGACCCTGCTCAGATCCTTTCTGTAGCTTCCCATCACCCCAGCAGGGGCCAAATCCTCACTCAGGCCCCAGGTGGCTCTCAGACATTGTCGTCCCTCAAGACCTTTCCCTCTGGCTCCATTCTGCTCTCTTGCCTTTGCCTCCACTGTGCCCTCCCCTCCCTTCCCAGACTCCTCTTCACTTTCATTCTCGTAAGTGCCACCTCCTCCAGGAAGCCTTCCCCGGCTGCCCCTGACTGAGTGGATTACCGTGTTCTTGGGGCTCCCACAGCCACCTGTGCCACAGACTGCCAGCCTGGCTGTGTGTCTGTGCCCCAGAGAGAAGGGCCTTCATCTATCTTATTCAGGCTGTGAACACTCACTTTAGCTGAGTGTTATGGGCTGAACTGTGTCCCCATAAAATTCATATGCTGAAATCCTAACCCCCATGCCTCAGAATGTGACTGTATTTGGAGACGAGACTTTTAAAAGATAATTAAGTCAAAATGAGGTCATTAGTGTAGACTTTAAGCCAATATGACTGGTATCCTTATAAGAAGAGGAGATTAGGGGCTTCCCTGGTGGCACAGTGGTTAAGAATCCACCTGCCAATGCAGGGGACATGGGTTCGAGCCCTGGTCCGGGAAGATCCCACATGCCGCCGAGCAACTAAGCCCGTGCGCCACAACTACTGAAGCCCACGTGCCACAACTACTGAAGCCCGCACGCCTAGAGCCCATGCTCCACAACAAGAGAAGCCACCACAATGAGAAGCCCGTGCACCTCAACGACGGGTAGCCCCCGCTCGCTGCAACTAGAGAAAGCCCACGTGCAGCAACGAAGACCCAATGCAGCCAAAAATAAAATAAATTAAAATAAATAAATTAAAACAAAAAAAGAAGAAGAAGAGGAGATTAGGACACAGACACACAGAGAGGGAAGATCATGTGAGGACACAGGGAAAAGACGGCCATCTACAAGCCAAGGAGAGAGGTTTTAGAAGAAATCAACCCCGCCGGCACCTTGATCTTGGACTCCCCGTCTCCAGAACTGTGAGAGAATAACCTCTGTTGTGTAGGTCACCGGAATGTGGCACTTTGTTATGGCAGCCTTAGCAAACTAACACACCCAGTGAAGGGTCTGATAAGTCCTGCAGTTAGGAGCCCCTGTGAACAGCCTGGAGAAAGTGGGGGTGGGGAGGAGGATAAGCAGGGGGAGTTCCTACTCTCTGGGGCGGGAACTGGGCATCGTTTGCTGTGTTCCTGTCCTCACACAAATGCAGATTCTGATCCTAGGAGCCTGAGAAGACCCCCGGCCTTGTGCGGCTGCAGGCCCCACTGAGACAGTTCCTGAAGCGCTGGGGGTGCTGGGATACAGGGCCTGTTCTGCTTGTCACTACTACTACCGATGGTCCCGTCGGAGCAGCCGAGATAACCCTAGTACCAGCAGGGGAGCAGCTGCTGTCGCTTTCCCGTGCCGTCAGCTTTCGGCGCCATTTCACCTCCTCTGCAAAGCCACTGCCGTCATTGGCCCCCATGTTTTTGGAAGGGGAACCCAAGAAGTTGGCCAAAACTTAGCAGCTAGTACATCTTGGAGCCAATATTCAAATTAGAGCTTGGGATGCCCTCTGGAAGGACCACAGGGTGGGGTGGGGCCTGAGGCACAGGTCAGGGAATGGGACCCAAGGGTGGCGGTCCCCGTCTAGCTCCCATGTAAAGAAAGTGAGGTGGGTGCCAGCTGGCAGAAAGATGGGCGTTTATTTCTCTGAAAAGGGAGGGGGCAGGTCAGGCGGGGGCGGGAGGGTCAGGGCAGGGAAATGTCCTCCAGCTTCTGGTCCAGCGTCTTGAGGTCATCCAGGAAGCGGGTCGGGGTGAGGATGTGTGAGGAGCCTGGGCAGGAGGATGGGGCTGGGGGAGCGGCCTCGGCCCCTGACACCCCCCAGGTGGGGTGCTCGGGAAACCAGGCCCTGATTCTAAGGATTCAGAAGGCTCACCCCTTGGAAAGAGAGGGGTCCACTCCTAGGTGACCCCTTCCCTGGGAAGCCAAGCCCTAGCCCCTCAGGTATCCGGTATCCTCTCACCCAGGCCCTGCGGAGGCTCTAGGCTTTGGGGACCCAGAAGGCACGCAGCTGTCAGTCCCCCAGGGACCCACACACACAGGGGCAGGCTCCCGGCCCCACCCCAGCCCAGGGGCCCCAGTCCTGGCCACTCACCAATAAGTACCTCCCACTTGCCATCAGTGGCCCTGGTCACCTCATAGGCGGCCCGCATCTCTGACATCGCCACACCGCCCATGATGTAGACGATAAGCCGGGGCCCTGCCCGTGCCTCCACGCCCGTCTTGCTCTTGTGCCAGTGGCCGAAGCGGGCGCTGTCCGGGGGAGACAGGGAAAGGTCGGTCTCAACAGCAGACCACCACCCCCATACCCAAGCCTCACCTCCCACGGGCCTGGGCACAGTGAGGGGGGGCATCCCTGGGCCTCACCTGACGGCAGCCTGGGAGCTGGGCGTGGGTGCAGGGTCAGACACGAAGGGCCACACCTTCCGGTCCAGCCGGTCCTCCACGGCATCCTGGGGCCAGAGGAGGAGGGTGAAGAGAGGGGCCCGGGCGCCGGGGCCCAGGGTCTGGAGCCCCCTCCATAGGGTGTGTTCATGGGCCAAGGTCCTGGCAGACAGGAGCCACCATCTGTATCTCCAGCCCCTTGGCGACCCAGGACCCTGGGCCCCTAGCTTCTTAAGGACCCTGCTCCCGCTCAGCTCCTCAGGGACCCAGGAGTGTGGACCCACAGACCCATGGGAACCCAGGATTCTGAGCTCCCTGCCCCTCAGGTACCCAGGAGTCTCAGCATCCAGAGTCCATGGGGATACGGGGGCCAAGGGCACTGGCCTCCAAGCAGGCGGAGGCGCCAGGACTCCACACAGACGGCAGGAAGCCAGGAAGCCAGGCCCCTGGCCTGGTCCTTTTTGTTGTCGCTGCTTTTGGTTCCCAGCATGGGCAGGGACTGGCATGGGGAGGGCAAAGGGGGACCCAGGGGGCTTTCTGGGGGGCAGGAGCGAACAGAGGGGGACAGAGGAGGGGACCAGCAGGTGGAGAGGAAATGAAGCTCCCCTATGAGGGACCCCTCCGACACCCCACTTCCTCCAGTGTGGGCTTGGGATGCCCCCATGACACAGCAAATCGGATGCCACAGGGATGCCCATAATGAAGGATTTCCCCTTAAGCCCGGGGGCTTAGGACAGTGAGCAGGAAGAGGGCTGGGCGTTGCCTGGATAGGGGCGGGGGTTGGGGGTCAGGCCCCAACCCCCCACCAGCGGTACCTCCATCACATCCTTGATGATTGGGGTCCAGCGGGACAGCTGATAGGTGGGCTCCAAGCGCTCCCTCCGCTCCAGCCGGCTTGTGGTCCCAGAGCCCTACAGGCGGGGTGGGGCGGGGCGGGGTCAGTGGGGGAATCAGGGAGAACGAGGCGGGTCATAAATGGGGCTGGGGGCTTGTCGGACTTGGGAAGGTTGCAGACAAAGATGGAGAAAGGGAACAGAGAACCAGAGAGAAAGATAGAAGGAGGGAGGGAGACAGAGAGAGAGACAGACACAGAGAGAGCGAGGAAGGGAAAATGAGAGAGAGGGAGGAAGAAATACAGAGGCAGTGAGACAAAGATGCGACAAAGAGAGAGATCAGGACTAAGAGAGAAAGATGGAGACAGATGTGGGAGGACACAGAAACAAGGGAACTGAGAGGTGGCGGACAGGGCGACAGACGGGTGCCTGGGAGAGAGACGGAGGACCAACTGGCGAGGGGAGAACATGAGAGATGCGCGCGGCCAGAGGCGGAGGCAGGGTCAGGGGAAGCGGGATGTGTGGAGATCGGAGCACAGGAAGCTGCCATGTGTGTCCCGGCCGGGTTGGTGGCCCTCAGACCTCTGGGAGCCCAGGGTCAACTGTGTGCCCCATGCTGGTGACCCGGCTATCCGCCCCCGGGACTCAGACCACACGGACTGGGGCTCTGGCTACGCCTCACCCGCCCTGTTTCTCCTATGACCGCCGAGGCTGGGGACAGCCCTGGTGCCCCCCGGTCCCCAGACCCCACTCAAGCCTCCCTGTCCTCCAAGAACCACATCATGCCCTGCGTATCCCTGCCCTGGTGATGTGCCCTCCGCCCCCAGTCACTGCCCTCTGACTCAGTGCCCGCTCCCCAGGCGGCCCCACCCCCATATCCGCCTCCCCCTCCCAGTCTCTGACCCAGCGTACCCCGGGGTTGGTGACAGTGCCCCCCAGCTGCTCCAGGTTCCGGATGAGGCTGCTGTGCGCCTGCACGTTGGCGTGCTGGATCAACTTGGCCAGGTTCTCCTCGCTCACACCTGGAGGAGGCCGACGGGCGGGCGGACGTGGATGGGACGCTCACGGGGTGGCGGGGGGGAGGGGAGGGTGGGGGGACGGAGGTGGCCATGCACGCTTCTGGGTTGAGGGGCTTGCGGTGGGGTGAGGAGGTGCCAGAACCATGAGCAGCCTGCAGTTCAGAGGCCCTCGGGACCAGGGGAGCCACCCAGGCTGGCGCGGGGGGATTCCTGATGTTAGAATTCTGGATGCGAATCCCAGAGGGGGTAGTAGACTGGGGGATCCTCTGGAATCAGTTGAGGGGGCCAAATTTGGAGACGTCATAGATTTGCAGGCTCTCCATGCCAACGGAGGCCAATGGAGGGAGGCCCAGGGTCCAGAGGGGTATCTGTGGGGTTTGGGGGCATCCCGAGGACAGGGCAACTGTGGGGTTTAGAGAGTCCCAGGATCACTGGAGACTGCGGTGAGTGGCGGTATTCCAAGGCCGCCGCCTTGCCCCCTACCCACCGTTCCGTAGAAGAATGTAGAGCAATAGAACCCGGATCTTGTCGTAGGCTGGCACCGCGGCGTCCAGAAGCACCGGCACGATCAGCTTCATGGCGTCCTTGATCTTCTCGCCCTCTGCGTCAGAGCCCATGGCTAAGTCCTGTGGGGCATGGGGGTCAGCCACTATGTGAGGGGACAGGGCAGGGCAGGGACATCCCAGGGGCCTCGGTAAGATCTTTGGGCTTCATTTCATCCTACCACCAGGTCTCTGAAGGTTCTACACGTGTTTGCAGAGAGGCCCCAGCCCTCGCACAGACCACACCTCTCCATAGGCCCCGCCCCTTACCCTGGTCCTACCTTTCCATGGGCCTGGCACCCCCACAAGCCATACTCTACCCCAGAAAACGCCCCTCCAAGGCCCCGCCCCCACAGCCCCCGCCTCCCTCGCAGGCCCCGCCTCCCCACAGACCCCGCCTCCTCCACCGACCCCGCCCCCACATGCCCAGCCTCCCCTCCACAGACCCCACCCCTGCCCCGGGCTCACCCCACCTGCTCCACACTGCACAGCTTCTCCACACTGCCCTTGAAGTGCTTCATGCAGTCATCGGCTAAATGCAGGTGCGTAGAATACTGAGGGGCAGGGGTGGGAGTTGGGGTAACAGAGGCTGAGTCAGGGTGGAGACGGGGTGGCAGTTGGAGGGGGCAGGTTCCCCGCCCCCGCTCACCTTGTTCAGCTCCTTCTGGTACTGTGGCATCTTTTTCAGGATGTGGGACAGGTCTTTGATGTTGGCCTGGGGACAGGGAGGGGCGTGAGCCAGGCCCTGCCTACCGGAGGCCCCTGCTGCAGGCTAGGGATCCAGACTGAGGCCCCGCCCCCATCTTTGGGGGGGGGCGTGGGAGGGGCGTTCCTCCCAAGCTGCCCACCCTGACACAGGCCCACACCCTACCTTGTCTGTGGTCAGCCTCTTGCTCTCACAGAATGTCTTCAGGAGCTCCGTGACCTTCCTGGCGGTGAGAGCGGGCAGGCGGGAGGGTGGGGACGGGTGCCAAGACCGTAGTTTGATGGCAGAGTTGGGGGGGCATTGCACGGGCAGGGGATGGGAGCCAGGAGACACAGGCCACGTGCGAGCCCACAATGGGGACGCATCGGGGAGGCCAGCGGAGAGGTGTGGCTCGTGGAGGGGCGCTCACCCAGAGCGGGAGGCCACGTACCCGGTCCACAAAGCGGGGGGAGGGGGTGGGGACCGCGTGCGGAAGGGCCCACACCCCCGGCGCCCACCACGTGCCCGTACTTGGACACATCTGCGATGTGCATGTGCCGCAGGTCCACCCACAGGTCATCATCCTCGTCCAGCAGCACGGCCTTCTCCCGGGCCTCACTGAGCCCCGTGGTCTCATACCTGGGGGAGCAGGAGACGTGAGGGTCGGGAGCACTGGCTGAGGACCCAGGTCCGCAGTGATGGCAGATGGCGAGTCCCGGGGTCCACCCACCTGTACGTGTCCTGCTCGATGTCCAGCAGGTCATAGGCCATGGCCTGGAAGGTGAGCTCGTGCAACAGTGGGGACACGGGGTCGGCCGCCCGGTCCATGATGAGTAGCTGTGAGCGACTTTTCTCAGGGCCCTGGGGTAGAGGGGGTGGGCAGGGATGAGGACATTGACCCTGACCCTGGCTGGGCCCTCCCCCCACCTCCCCAGAAAGCCCCCTCACCTCGCCCAGACTGGGAGTGTCTGCCTTGAAGGCGTTCAGCTTGGCTAGGACGGCGTGGGCCAGCTGGGCCGTGTCCTCTGGGCCCCTGGGGGTGGGGTGGGCAGATGTGTGTGGGGGAGCTCAGGGCGTGGGGTTGGGGAGGGCCAGGCGCAGACTGGGGGTCGGGGATGGGGTTAGGGACCAGGGTGAGGACTGGGGCTGGGGTTGGAAACAGGATGGGGTCAAGGTCAGAGGGTGGCATCCAGGTGGGGTCCCTACTTGTGGTAGCGGATGGCCGGGTACTCTTGCAGTGTGGCGCACAGGGTGGCGATCTGCTGGGCCAACGCTTCGAGCTGCCGTGCCCGCTCGCCGGCCCGGAAGGGGCAGTAGAGATTGTAGGTGCTGTGCGGGGCATCCAAGGAGAACACCTGGGAGGGCACAGAGCCGCCGCTGGAGGTGTACCCCTGCTCAACTCCAGCAGCCGCCATCTGCCACTCCCCGGGGCTTCCTCTGGTCTCTGGAGCCTGCTCTGCCATCTAGGAGGCAGGCCTGGGGCAGCCCCCAACTCCTGTCTAGAGGAGGAGGTGGAGAAATACCTCAGCCCCCTCCAACTTGGGTGGGACGACGCTGAGGTGAGCTCTATGCTGCCCCCTGCCGTTGCCCATTGGGACAGAACTCCGGGTGCCACAGCGCTACGAGCTCATCCTGTCCGGTGTTGGCTCCTTTGCTTTCTGATTCAGTGTCCCCTTTACTTGTCTCGGTGCCTGTTTCTGACGGAACCTGGGACGTTTAGTGACAGACCCCCACCCCTGCCCAGGACTAGGCTGGGCTGTACCTGAGCCTCGTATGGGAGGAAGGCAAGGTGGATCTCTTTCAGCGTCTTCACCACCTTCGCCAGCCGGGAGCGGCTCAGCTCACAGAACAGGGGCTCGGGGCAGGCTGGGGTGGGCAAGAGGGGGCATCAGGCCAGGGCAGCCCACACACCCCCTCGCCCTGACCCCCACCCCACTGGCTCTCCTCACTCACTGTCGGTGAAGAAGACGTGTGCCGCTTTGTAGGTGAAGGTCGGGGTCCCCTGGAAGTCTGCGATCAGGGCCTGCACCGACTGAGGAATGCGGATCACTCTCCAGGCCTGGCCCCTAGACCGACCGTCCCCTGCCCCAGCCTCCAGCCAGCTGCCTGTCCCCCATACACTGCAGACATGCCCACACACACCCGCTCACATAGGCACCTTCTCCGTGGGGCTCAGCAGATAAATGGCCTCCAGACTGGGGATGGGTTCTCGCCGTTTGTTGATATCCTCCACAACTAGTAGGAACAGAGGAAGGGGCACATGTGGATGGCAGTGGGGCCAGGGCACATGGGGAGTCTCTGACTCAGGGAGCTGGACACTTGGGAAGGAGGGTCAGATCCTGGGGTGAAGCAGGGGGACTGCACTCCCTAAGGGTCCTAAGCAGGAGGTGCACACCCATGGGTCACACGGCTAAGAGCTACATGGGCAGGGTTCTGCACATTCGGGGGTCACAGTCATACCCCCTGGGGATCGCCCATAGAAAGTTATCCATTCTGGAGGTCACACACTGAGAGTCCTACATGGGGTTCCACACACAGGGGCTGCACAGCCAGGGAGGCTGACCCCTTAGAGATCACAGCCAGGGAGCCCTGCATGGGAAGTCTGCCTATCATGGGTTCCCAAATCAGGGCTGTCTGTACAGTAAGCTGCATATTTGGAAGTTCTGGAGAATTTGAGGGGATCCCACACTCAGGTCCCATCTGGGCAGCATGGGGTGGGAGTGTCCACTCACTGGTGATGCCCTCAGCCAGGATGTCTGACATCTTGCAGCAGGACGACAAGATGCGCATACTCGGGTGGTCCATGATGAGCACCTGTCCAGATGGATGCACAGATGGACCGGTGGACAGACAAGAGGGCGGGAGAGGCTGAAGCTGTCCCTCAGGAGGGGCTGGGGCAGTGGGCAGGCCTGACAGCTTCAAGAGCTGGTTGAACACGAGGACCCAGGACCCCATCCCCACTCCACCCCATCCCAGACTGGCCCACCTGACCCCACCTCTGTGGACCAGCAACCTCCTCAAGGATTTGGAGGGAGTCCCACATTCAGGGCCCCCCACATGGGTTTGGACAAGGCATTCCAAGTCTCAGCCCTACCTTCCACTCCCCATCCTTCTTGACGCTCCGAATGACTCCGCTCAAAATTTCTGCGGGGAAGTGAGGGGTAGGCTCAGGATGCCAGGTCCTCTGGCCCCACCGTGCCCCCAAACCTTCTGGGTCCCGGGCTGGACCTCCATCTGAACTCCCATTTACTCCTTCCCCCAGTCCTGTGAGGTAGCTCCTAGTCACCCCCAATTTATAGACAGGGCCACTGAGGTTCAGAGAAGAGAAGTAAGTTGCATAAGCACCCTCAGCACTTAAGTGGCGAGTGCCTGAGGCATAAGTAGCCACTGGATAACTATGCTTTAGATAAACGAAAAACTGGAAAGCCAAGACTCACATAACAGGTCTACCTGCCTCCAGAGCTGGGCTCTCAGCCTCCCTATCTGCTACTCAAGTACTCCTGGCCTGTATATTTCAGCCACACTCTTATTCCATCTCCGTCAGTTTCCCCTGGACCAGAACGCAGGACCCCTGGATCCCTGGTCTGAGGCACGCCTGGCTGTGGTCATCCCATTACCCAACATCCAGCCTCAGTTTCCTCATCTGTAAAATGGAATCAGCGATTCTCCTGTCTCCCCATTAACTCCTATGTAGGAGGCTCCTTTTTCAGTTGGGGTTTTGGGGGTTTGAGCCATACTGGGCCCTGCCTGGCAAGAGTGTCGTGTCCACAGTTATCATGACGGCCAGGGCGGAAGGAGCCGCTGAGGCCGGAACTACCGGAGGTGGGGGAGGGGGCGACCTCCACCCCTCCCCCAAGAACCCAGCCTGCGGGGCCTGGATGCCTGGGTCCTCACGCTGCATGGGGCTCTTAGCGACCGGGCAAGGAGGAAGGCGTCCCCCACCCATGGACCTGGATAGGGGCTCGGACGCGCCCCCTGAGCACTCTCACCACCTGGGGTCGCTGACCAGCGCACCCAGGCCCGGCCCCCGTCCGCACCATGGGGCCCCAAGAGTCCAGCTCGCCGGACTTCGCCCGGCTCAGAGATCCGGGAGTCTGGATGTCCAGCTGTGCCCTCCCCCCGCTGGCACCCTAGGGGTCCCAGGAGTCCCTGCCCAGCGCCTGTCTACGCCACCCTTAGTCTGATTCCTTTGGGTCCCCGGAGTTCCGTCTCCCAACTTTGTTCCGCTCCCTCCAGGGAGAGACGGGACATCCAGCTGAGGCCAAGTCCCCGTCCGCCCCCTCGAACGTCAGGTGCTCGACGCCCAGCCAGGCCCCCAACTCCCCGCCGCTTGGGTCCCAGAGTCCGTGCGCACCCGGCCCCCAGCCCCCAGGGGGCGGCACTCACTTTCCCCCACCACCGCCTTCAGCCCCGAGGGCGCCATCTTCCCCTAAGGGCGCCGCCGCTTCCGGGTCTGTTCCAAGGTGGGGGCGTGGCCCTGAGCGTCATCCACGTGGACTCCGCCCCGCGGGGCCTGGCTCCCGCCCCCTGCGCACCTGGCCCCGCCCCGCCGTCGGTTTTCAGAGAGGAAGATGGGTTCCGTGTGGAGCCGACCCGCGAATGAGTCCACGCAGACGCGCACCAAGTCGCCGGACGACGCACTCACAGACGTGAGCTCAGGCACACTTCCCTAGCTTGTGTGCAGCGAGAAAGTAGGATCGCAAGGCAGTAATAACCTCTTCATCTTCCCCAGGCACAGCTCCACCCTGCCCGAAGTTTCTCTCTGTCTGAAAGATACTGTGTGCCCACCCGGAGCCGCGGGGCCACAAACCCGTGACCCACTTATGTAATGTCCCCGAGTTTAGCAGCAGCAGCGGGCTTGGGCAACACTTGATAAACTGGGGAGGAGGCCTGGTTAAAGCTAAGCCTGCACCTACTGTGTGCTAGGGACCTGTGCCAGGTCGATCCTGCCAGAGACCCTGACGGGAGATGCGGGATAGACAATGAAACAGCGGCTCGGCCGGACCCTTGTCCAAGGCCACGTGATGAGTAGGCCTATTGCAATCTGAAACACGAGTCTGTCCCAGGAGGTATGCTGGTCATGGCCTTGCTGATACGCACGTGGATTCAGTGGCATGCTCAACCGCTTGCATACTCTCTCTCTCACACACACACACACACACACACCTCAATTCACGCTCGACTAGAAATTTCAGGGCCTGCCCCTGCTGTGCACCAGCAAAGGGCTGACACCTTGTCATTGCAAAGGGCCCAGTCCAGCAGCACCTCATCCTTTAAATGAGGATTTAAAGTGTGACACACGTGTGTGAATGCAGAGTCCTAAGCTGGTTCAGTCCTGAACCCGTGCTTTTATTTGGCCGTGTTTCTTAAGAGTCGGCCAGGTGCCAGGTCCTCTGCCACTTTCATGGGACAGGCATGGGACTGACGACAGTGAATAAGACCAGAAAGCCTGCCAGGCAGCACTTAAAGTTGAATGGAGGAGGAGGGGATAGAAAATAATCGGTTATGCCTTAAGGAAATAAACAGTGACCTGATAACAAGTGCCCCGGTGGGGGGGTGCTTTATGGAGGGTGGTACCAGAGGGGTACCCTATGGGTGTGGCCTTTAGGCTTAACCCTGAATGACATCAGGGGGCAACCATGCAGAGAGAAGGGAGGGATGAGCTCAGAGGAGTGGCTGGAGTGAGGTGAGGTTGGAGGGGCCACGGAGGCCAGACCTCTGTGGGACATGGTAGGACTAACCCGATTTGCCTTGGATTGAGAGGTTCACAGGACCCAGGACTTTCAGTGCTAAAATTGGGACAGTCCTGGGCAAACCAGGATGGCTGTTCTCTCTATGTAGGAGTTTGGGGTTTTCTTTCCTTTTTCCTTTTCTCTATTTCTTTCTCTTTCTCTTTCTTGCTCACCTTCTCTTTCTCTCTCCCTCTCCCTCCCATCCTCTCCTTTTCCCTCCTTCTTTCATAGTTTTATTGCAATATAATTCACATACCATACAATTTGATCACTGAGAGCATACAATTTAATGGCTTTTAGCATATTCACAGTTGTGTATCCATCACCAGTCAATTTTGTTTTTTTAAATTTATTTTATTGACGTATAGTTGATATACAATGTTAATTTCTGCTGTACAGCAAAGTGATTCTCAGAATATACATATATGTATATATATATATTTTTTAAATTAATTAATTTATTTATTTTTGGCTGCGTTGGGTCTTCCTTGCTGCGTGCAGGCTTTCTCTAGTTGCGGCAAGTGGGGGCTACTCCTCATTGCCGTGCACGGGCTTCTTATTGCGGTGGCCTCTTGTTGCAGAGCAGGGCTCTGGGAGTGGTGGCTTCAGTAGTTGTGGCACACGGGCTCAGTAGTTGTGGCTCATGGGCTCAGTAGTTGTGGCTTGCAGGCTCTAGAGTGCGGGCTCAGTAGCTGTGGCTCACGGGCTTAGTTGCTCCAGGGCATGTGGGATCTTCCTGGAGCAGGGCTCAAACCCGTGTCCCCTGAATTGGCAGGTGGATTCTCAACCACTGTGCCACCAGGGGAGTCCCTATGTATATATTCTTTTCCATTATGGTTTATCACAGGATACTGAATATAGTTCCCTGTGCTGTACAGTAGGACTTTGTTGTTTATCCATTCTATGTATAATAGTTTGCATCTGCTAATCCCAAACTCCCAATCCATCCCCCATTCCCCACCTTGGCAACCACAAGTCTGTTCTCCATGTCTGTGAGTCCATTTTTGTTTTGTAGATAAGTTCATTTGTGTCCTATTTTAGATTCCACATATAAGTGATATCATATGGTATTTGTCTTTCTCTTTCTGACTTACTTCACTTAGTATGATAATCTCTAGGTCCATCCATGTTGCTGCAAACGGCATTATTTCATTCTTTTTCATGACTAATATTCCATTGTATATATTTACCACATCTTTATCCATTCCTCTGTCAATGGATATTTAGATTGCTTCCATGTCTTGACTATTGTAAACAATGCTGCAGTGAACACTGGGGTGCATGTATCTTTTCAAATTATAGTTTTGTCTGGGTATATGCCCAGGAGTGGGATTGCTGGATCATAATGTAGTTCTATTTTTAGTTTTTTGAGGAACCTCCACACTGTTTTCCATAGTGGCTGCACCAATTTACATCCCCACCAATGGTGTAGGAGGGTTCCCTTTTCTCCACACCCTCACTAGCATTTGTTATTTGTAGATTTTTAAATGATGGCCAGCATAACCAGTCAAGTTTAGAACATTCCCATGATCCCAAGGTGCTCGGGTTTTCTCCTGAGGACAATGGGGGCCAAGAGTGTTCTGAGCAGGGGAAGGAGGGGACCCTTGCAGCTCCTGGGAGGAAGGATGGATTGCAGGGGCAAAGGAGGGAGCTGGGAGACCCTGAGGAAGCTGGGACCACCTCTAGCTTCTCAGCCTGTCCCCTGGTGGTGAGGCTCTGTAGGGTCTGCCACCTCTCATTATACTCAGTGAGGGTGACCAAGGTCTTCTGCTGTTATGGGCTCAAGGCTGCCCACGGAACAAAAAAGCGTGTTGAAGTCCTAACCCCCAGAACCTTAGAACGTGCCCTTATTTGGAAATAGGGTTTCTGCAGGTGCAATTAGTAAAGATGAGGTCGTGCTGCAGGAGGGTGAATCCCTAAAGCAACGTGACTGGTGTCCATGTCTTATGACAGCCATGTGAAGGACACAAGGGGGACATCTGTGACAACAGAGGCACAGACTGAAGTCCTGCTGCTACAAGCCAAGGGACACCAAGGACTGCCGGCAGCCACGAGAACCCAGGGAGAGGCAAGGAAAGACCCTCTCTTCCATGCTACAGGAGTATAGCCCTGCCAACACCTCGATTCTGTACTTCCGGCCTCCAGAACGGTATGACAATAAACGTCTGTTGCTCTAAGCTACCCAGTTTGGGACACTTTGTTAAGGCAGCCTGGGAAACTAATATGTCCGGGGAGGAGCAGGACATCACGTTGGCATCTGGGTCTCGGGGCCATGGAGAGGGTGTGAATGGGGGCTCTGGATGGTGGAGGGCTGCCTGGGGAGGAGGACCAAGCTTTTCAATTAAGCAGAGGTGATGAAAGCGTGGCCCATGTATTCCCAGAAGAAACTTTAACTGGTTTCCAGAAAGGCATCCTGGGGATGGGGTGGGGTGCAGGTGGGATCCTCCCAGCAGCACCCTCTCACGGGGCGCTGAGGGAGAGCCATAGCTGCTCAGCGGAGGGGGCAGGGGCTTTCCTCCCCAGGAGTCTAGCCTCCAGTCCCTAGGCCGGGCTGGGGGGAAAGATCAGAGGAGACAGACCAACTTGGCATTGGCGGTGGGGAGACAGGAGCTACCAGACCTTCTTGTTTTGGGAGTCGGGGGTGGACAACCAGACCAGGGGAGAGTGAGTAGAGGAAGGGTGGCCAGTAGACAGAGGCCAGCTGGTGGTGCCTCAGGGGTCCTCGGGCCCAGCTTCCCCTCCTCCCACCACCTGCGGATGGCAACTGCCTTTCTGGCAGATATGGGTGGGCAAGCTGGGTAGCTTCAGACCTCACCTCGGCTGCCCTATGGCCCTGTCCTCTCCCTAGGGGACCCAGCCAGCCCAAGCTCCCCACTGTGGGGACGCTGCTTTGGCCAACTGCTGCACCCCACCTGAGAGTCTTTGGGGCCCAGCGAGTCCTGCTGGGCCAACAATGTCCGAACCCAGGTCACCCTGCCTCCTACCCCCCACAGCAGCCCCAGCCTCATGCTGCAAAAACAATTATCTGGATCATCTTTATGGGGCTTAAGCTTGGGTGGGAGCAGATGGGGCGTGAACTGGGGATTTGGGGCTGGGTATCCACTCCCCGCCATGTCCCAGTCTCTTAAAAAGCCTTCTCTGGCACGGGGCCAGGGCAGAGGCCAGTGGAGAGGTGGACAGGACCCAGGGGAGGGGAGCAGGGACAATGATGGACCAGGAAGAGAAGGAGGATGGGGGCTCAGCCTCCTGCGACAAGGTGAGCAGGCCCCGCCCCCCCCACACCGCCAACTCAAGGACCCATGAATGACAAGGCTAATTAGTTTGTAGGGCACCTAATTAGCAAGTGAGTCTCCTGGGACCCCCGACCCAGTTGCCGCCCAAGAAGGTGCTGGTGGGCGGGAGGGTCCGAGTGCCTAACCCAACCCCAGGGCAGAGGTCAGGGCTCTCAGTGGTGACCTCCTGTGAGGTGAGGGATGCTGGGATTTAGGAGCTGTCAGGGGGACGTTCCCCTGGCTCGTGTCCCAGCCCCCGGGCCACCCCACAGTCAGGCCCCAATCTAGGACGGTGGCCCTCTCCCTCGGGGCAGCACCACGTGACATTGCACTGCTGGTGGGGCCCCTGGGGCGGGGGCCAGGATTGAGAAGGAGACTCATGTCTCATTTGGAGCAGCTCTGCAGAGCAGCACACCGGCGGGCACCATGGTGAGAGCCACAGAAGGGGCAGGGCAGGCCCGGGGGTCGGGGGGAAGCTGGCCGGCCAGGAGGGGAGTTGAGGGCTCCTCCAGCTGAGGGGCCGGCCGGACTGAGTGTGTCTGTCCCCCAGGCAGGCTCCCCAGACCAGGAGGGCTTCTTCAACCTGCTGAGCCACGTGCAGGGCGGCCGGATGGAGGAGCAGCGCTGCTCACTGCAGGCGGGGCCGGGCCCAGCCTCCGAGAGCCGTGAGAGTGGGCAGGGAGGTGTGCGGAAGTGGGTGTGATGGGGGGGCGTGAATGGGGCAAGTGGCCATCTGGGGGACCAGTGGGCAAGGGTCTGAGAAAGTGAGCAGGCAAGTGGGGACAGAGATGCCTGTGGGTTGCGGGCAGATGTGAGCATGCTTCCTGGAGGGTGTGAGTGGGGGTGGAGGGGTGGGTTGGGGGCCTCCAGCTGGGCTGTCTGAGTTCTTCCCCACGGCCTCTGCTTCATGCAGAGAGTGGCCCTGCACCCGAGATGGACAGTCTCATGGACATGCTGGCCAGTACCCAGGGCCGCCGCATGGATGACCAGCGTGTGACAGTCAGCGCCTTGCCTGGCTTCCAGCCTGTGGGCCCCAAGGTAGGTGATGTTCTGCCAGGGCTGAGGAGAGACCAGCCACACTGACCCCTCTAACCCTGCCTCCCACCCCCACCCCTGTCCATCATCCGCCCCTGGGGATGAACGCCTGGTAGGAGCGCCCACCCTGCGTACTTGCCAGTCACAAGACCCCGGCCAATCCAATACCCCAGTTCAGAGGTACGACAAAGGCCCAGACAGGGCTGGGAAGAGATCAAGATCATGCAGGGGGCATGTTAAAGTCAGAGCTGTGGCCAGAACTTGTGGCTCCTGCTCCCAAGTCTGAGAACTTCAAGGAGGCGAGAGAGAATAGACCCGCTCCTGGGAAGACACCTTGAGGGTGGAGGGCACGCGAGCTCATGCCCAGGACACATCCAGACACCCATGTGTCCATGTCACACGTACTCACCCACAGCTTGGGTTCTGATCAGGATCCCAGGGATGTCCCCAAGACCCATCAGCTCCCAAATACCACCCTAAATGTTGAGTAACTGAGGAGTGGAGAAGCTCAGGGATGGTGGGGGCAGATGGGGGGAGGTGGGACTCCGGTTGCCACCTGCACTGGCCAGCACTGCCCTTGGCCCTCTGGCTGACCCCTCTGCATCCACAGGATGGAGTGCAGAAACGAGCCGGGACCCTCAGCCCCCAACCCCTCCTCACCCCTCAGGACCCGACTGCACTCAGCTTCCGTCGAAACAGCAGCCCCCAGCCCCAGACACAAGCCCCATGAGGGCCTGAGGTGTCCTGGGCCCCACTTGGCCCCCAAAAGCAGACAATAAAACACTTCCACGAGCAATGAAGAACCGTGTATGTGTGTCATTCTGTGGGCGGAGAGGCAGGGATTCAGGCACTTGGAGGCCTCAGGACCTCTGCTGGGCAGCACGAAGGAGCTTTTCCTCCCGCTGCTTCCGTATCCTTTCTTTGAATTCTTCTAGCTCTTGGCGCTGGGTAAGGGAGTGGGATGGGAACAAAGGAGGGGCGTACACACCTCAGGGCCTGGACCCCTTTCCCAGCATCCCTCCCCTTAATCCCCCAGACCACCACTTCACAGTTCAGTGTCTACACTGGAAGCCTGTGCCAATTATAACCCGGGTCCAAGTGGGATTAGCTTCAACCTTCAGGGAGAGGGCAGTAAGGAAATCATGTGTCCCTCCACTCTCGGTTCCCTGCCCATGACTGAGGGTCCCATCATGGCCACAGGAACCCAGGCTCTTCCCTCCTCTGATGGGAGAAAAAGTAGGTTGCTTACCTGGTCTTCCTTCTCAGGGGGCCACAGCTCCCTCTGTAGGGACAAAGTCACAGCTGGATACACAAGCCAGGAGCCTCCAGAGCCCCACATCCGGGGCAGGGTTGGCTCAGGGGACGCAGACACTGGTCCCCATCAGGTTGGTGCCCCATACCCTCCCCCACCCCCGGAATGAACCTGTGCCCACCTTGCGCTGTACGACATAGTCCTCAAACCACTCGGCCTGATTGGCAATCCAGAACATAGCCACAGGGAAGGTGAGGTAGATGGTCATCTGGAAGGGCAGGGGCGGGATAAGTAAAGCCAGGAGTCACCCCCACCCCCCCAAAACTGTGCAGAGGCTGCTTAGAGCCTGGAGGACCATCCCCTGACAGAGACCAGTGGTGCTTCCCCAGCGCCCTCAGAACCCCAAAACTCCCATCAAGGGTACAGAAGCCACACACCTTAAAGTCTAGCCTCCATAATCCAAGAGCCCCCTCCAAAAGCCCCCCCTCCGAGTCTGGGAGACTCCCTCTCAAAGAAAGACACACACACTCTCTCTTACACACACACACACACACACACACACACACACACACACACACACACACTCGCCCCAGGAACAGAAAAACTCATACTACAGTAAAGGCATCTCTTTGAGACCTCATTATCCCACCCCCAGTTAGATCCCGGAGCACATTCAGACCTAGGCCTCATTTTTCAGTCTACTCCCCTAACTCTAGGAGTATGCCTACGAGAAAGACGCACACCCACTCTGACCCCCGAGAGCTCCCCCAGAACCTGAAGCCTTCCTTCTTAGAGCCCCCTCCCCAGATCACCCTTCTCACAAGGCTTTCCTCACACCAGCCCTCCCAGAGCCCCGAACCCTGTGCCCCCTTCTATGGGGTTCCAACCGTAAAGGTCCCTCTCAAATCTCAGGAGCTTTCGCTCCAGAGCTCCCTCTCTCAGAGGTCCCCGTTTTCAGAGCCTCCTCCTCAACCAGGAAGACCCCGCGCTCAGGCCTGCAACCGCTCCATTCCTCACTGACCCGAAACACCTCCAGCTTCACCCCCATCTCGCTCTTCTCAGGCTTCAAAGCCACTTCCGCCCAAACCCAACCATCCAGCAAGACAGCAGCTCATTGGGAGTCCGAGGGTTCCACTGCTGAACCTGATTGGTCCGATGAGCTTCGTGATGACGTCATATTCAGGCGCTTCTTCTCTGCTTCCGGTAGCTGGACGCCTACGTGAAAGTCAACAACGCAGGGCGCGCAATCGGGAAGGGTTCAACCAATAGGAAATGGGCCTGGTTCAAGGGGGCGGGCCTTCAGCCGGAGACGTCATTATAACGCGACTCCTGCGCGTACCTGGAGTGCCAGGAAAATGGTGGTGATGGCGCGCCTCTCGAGGCCCGAGCGGCCGGACCTTGTCTTCGTGAGTCCGCGGCGGGCCCGGGGGTGGCCTGCCTGGGGGCACTGGGACTTAGATGCCTCAGGAGATTCGGGCCTGGCCGCCCGGGGGATCTAGGCCAAAGTTATGCCGGTCTGAGGGCAGGAGGACCCTTACGGGCCAGAGACCGGATCATGATGTACGGACCAGGCTGGTCAGGAGCAAAGGTCTGGTGCTAGAGCCCAGGTGACCTGAGTAAAGAGCAGGTGGTTGAAGTTCAGGGCCTGGCGTCCTGGGCCTGGGGCGGAAATGGGAGTGGGCGAGAAGGGAGACTCGCGTAGCTCAATCTTGAGAGGCCTGGTGTTTGAAGTAAAGGCATGACGACCAGTCCAGGTCTCTGGTTTCAGTGGTAAAATCTTGGTGTCTTGGGTAACGGTCTAGGTTTGGTCCTGAGCGTTATAGTTTCTGGGATAAGGGCATGGTGTCTGGACCGGGAGAACCCTGGAATCATAAGTAAAGACCGGGTGATGTGGAGCTGATCAGGCGATGGCCCGTGGAATCCTGAAGAGTCAAAGGCTTGGTGTTTGAAGTTGAAGCCTGGCATCTTCACTAGATTCTTGGTGTCTCGAGTTAAAGGCTAGGCATCTTGTACATACTTTTCTTTTTGAGATAAGGGTCTAGCTTCTAAGTTCTGGGGCAGAGTTGAGCTAGACTCTGGCTAGTGGGGGCCTGAGGTGCCAAACGTCTGGTGTCTGGGAAGAGCCATGTTGTGAGGAGGTGACACTTGACGTCTAGGGCAGAGGCCTGGCGTCGGACCAGGGTCTTGGTGGCAAAAGAGTCTGGTGATCTGGGCCAGAGAGTGGATAGCTTGATTAGGAAGGCCAAAAGAGTGATGTCTGGGTGACAGTCTCATATCTGGCCTAGAACGCTATGACCAAGGAGTCTGATGGTCTGGGTCAGATTGTAGGCAGTAGTATTCTGAAGGGTCTGGACCAGATTCCTGGTATCTGGGTGTCTGGTGACCGGGCTCCCGATGGTGGGGAGTGGGATCTGGGACCTGGGGAGGGGTCTGGAGTTTGGAGTGGAGTCGTGCTGCACGCAGGCTCTGAGAACAGGTCTGTCTTCTCCCCGTACCCCGGCCCTGGCAGGAGGAGGAGGACCTCCCCTATGAGGAGGAAATCATGCGGAACCAGTTCTCCGTCAAATGCTGGCTCCGCTACATTGAGTTTAAGCAGGGTGCCCCGAAGCCCAGACTCAATCAGCTGTATGAGCGGGCGCTGAAGCTGCTGCCCTGCAGGTGAGATTGGTTGCAGCTGCCCTGCCTGCCGCAGCCCCACACCCACCCCACCTTATCCAGTCACCCCAGAACCTGCTAGTAGGTCCCACGTGACTGCTATGTGTTGTGTCGCCGAGTATACATCCCCTGATCAGTGAACACACCTTCCCTGACGTCCCGGCCATTCTCCCATCGCAGAGACTTGTCACCCCTCCCTGGGCGCCTTCTCCCAGCACTTGTCTCGTGGGGCAGAATGAAGGGTCCTGAGGTCCATAAAGCTGACCAATCGCTGTCTGCCCCTCCCCTCTCCCCCCATCCCCCCAGCTACAAACTCTGGTACCGCTACCTGAAGGCGCGCCGGGCACAGGTGAAGCATCGCTGTGTGACCGACCCTGCCTACGAAGATGTCAACAACTGCCACGAGAGGGCCTTTGTGTTCATGCACAAGGTGGGGAGGGGGCCTGGCTGGGCCAGCGGATGAGTGGGGAGGTGGGGCTCAGAGTCCACGGAGGTGGAGAGAGCAGGGGGTTGGAGTCCTGTGGCCTCTGTGCACTCAGGGTTGAGCGAGACTTGGTTCCAGGGGGACGGGAGTTCCGGGTCCTGCTGCAATGGACATCTGGTGTCTTCATGGCCTGGTGGTGGTGCTGGCAGCTCAGACCCTGCCTCTCCCCACACCTCCAGATGCCCCGGCTGTGGCTAGATTACTGCCAGTTCCTGATGGACCAGGGACGCGTCACACACACGCGCCGCACTTTCGACCGTGCCCTCCGAGCGTTGCCCATCACACAGCACTCTCGTATTTGGCCCTTGTACCTGCGCTTCCTGCGCTCA